>NC_083560.1:136158298-136528988 GCF_019925205.1 Metopolophium dirhodum
CGCATACAACAACTTACATATTATCAATAACCTGACCGACATATATATATATATATTAATTCATGCATGTACACGGGAAAAACACACAACATTACCAGTCACAGTCACCACCAACGAAACACTCTCAAAAACATATTTTTTCACGCTTACATATGAGAAAACGCATGTGTGCTTGCACATCAACAACTTACATATCACTCAAGTGGCCGATGCGTATATTTTATCAGCACATACGTACAACAGTCATATCACTTGTATAATATTTTTATTTTACCGTCATACACACAGGCATATAACACCACCGCCATATATTATTGTATAAGTTATAATATCGGAAAATTAAGAACTATTAACAATATCTCTCATTTCAGCAGATACTTTATGCGGTTTATTACCTAAATTTAGAAATATACAATAATTAACGGCACATCTGTAGTACCTATCTTACCAACATCTTTATCAATTTAACAATTAAAAATTTTCATATTATTAGTCATTTTCCATACAGGCTCATGCTACAATGTGCATACATGTGGGAACATACATACATTCTTGTTATTGTATGTTTATATACACAATACTATCAGGCTAACCTATCCTGAATAATATTACAGATACTTATATTTTTAATCAATCATACATACATTGAAATATTGTATGAGATTACATTAGACTAAAATCATAGCTTATATATACATACATGGATTATAGGTATATACGAGAAAAAATAAATCTCTTTAACTGTTATTATTGTTATTATTATTCGTCATGTGTAGTGAGAATTATAATATATATATATATATAACAATAAGTAAAAAAAAAAAATAATACTAAAAACTATTATCAACCCATCACTTAGTTCTATAGTTACCTACATGGATACGCGATACCTAGTATGATATTATGAAAACCCACATTAAATCATATATACATATTCGATATTACAAACGCCTAAACATATTTTATAGTTAACATAACTATATATACATATAAACATTCATATATATATATATATATAGGTACACATCAATAAGTCATCTACATAATATAGGCATACACATATATTACTTACATAGTATGCACACACTTGTATACCTATATCCTTACATATTTGATATTCTTATATATTTAAACAGTATTCATACATACATACATACATACATAGACTCGATTATTTCAAATAATAATTCACATAAAATATTTTCGGTATATAATTTATTCAATACCTGGATTCTTTAACATATATTAATTATTATATATTTACATTAGATAGGTACATGAAATATATCACAACGTCGCCGTGGATACTGATGTAACGATATCCAATATACAACAATTAAATGCAATATAGTACCTGATCATATATTATAATTTACTCATTTTTTCGTTAAATACGTAGGTGGAATTTATGCAGAAACCTAAAAATATACTCAACAATGTGAATACACATTAAAATGTACTGATTTTGATAAAAAAAAAAAAAAAAAACATTGCTGTCTGTGTGTAAATACAGAAATCTTGCTAAAATAAGTAAAAATATCAAAATTTCAATAAAGCATATTATGGAAACATCACAATATTTTAGTAAAAAATGGGCAAAAATATCATAATTTCATTAAATAATATGTAATATTATAAAAAATATCATACCCATGTCTAGTTTATTACCATCAAAGGCATATATACAGTTTAGTTATTAAATGTATCTAAATGCATGACCATCACTATAACGAGTCATTATTACAAGTCTCAACATCCGAAACATATCGTTGCACTATAATATAATAGTTAATACATACATACATGCACACACATACACACGTACATACATTTGCATACATATTTACTTAAACAGCATTCGTGCATACATATAGACGCGATTGATTATTTCAAATAATAATTTATATAAAATACTTTCGATATATACCTATTTTATTTAATACCTGAATTCTTAAACATATATTAATTATTATATATTTACAGTAGATACATGAAATATATCACAACGTCGCTGTGCATACTAATACTACAATTAAATGTAATATAATACCTACAAAATCATATTTAAATTCCATGGTATTCGATAATGAGAAAGATAATATTATATTATAGTTATTTTCATCACATATTAGCAAAAACAAAATAAAATGTACCTACGTCAAGCTGTGATAATCTTTCACTTATGATATCATATAGTAAACCATATATATTTCAATTATTTTTAACGCATATCTTACACAGATGGCCCAGCAAAATAATAGGAGTTAATTATTATTTATACAGTTATATCTATACTACATGGATGCTTATCACTGATACTTTTCATGTATTAGGTATTCTATATGCTTACTTTGTAAAATAATCATGGAATCGCTTGTATATTACCTTCACAAGCTTGGAAATATATATATATATATATATTTTTCTAGTGAAAATTGATAAAAAATACCTTAATTTCTCCCAAATTATTATATTAGGTATATTAATGTCGATAAAATCTTATACAAATATAATTTCTATGTCAAGGACATGTCTAAAATATCGAAAATCTCAATAATTACATATAACTATAGTCTGCAAATCATTCCATCAATCATATCGCATTAGATATATTTCAAGTTTTATGACTCATTCATTATATTATGTTAAAACATGTAAACATTTCATAAATTCAATAAAAATGTGTTCAATTATCATAATCTCACTGTAAAAATAGGTATATATAACTAATACATTACCTTTAAAAACCGGTATTTTCATAGATACTTTTGCTAAAAAGTTATTATTTTTATTTAAACATCATAAAAACTGTATTCATAGAGCCTCACTCGTCAGCTATATAATATAATATACCTATACTCTCATTACAATCTTCACTGATTTTCATCATTATACCTGTCTTGAAATACACAAATCTATAACACGTCGATCAAGACCACTATATTTTTATGATTTTCCATCAATGTAACATAGAAATCATATATTTGTCTCCAATTATCGCTAAATACATGAGGGTATTTATGCTGAAACCATACCCGTTCATCTATTTACTTCACAAATAATGTAAAACACACGTATATTACCATCACAAGTTAGGATATATCTTGCCATCTCTAGTAAAAAAAAAAAAAACAAAAAAAAATACAAAAATTAAATTAAAGATTACTTCATCTACACTCTGTGAACGATGAAGTAATGAGTCATAATGGATCTTGACCTTTAATACGATTAAAGATTACTTCATCCTTCACAGAGTGTAGGATGAAGTAAAGAGTCATAATGGATCATGACCTTTAATTTAATTTTTGTATTTTTTTTGTTTTTTTTTTTTTTTAGTCTAACCTACAGGAAACTAACCTAACCTAGTGGAGGGGTGGAGGGGGGAAATATAGTCGTGCACGTATGCGAGTGATTGTGATTTCTGAATTCGAACCGTACGAATGTTAATTATGAATTGGATGATCTTTAATGTATCTTGAGTTAAACAGTTAACGTATGAAATCATCATATTATGTATAACGGTTTATGATGATAATGATAATAATTATAATATGTGTTTTTAATAAAATTACGATATTTGTATATGGATTTAGTATGAAAATAGTTTATATTTGAGGTATAAATATGCTGATGTTTATGAGAACTACAGAAATATAATATTTCTCATGTGGATGCATCTAATATGATTTTTTAATACGAATATGAAGTTTGTATATATTTTCATTGAAAATATGATATTATTATACAAATATGTGTACCTATCAATTATTTAGAGTAAAGTCAAATACAATAAAAACTATATTTATATCAGCATTGTAGACTGTTGAAATTATACATTTTTGCGAGATTTTTAATATATACGTATCGTCTTATTCAGATAGTTTTATCAAGATCTGAATAGTGTCTATATGTGTTGGAGTATAAATATGTTTATATTTATGATCAGTATGTATACGTACGATCGAATATAAAAATATAATATTATATTATTATTATTTTATACCTATATAAAACCAAACTATGACTAATTATTTAATATCTACTAGAGATGGCAAGATATATCCTAACTTGTGATGGTAATATACGTGTGTTTTACATTATTTGTGAAGTAAATAGATGAACGGGTATGGTTTCAGCATAAATACCCTCATGTATTTAGCGATAATTGGAGACTACTGATCATAAATATAAACATATTTATACTCCAACACATATAGACACTATTCAGATCTTGATAAAACTATCTGAATAAGACGATACGTATATATTAAAAAATCTCGCAAAAATGTATAATTTCAACAGTCTACAATGCTGATATAAATATAGTTTTTATTGTATTTGACTTTACTCTAAATAATTGATAGGTACACATATTTGTATAATAATATCATATTTTCAATGAAAATATATACAAACTTCATATTCGTATTAAAAAATCATATTAGATGCATCCACATGAGAAATATTATATTTCTGTAGTTCTCATAAACATCAGCATATTTATACCTCAAATATAAACTATTTTCATACTAAATCCATATACAAATATCGTAATTTTATTAAAAACACATATTATAATTATTATCATTATCATCATAAACCGTTATACATAATATGATGATTTCATACGTTAACTGTTTAACTCAAGATACATTAAAGATCATCCAATTCATAATTAACATTCGTACGGTTCGAATTCAGAAATCACAATCACTCGCATACGTGCACGACTATATTTCCCCCTCCACCCCTCCACTAGGTTAGGTTAGTTTCCTGTAGGTTAGACTAAAAAAAAAAAAAAACAAAAAAAATACAAAAATTAAATTAAAGGTCATGATCCATTATGACTCTTTACTTCATCCTACACTCTGTGAAGGATGAAGTAATCTTTAATCGTATTAAAGGTCAAGATCCATTATGACTCATTACTTCATCGTTCACAGAGTGTAGATGAAGTAATCTTTAATTTAATTTTTGTATTTTTTTTGTTTTTTTTTTTTTTACTAGAGATGGCAAGATATATCCTAACTTGTGATGGTAATATACGTGTGTTTTACATTATTTGTGAAGTAAATAGATGAACGGGTATGGTTTCAGCATAAATACCCTCATGTATTTAGCGATAATTGGAGACAAATATATGATTTCTATGTTACATTGATGGAAAATCATAAAAATATAGTGGTCTTGATCGACGTGTTATAGATTTGTGTATTTCAAGACAGGTATAATGATGAAAATCAGTGAAGATTGTAATGAGAGTATAGGTATATTATATTATATAGCTGACGAGTGAGGCTCTATGAATACAGTTTTTATGATGTTTAAATAAAAATAATAACTTTTAGCAAAAGTATCTATGAAAATACCGGTTTTTAAAGGTAATGTATTAGTTATATATACCTATTTTTACAGTGAGATTATGATAATTGAACACATTTTTATTGAATTTATGAAATGTTTACATGTTTTAACATAATATAATGAATGAGTCATAAAACTTGAAATATATCTAATGCGATATGATTGATGGAATGATTTGCAGACTATAGTTATATGTAATTATTGAGATTTTCGATATTTTAGACATGTCCTTGACATAGAAATTATATTTGTATAAGATTTTATCGACATTAATATACCTAATATAATAATTTGGGAGAAATTAAGGTATTTTTATCAATTTTCACTAGAAAAATATATATATATATATATATTTCCAAGCTTGTGAAGGTAATATACAAGCGATTCCATGATTATTTTACAAAGTAAGCATATAGAATACCTAATACATGAAAAGTATCAGTGATAAGCATCCATGTAGTATAGATATAACTGTATAAATAATAATTAACTCCTATTATTTTGCTGGGCCATCTGTGTGAGATATGCGTTAAAAATAATTGAAATATATATGGTTTACTATATGATATCATAAGTGAAAGATTATCACAGCTTGACGTAGGTACATTTTATTTTGTTTTTGCTAATATGTGATGAAAATAACTATAATATAATATTATCTTTCTCATTATCGAATACCATGGAATTTAAATATGATTTTGTAGGTATTATATTACATTTAATTGTAGTATTAGTATGCACAGCGACGTTGTGATATATTTCATGTATCTACTGTAAATATATAATAATTAATATATGTTTAAGAATTCAGGTATTAAATAAAATAGGTATATATCGAAAGTATTTTATATAAATTATTATTTGAAATAATCAATCGCGTCTATATGTATGCACGAATGCTGTTTAAGTAAATATGTATGCAAATGTATGTACGTGTGTATGTGTGTGCATGTATGTATGTATTAACTATTATATTATAGTGCAACGATATGTTTCGGATGTTGAGACTTGTAATAATGACTCGTTATAGTGATGGTCATGCATTTAGATACATTTAATAACTAAACTGTATATATGCCTTTGATGGTAATAAACTAGACATGGGTATGATATTTTTTATAATATTACATATTATTTAATGAAATTATGATATTTTTGCCCATTTTTTACTAAAATATTGTGATGTTTCCATAATATGCTTTATTGAAATTTTGATATTTTTACTTATTTTAGCAAGATTTCTGTATTTACACACAGACAGCAATGTTTTTTTTTTTTTTTTTTATCAAAATCAGTACATTTTAATGTGTATTCACATTGTTGAGTATATTTTTAGGTTTCTGCATAAATTCCACCTACGTATTTAACGAAAAAATGAGTAAATTATAATATATGATCAGGTACTATATTGCATTTAATTGTTGTATATTGGATATCGTTACATCAGTATCCACGGCGACGTTGTGATATATTTCATGTACCTATCTAATGTAAATATATAATAATTAATATATGTTAAAGAATCCAGGTATTGAATAAATTATATACCGAAAATATTTTATGTGAATTATTATTTGAAATAATCGAGTCTATGTATGTATGTATGTATGTATGAATACTGTTTAAATATATAAGAATATCAAATATGTAAGGATATAGGTATACAAGTGTGTGCATACTATGTAAGTAATATATGTGTATGCCTATATTATGTAGATGACTTATTGATGTGTACCTATATATATATATATATGAATGTTTATATGTATATATAGTTATGTTAACTATAAAATATGTTTAGGCGTTTGTAATATCGAATATGTATATATGATTTAATGTGGGTTTTCATAATATCATACTAGGTATCGCGTATCCATGTAGGTAACTATAGAACTAAGTGATGGGTTGATAATAGTTTTTAGTATTATTTTTTTTTTTACTTATTGTTATATATATATATATATTATAATTCTCACTACACATGACGAATAATAATAACAATAATAACAGTTAAAGAGATTTATTTTTTCTCGTATATACCTATAATCCATGTATGTATATATAAGCTATGATTTTAGTCTAATGTAATCTCATACAATATTTCAATGTATGTATGATTGATTAAAAATATAAGTATCTGTAATATTATTCAGGATAGGTTAGCCTGATAGTATTGTGTATATAAACATACAATAACAAGAATGTATGTATGTTCCCACATGTATGCACATTGTAGCATGAGCCTGTATGGAAAATGACTAATAATATGAAAATTTTTAATTGTTAAATTGATAAAGATGTTGGTAAGATAGGTACTACAGATGTGCCGTTAATTATTGTATATTTCTAAATTTAGGTAATAAACCGCATAAAGTATCTGCTGAAATGAGAGATATTGTTAATAGTTCTTAATTTTCCGATATTATAACTTATACAATAATATATGGCGGTGGTGTTATATGCCTGTGTGTATGACGGTAAAATAAAAATATTATACAAGTGATATGACTGTTGTACGTATGTGCTGATAAAATATACGCATCGGCCACTTGAGTGATATGTAAGTTGTTGATGTGCAAGCACACATGCGTTTTCTCATATGTAAGCGTGAAAAAATATGTTTTTGAGAGTGTTTCGTTGGTGGTGACTGTGACTGGTAATGTTGTGTGTTTTTCCCGTGTACATGCATGAATTAATATATATATATATATGTCGGTCAGGTTATTGATAATATGTAAGTTGTTGTATGCGCGTTCGTGTATGTGTTTTCTCATGCACAGGTATGAAAAATATAGAACACGAGATCAGAGGATCAAGGGATCAAGAATACTGAATAAGTGATAGGTAATGATTAAGGATTAGTGATCAAGAGGGTTATATATTGTGTAATAATAATATGGTAGGTGTGATACATAATGTAAAAAATAAATATTACACAAGTGATAATGGCTTTTACATGTATGTTTTTCTCATTCGTTCTTAAAATATATCAATATTGTTGATTAACAATAGTTAAGGTTTTATTAGCAAACAAACATGTAGATGCATGACTAGTCTTGATGAATGTTGTTTTTCTCAAATGTATTACATAACAATTGATCAAGACGTTGTTTGATACATAATGTATCCGTTGGTTCGAAAGTATAAAGGAGATATGAAAATTAATATACCGTTGGATATATAATATGGATGAGGCATCATATACGTTTTTATATATTATTACCTAGAAGATGACGAAATACCGAGAAATATATGTTACTCAGATAATGATACAATTTTATAATCCATTTAATGGATAAGTAAGAACCTTGTAAATATTTATTGTAAACCTTAATATTATTTTAATAATTGAAAATACTTTTTATATATCGTGTCTTTTTGTTTCATATAAACTATTTAATTTCCTATAAATATTAGAATAATCTACGTCTCACATTGCGTAGGTGCTGGTGCGGGGTGTTTGGCGAATGTTGATTGAGACGGCTGTGGTGTAACCTTATGTAGCATTATTACCAATAAATAAAAAAACTTTGTATCATGATCGGGGGGACGAGCAGTTAAATATAATATATTCAGGGAGAATCGTAGGATCCTATAGATATAAATAGGTTAGGGGCAGATATGTAAATATCAGAATCTTAAATAATATATTTAAATTACTAGGATTCCATTTCAGTTATAATTATGGTTTATTGTCTACTAAGCACTGACAAATAATAATAATACTCGCAAATATAATATTCCTAAGCTATATTCTATTATAATATGTGACTGTATCGTAGTCATACATAGTCGTAGTGTGTATTGAGATATGAGGTGTATAGTGAACTGCTTTACTAATCCATGGTGTGTGTTGGTCATAGCCCTTGCAATTATGTGTGTGTGTTTTAATATTAATGTATCGATCAGCAGTTAATCGTACATAAGGTAGAGTTCGTATTATATACATAAGTGTTATGAAACATATAAATATGTTATATTATTATATTTATAATTGTTACAACTTGTTTTTAAATATCACGGTTGTTTTTATTTTACACAAAAATTAAAATATTAAAATGAAAAGTAAGTATAAGCATATTTGTGTTTAATTCAAATATATTAGATTAAATGTTGTATTATTTCAAACATTAAAATAAATGTAGTAGGTATATAAACGGTGAAGTCGAAATAGGATACTATAATTTTTGCATTTAGTGACCAAACTATATACTCAAAGACGACGTCCAAGACCCTCAGAGTCGATATCGTCTATTCTCCTTAGTCAGTATACCTACTAGTTACACAAATTCATAATATTGTGTGTCATAAATATATAATTTTGTGTATGTTGTCGAGTAATCCTTTGAGCTGTATAAAATAGTTAGATCTATGTATTTTAATAGGAATTACAATTTTGTAGTCGTAATTGACGAGGGATGGCGGGGGTGAAAATACTTTCTAGGGTGGATGGATTGGAATGTTTAAATGCATCTACGTAATTGCGACTATGTTTTTTGTAAGTATGACTTTTGTGTCTTAATATATTGATATGTACCTAAGCTGTATAATATGTTTGGTTGTGTGTGTGTTTGTGATGTTGTATGTGTGAATATATGTACATAAACTAAATATAAATGAATACTGCATATACATATATATTATAATATGTTTGGGTGTTTGTGATACCTGATGAATGTGTGTATGTATGTATATAATATGCGACTATGTAAGTATCTAAATATGTATGAACTATCCTATGGGTATATGAGTGTAAGTGTGTTGTGCTAGAGAAATGTGTGAATGAAACTCATCATCATCTGTAAACGATTAAACGATTGACCATATATACATATATATATATATTATAATTAATATTTCCGTATGTTGTCGGGGAGAGGAATGTGTGAATGCAAGCGAATGTACCTATATTCCGACGTGTATATTTTGAAAATAAATATTTTTACAAGTTTATGTCTGTGTGTGTTTGAGATTTATTCTCATGTATAACGAAGGACTGGGTGGCTTGTTTGTATACTATATGGAATACTGGAATCGTGTGTGTGTGTGTGTGTGTATGTGATGTGATGTGATATGAATGTATGTATCTATGCATGCATGCGTGTACCTATGTATGATAAGGTATATAATATATATGTTGAGCTTGTGTGTGTTGTAAATATTATTATATAAGTTCAGAATGAAAACTGATGAGTACTGTATAGTGTGTAATACCATATTATAGTTTGTATGTGTATGGTTATATCATATTTATATGAATAAATATACCTATGCGTTTTATTGATATGTAAGTAATAAGTATATAATATTATGGTATAATATTTGTATATAGGTATGTGTGATGTTGTAGGTACCTTATATTATATTATGAGCATAACGTATGTTCGTATATATGTATGTATGTATGTATGTATGTATGTGTATGTGGGTATGTATGTATGTATGTATGTATGTATGTATGTATGTATGTATGTATGTATGTATGTATGTATGTATGTATGTATGTATGTATGTAAGTGTGTATGTATGCATGTATGTGTATGTGTGTTTGTATGTATGTATATATAAGTTCAGAATGAAAACTGAAGAGTACTGTATAATGTTTAATAGTATATTATAGTTTGTATGTGTATGGTTATATCATATTTATATGATGCGTTTTATTGATATGTAAGTAATAAGTGTATAAATTGTATAATAATATGTTCAGGGGTTTGTGATAATGATGTGTGTATAATTGTTTAGATATATGTAAATACCTATGTATATTATATGTAGACTATATTATAATATATTTGAATGTGTGTTTGTTTGAGAGGTATAACGTGTGTGTATGTATGTATGTATATATGTATGTATGTATGTATGAATATATATATATATATGTATGTATGTATGTGTATGTGTGTTTGTACATAAGTGCGTATGTAAGTAGGTATTTATAGATGTGATAACTGATAACATAGATATGATAACGCGGTGGCGGGCTCGTGCGCGTTCGCGGCGGCCCTTTGTAAGGTGTTGCGTTGGTGGTGTTGGTGGTGGTGGTGGTGGGGGGAAATTATAGAATGTTTATTGTTAGAAATATCAGTGGAATATTATATGTTCAAGTCACTGTGATAATGATGTGTGTATAATTGTTTATATATATGTAAGTACCTATGTATATTATATGTAGACTATATTATAATATATTTGAATGTGTGTTTGTTTGAGATGTATAACGTGTATATATGTATGTATGTGTGTTTGTACGTAAGTGCGTATGTAAGTATTTATAGATGTGATAACTGATAACATAGGTATGATAACGCGGTGGCGGGCTCGCGCGCGTTCGCGGCGGCCTTTTGTAAGGTATAGTGGTTGTGGTGGTGGTGGTGGGGGAAATTATACATCTCGTACGTATGTGAACGATTGTCGTAAACACCAGTTAAATGAGATAGAATTTACGTTTTAATCATAAGCGAGTAAGTTGCGCAGTGGTGTGGTTGTCGTATGGGAAGCGACCTGTTCGAGTTCGAATCCCGGTTCGGCAAAAAAATTTTTAAATTATTTTCCGCGGCTAATTGATAGGGAAGAGTGGCGGGGGGATTATCGTACAAGTGCGTGATTGATGGTGGGGGTATCTGAAGAGCGGGGTAGCGGGGGGAATGTCGTGTACGTATGTGATATGGGTTGAGCAGAGGTGTATAGATGTATATGGGTTGAGCAACGGGTTTCGCGGGTTGAGCAATCAGGTATAGGGCTGAGCCAGCAGGCTGGGGTTCCAGAACTCTCTTTTTTATCCTACTACCAAGAACATAGTGTACAGGGAAGTTCTGTAATGCAACGAGTGGTGACAATGGTAAGTATATTATAATTAGGTGACGCCTGCTGATAGTCTAGGTGACTTTAAACCTAACACGTGTAACATATTTTTCAAACATAATACGTTACACCGCTGTTCTACGTGGTATGTGTTCTACATGCGCCCGATGGTCAAAGATGATGATGATAGTCTAGGTGACTTTAAACCTAACATGTGTGACATATTTTTCAAACATAATACGTTACACCGCTGTTCTACGTGGTCTGTGTTCTACATGCGCCCGATGTTCAAAGATGATGATGATAGTCTAGGTGACTTTAAACCTAACATGTGTGACATATTTTTCAAACATAATACGTTACACCGCTGTTCTACGTGGTCTGTGTGGAGGTACTTCGTGGACCTTGCCTTCGGGCTAAACGGAGAGAAAGTTTGACAACCTCCTCGTGGTTCTCTCTGGATGCGAATTCACTATAATGTGAATTCGTAACTAATGTCAAACAATGTATGTAATGTCTGTATTATATTTTGTATTGTACCACATCCTATTGAATAGTATGATATAGTACAGATAGTACAGACAATTTAATTTAAATGTTGTATTTTATTTCACACATTAAGATTCTAATGTACCTATATTATATGATGTATAAATAACATTAATAAGTTAATTTCACTATGTTCCCAATATTTATTACACCATTTTATTGTTGTATTTCTTTCTTAAGTAGTATTAATTTATATTGTATTAATGGTTCTCCTTTGTTTTTATGTAATCATATATATGCTATTGACATTAATCAGTCAATTTCACTGTACTCACAATATTTTTAATATTTTGTACACTGTATTTCGCTGAACTACTTGATTGATTTATATTGTATTAATGGTTGAGACATTACTTAATTGTATTAACGTATTGACATATTTTTATTAATTGTTTTACTCATGATTGAGATTTCATTACTATTAGATTCTATATAATTAGATTTTATTACTATTTACTTACTATATATAAATGTAATTATTTCAATATTTATATAATTGACATTGTATTAATTGTTTTGCTCAGTAAAAGAGTATTTGTTTTGTGTTAAACACCATTTGTTCAATAACAATTTTTTTAAAATACAGTAAATTAATAAGCACAACAGTTTTGTCCTATTTGGTACATGAGTAGAACCTAACCTAACTAATATAACTAAAATAACAATTTAAAAAACCATAGATACTATACACACAATTGGATATCTTAATAACAATATTTAATTTATAATTTATTATATAAGATAATGTATAATGCAACATTTTGTACACGCTACAACACTGCAAATTGCTGTTGATTATTTTTTACATAATTTGTTTTACATAATAAAACACCATTGATGATACTATTTTATTCACTAAAAACTTTAATATTATGTAGTGTGCTACTACATACTAGGTCACCGTGAATTGATATAATTTATTTTGCCACTGGATCAATTGCTATGAAAAGTAACTCTCGGATGAGACGGAAACACATATTATATTATTTACTTTTTTAAGTACCATTCAATCAATAGTTGTACATATAGTGACTTGGTACACTGCTAATTTATTTATTTTATTGGAGTAATGTAATTGTACAAATATTCAATAGTTGTGTAATTAGTTTTATATTATTATATTACACATGAAATTAAATTACTTTAACAATGGAAATATTTATACAATTTATGTTGTATTTGTTTTACTCATTGTAGTATATTGATTCTAAAATCTTTAATTTTGTTACATGCAAATCTTTAGACATCCCATGCAATACCTACCTAATGTCATTAACTTCACTGACATCCTGACAACCATTATAACTATTTATAACTCTTATTTGATCCACACACCACACATATAATTTATTGTGTTGTAATAGTATGAACTATATTATGTTTTTGGTAACTAATAGAAATTTAAAAAAATCCTTCATACTGTACCCAAAGTACACACATAGTAATTTAAAAATATCCAGTAGGAGAGGAAAAGGAAAATAAAATATAATTTTAAATGATATAGTCATGTTTTTGTCATAAATGTCATTATTTTATTGATCATCTGAAAAAAACATAACGAATAAACATAGAAAAATTTTTGTTGAGAAAAAATGTTCCTGTTAAAAACTCACTTCTTAGTTGGGTGTCTGCTATCGGTACCTGAAAATGATATGTTTAATTAGAATTATTAATTTCAAAAACTAAAGTATTTATATTATATCCTTACGACGTTTGGCGGTGGGCTCGGTGGCATCTCCCTTGCAGTGACGTAGAGCTCCTGAAAATAATGTGTTTGATTAGACAAAACTTGAAGTTTTCTTAAATATATTATATACTAATATATCCTTACGTTTGGCGGCTGCAGAGTTTCGGCGGTCTGATTGAGGTCCTGAGAAATTTGTTTAATTAGATTTATAAATTTCAAAAACTCAATAGCTTTTTTTTAATATACTAATATATTCTTACGTCTGCTGGTCGACTACTGCTGGCCTCCTGAAAATAATTTGTTTAATTAGATTTATAAATTTCAAAAACTCAATAGCTTTTTTTTAATATACTAATATATCCTTACGTCTGCTGGTCGACTACTGCTGGCCTCCTGAAAATAATTTGTTTAATTAGATTTATAAATTTCAAAAACTCAATAGCTTTTTTTTATTATACTAATATATCCTTACGTCTGCTGGTCGACTACTGCTGGCCTCCTGAAAATAATTTGTTTAATTAGATTTATAAATTTCAAAAACTTGATAATTATTTTAAATATACTAATATATCATTACGTTCGGCGGCCTCCGACTTTCCGTCTGCCTACGGTCCTGAAAAATTTGTTTAATTAGATTTATCAATTTCGAAAACTTGAACGCTTTTTTTAATTATACTAAATATATATCCTTACCTTCTTCGGCCGCGGCGAGGCCGTTTTCTGTAGACCGTCCTGAAAATAATTTGTTTAATTAGATTTTTTGATTTCGAAAACTTGAATGTCTTTTTAAATATACTAATATATCCTTACGCTTGACGACGGCCGCCGCCTACCACCATCACGACCCCTGACACCGCCACCGCCCCTTTTGGACGGGCCACCTCTGGACTTGGCTACAATATAAATTACAATTATATACATAATATTAAGACTGTTATTAAGGAATATGTAAAGTAAACACTCACCGCAATCCCGGGACAAATGTCCCTGTTTACCACAGTTATAGCATTCTGAAACGGGTAGATATCATTTTAATCGTTTCTAATTATTGTATACAATATATATATATTAACCAATAGTCTTATACAAATGTATGCTTACTTCGGTCGCGACCTCCACCACCACCGCCATCGCCATCACCACCACCACCGCCCCCTTTCAACGGGCCACCTCTGGGCTTGGCTACAATATAAATTACAATTATATACATAATATACATAACAGTTATAACATTCTGAAACGGGTAGATAATATATAATATATTAACCAATGATCTTATGTATTTATCTGATGTACGCTTGGCAATTGCCGTTAATGTTTTAGACTTTGTTACTCATTCTGAAGTTGACAAATAAAAAGCAATAATGAAAGTGTATAGTAAAACAAACAATAAGTGATCTGTCGGTATTATTAAGTCGATGGTATGATAAAATATTAAATTCGTTGAACGGAAAGCATGTGTTACATTATATTGATTGATTAATACCTACGATCTGCGGTCAACGTTTTAAAAAGCAACAAATTAAATTAATACTAAATTGTATACTCACGTGTTTTCTGTTATTCACGGCTGTCGGATGTTTAATAACGGTTATAGTCGGACGTCGGGTCGTCGGTGCAGTCTTAGAGCGGCGACAATAACAAGAGCCAAGTCAGGTAACCCATGCGGGTGACGATATCGCACGGCTGATTTATTGAATTGACATATTATATCGATATTTTATATTTTCGAACACAGCATTACACCTTACACTTTTGACCATCGTTCTTTTTTTCATTTTTGCAAAAAATTTTCATATAGTCATAATAATGCCACAGGATCATCACTCAAATTCATTAATACACACGCAAACATGGTTTTCAAACATTCCCGCCTTTGACAGAATACCGCCAAAGTGGTAGGCCTTATCACCGACCGTTTATCGTCGATCCTCTCGCTATCAGCGAATGACTTACAGTAAGTTGTAGGCGCGACTTTTAACAAGCCGACCCCGCGTTACGTATCCCCCGATTACACGATACGGGAGACCTTGGATCAAACATCATGTTGGTGCGCGGAAACGTTTCCGTGTTTTTCGGAGGTTCGTATGGGAAACAGAACCCCGATCCGCTGATCGAGTTTCGCTTCTATATTGCTCTACTCTACTACTAAGCTTATGACGACAGAAATTATTAACGTGGCCGCTGGAAATTCACATAATATTTCCAATATATATTACGCATGGAAATGTTTAATGTTTTTGTAGATCGTATTGGTTATTGTAATTTGTAACATTATATGGGTTTGCTTATTATATACCTAAAGTTTATTTACATATATACATAGTATACATAGTATAGCATTATACTGCATATATATAATTATCCGGACCACTGAGGTGACTGACCTGCTAGACACCCTAAAAAGACGGTTACTATAAGATTTGCATAGAAGCCCGAAATGTTTTGAATTTTTTTTCACGTATATTATTACTTAATTTTCTGTTTTCGGAGACAGTAATGAACGCTGTCCGCGATTCGACGCAGTCGGATTGCATACCTGTCGACGTAACCCAGTCGTCGCACATTGTCGGATAGCCTACCCTTATTACTACGGCGAACGTCATTCGAGGTGACTGACCTGCTAGACACTCAAAAAAATACGACGGCTATATGACTTGCATGGACGCCCGAAATGTTTTACAATTTTTTTCACAGTAAAGAACGCTGTCCGCTATCTGACGCAGTCGGATTGTATACCTGACGACGTGACCCGGCCGTCGCATATTGTCTGCTATCCGACGAAGTCGGATTGCCTACTCGGACCACTGAGTTGACTCAGCAGGTCGCTAGACACCCTAAAAAGTCGGAGGTTATATCACTTGCATAGAAGCCCGAAATGTTTTGAATTTTTTTTCACGTAATTAATTTTTCCGTTCTCGGTGACAGTAATGAACGCTGTCCGCGATTCGACGCAGTCGGATTGCATACCTGACGACGTGACCCAGCCGTCGCACATTGTCCGCTATCCGACAAAGTCGGATAGCCTCCCCTTATTACTACGGCGAACTTCATTCGAGGTGACTGACCTGCTAGACACTCAAAAAAAGACGGTGGCTCCTTATCCTTACCAGTAATCCAAAATCCTTATCACTAATCCACCATCCTAATCATAAATCCAAAATCCTCATCACTAGTTTTCATTAAAAATCCATCATCCTTATCACAAATCCACTTTTCTTATCAAAATCTAAAATCCTTATCACTGAATTTTTTCACAGATCCCTATCACTAGACCTCTGTATCACCCGTACACCGCGTCGGCTTCGGTTGACGACCAGACCACAAGACCACTGCGGCTTCCGACATCGAAAACACTCATAACCAACACCTGGGGGTCTGGGGGTCTCCCACAGCGACGCTCGGAGAGCTAGTCTTATAGTATAAAACAGAAACCCGAGGGCGCCCCCTATGGCGTTTTCCCGTACCAGCATAGAGGATAATGGAGGGAAAACAGAGAACCCGCCAATGGGACGGTCGGGACGCGGCGGCGGAGCCGTCGCCGCGCTATCACTTCCGCCTTATCACTTTTCGCGATTTTTTTCCAGATTTTCAAAATTTCTTCACGTTTTCGAGTTTTACCCCCCCCGGGGGTCCCCGGGCGGCCCCGCTCGGACCTTATTCGCGTTCCCCGCTAAATTTACGTACCGCGCGCGGCCGCACTCTTTTCCCGGCGGGCCCGCCGCGGTGGCGATCACGTGCGGACCGAGCGCCGCCGTCGCGCGCGTTTTTTGCCTTTTTTTTCGAGAATTCGAGTTTTAGCCCTCTTCGAGGCGTCCGCCCTCCCCGTTCGCGACTTATTCGCGTTCCCCGTTACGTTTATAGGTCGCGCGCGGCCGTACTCGAATATTTTAGAGCGCCGCGGCGCAGAAAACGATAGCGGAAAGCGCGGCGTCGTCGCCGTCTTACCGATTTTTCCGACTTTTTCGACTAGAGTCGCGTCTCGCCGCTCTCTCGAAAGTCTCACCTCCCCGTCGACGCGATATTCGCGTTCCCAGCTAAATTTATAGGCCGCGCGCGGCCGTACTTCGTCCGAGACGAGTCCCGGGGCCGCGGGACGACGCCGAGAGCGGAGCGCCGATATCGCCGCCGTCGAGTGGGTATTACTATATACGGGCATAAATACGTGCGTCGGAGGGTCCGATTTTTTTTCGCGAATATCGCGTTTTCGACGTCCGGGGGTGGCGGAGCCTGTCGTCCGCCGCCCGAAGCGGTGGGATCGCCGGCTCAAAAGCCCTCCGCGGACGCCGGGACCGCGTTCGCGATTCGCCGGGACGGCGAAACCGCTTAAGAGTCATAGATTCGACACGAGTTTTCAACTCGGTAGGTAGGTAGGTAGGTAAGGCGTCGGTGCGGTTGACCCGGGGGTCGTGGTTTCGATGCCGGCCGCCGTGATATTTCGGAATTTTTTTTTTCGCGTTTTTTTTTTTGTCATTTTCCTTTCGCCATCACTTTCGCCTTATCGTGATATACGGATTTGACGAAAATTTGACGTTTTTTTTTTTTTAAATTCGAGTTTCACCCCTTTTGAAGACGTCGGACCTCCCCGTCGAAGACTTATTCGCGTTCCCCGCTAAATTTATAGGCCGCGCGCGGCCGTACTTCGTCCGGTACGAGTCCCGGGTCCGCGGGACGACGCCGAGAGCCGAGTGCGGAGAACGCCGCCGTCGAGTGGGTATTACTATATACGGGCATAAATACGTGCGTCGGAAGGTTCGATTTTTTTCACGAATATCGCGTTTTTGACGTCCGGGAGTGGCGGAGCCGGTCGTCCGCTGCCCGAAGCCGTGGGATCGCCGGCTCAAAAGCCCTCTGCAAACGCCGGGAAAGCGTTCGCGATTCGCCGGGACGGCGAAACCGCTTAAGAGTCATAGATTCGACACCGGTTTTCAACTCAGTAGGTAGGTAGGTAGGTTTAGGCGTATGTGCGGATGATCCGGGGGTCGTGGTTTCGATGCCGGCCGCCGGGATTGGAGATAATTTGCGGCGGCCGTGTTAATCCGGAATTTTTTTTTCACGTTTTTTTTTTTCGTTATTTTCCTTTCGCTATCACTTCCGCCTTATCACTTTTGATGAATTTTTTCAAAATTTCTTCAAAATTAGTGTTTTAACGCCTTCGCGCACCTCGGACGGCCCCGTTCGGACTTTATTCGCGTTCCCCGTTAAATTGTGAGGCCGCGCGCG
The DNA here is from genome assembly GCF_019925205.1 of Metopolophium dirhodum. Taxonomy (NCBI): domain Eukaryota; kingdom Metazoa; phylum Arthropoda; class Insecta; order Hemiptera; family Aphididae; genus Metopolophium; species Metopolophium dirhodum. The sequence continues at coordinate 136,177,929 of NC_083560.1, forward strand.
GCCGTACTTTGTCTCGGCCCGTCCCGCCGCGGCCGAGACGACGTGCGATAGGAGTGCCGCCGTCGCCTGCGTTTTTCGATAATTTTTTCGAAAAGTCGAGTTTTAACTGTTTTGGAAACGTCTCACCTCCCGTTCGCGACTTATTCGCGTTCCCCGTTACATTTATAGGCCGCGCGCGGCCGTACTTGAATATCTTAGAGCGCCGCGGCGTAGAGAACGATAGCGAAAAGCGCGGCGTCGTCGCCGTCTTACCGAGTTTTCCGAGTTTTTCGACTAAAGTCGCGTCTCACCGCTCTCTCGAAAGTCTCACCTCCCTGCCGACGTGATATTCGCGTTCCCCGCTGAATTTCTAGGCCGCGGGCGGCCGGACTTCGTCCGGGACGACGCCGAGAGTGGAGTGCCGATATCGCCGCCGTCGAGTAGGTATTACTATATACAGGCATAAATACGTGCGTCGGAGGGTCCGATTTTTTCGCGTTTTCGACGTCCGAGGGTGGCGGAGCCGGTCGTCCGCTGCCCGATGCGGTGGGATCGCCGGCTCAAAAGCCCTCCGCGGACGCCGGGACCGCGTTCGCGATTCGCCGGGACGGCGAAACGGCTTAAGAGTCATAGATTCGACACCAGTTTTCAACTCAGTAGGTAGGTAGGTAGGTAAGGCGTCGGTGCGGATGACCCGGGGTCGTGGTTTCGATGCCGGCCGCCGGGAATTTCGTTAATTTTTCGTTTTTTTTTTTGTCATTTTCCTTTCGCCATCACTTTCGCCTTATCACTTTTGACGAATTTTCAAAATTTCTTCAAAATTCGTGTTTTAACGCCTTCGCGCACCTCGGACGGCCCCGTTCGGACCTTATTCGCGTTCCCCGTTAAATTGTGAGGCCGCGCGCGGCCGTACTTTGTCCCGTCCCGTCCCGCCGAGGCCGAGACGACGTGCGATAGGAGTGCCGCCGTCGCCCGCGTTTTTCGATAATTTTTTCGAATAGTCGAGTTTTAACCGTTTTGGAAACGTCTCACCTCCCGTTCGCGACTTATTCGCGTTCCCCGTTACATTTATAGGCCGCGCGCGGCCGTACTTGAATATTTTAGAGCGCCGCGGCGTCTTACCGATTTTTCCGACTTTTTCGACTAAAGTCGCGTCTCGCCGCTCTCTCAAAAGTCTCACCTTCCCGTCGATGCGATATTCGCGTTCCCAGCTAAATTTATAGGCCGCCTGCGGCCCGTACTTCCTCCGGGACGGGTCCCGAGGCCGCGGGATGACGCCGAGAGCCGAGTGCGGAGAGCGGCGCCGTCGAGTGGGTATTACTATATACAGGCATAAATACGTGCGTCGGAAGGTTTGATTTTTTTCGCAAATATCGCGTTTTTTACGTCCGGGGGTAGCGGAGCCGGTCGTCCGCTGCCCGAAGCCGTGGGATCGCCGGCTCAAAAGCCCTCTGCGGACGCCGGGAAAGCGTTCGCGATTCGCCGGGACGGCGAATGGCTTAAGAGTCATAGATTCGACACCAGTTTTCAACTCAGTAGGTAGGTAGGTAGGTTTAGGCGTATGTGCGGATGATCCGGGGGTCGTGGTTTCGATGCCGGCCGCCGGGATCGGAGATAATTTGCGGCGGCCGTGTTAATCCGTAATTTTTTTCTCACGTTTTTTTTTTCGTTATTTTCCTTTCGCTATCACTTCCGCCTTATCACTTTTGATGAATTTTTTCAAAATTTCTTCAAAATTAGTGTTTTAACGCCTTCGCGCACCTCGGACGGCCCCGTTCGGACTTTATTCTCGTTCCCCGTTAAATTGTGAGGCCGCGCGCCTAACCTAACCTAACCTAACCTAACCGGGACGGCGAAACCGCTTAAGAGTCATAGATTCGACACCCGGTTTTCAACTCAGTAGGTAGGTAGGTAGGTAAGGCGTCGGTGCGGATGACCCGGGGTCGTGGTTTCGATGCCGGCCGCCGGGAATTTCGTTAATTTTTCGTTTTTTTTTTTTGTCATTTTCCTTTCGCCATCACTTTCGCCTTATCACTTTTGACGAATTTTCAAAATTTCTTCAAAATTCGTGTTTTTAACGCCTTCGCGCACCTCGGACGGCCCCGTTCGGACCTTATTCGCGTTCCCCGTTAAATTGTGAGGCCGCGCGCGGCCGTACTTTGTCCCGTCCCGTCCCGTCCCGTCCCGCCGAGGCCGAGACGACGTGCGATAGGAGTGCCGCCGTCGCCTACGTTTTTCGATAATTTTTTCGAAAAGTCGAGTTTTAACTGTTTTGGAAACGTCTCACCTCCCGTTCGCGACTTATTCGCGTTCCCCGTTACATTTATAGGCCGCGCGCGGCCGTACTTGAATATCTTAGAGCGCCGCGGCGTAGAGAACGATAGCGAAAAGCGCGGCGTCGTCGCCGTCTTACCGAGTTTTCCGAGTTTTTCGACTAAAGTCGCGTCTCACCGCTCTCTCGAAAGTCTCACCTCCCCGCCGACGTGATATTCGCGTTCCCCGCTGAATTTCTAGGCCGCGGGCGGCCGGACTTCGTCCGGGACGACGCCGAGAGTGGAGTGCCGATATCGCCGCCGTCGAGTAGGTATTACTATATACAGGCATAAATACGTGCGTCGGAGGGTCCGATTTTTTCGCGTTTTCGACGTCCGAGGGTGGCGGAGCCGGTCGTCCGCTGCCCGATGCGGTGAGATCGCCGGCTCAAAAGCCCTCCGCAGACGCCGGGACCGCGTTCGCGATTCGCCGGGACGGCGAAACGGCTTAAAAGTCATAGATTCGACGCCAGTTTTCAACTCTGTAGGTAGGTAGGTAGGTAAGGCGTCGGTGCGGATGACCCGGGGAGTTATGAACGTTGTCCGCGATTCGACGCAGTCGGATTGCATACTTGACGAAGTTACCCAGCCGTCGCACATTGTCCGCTATCCGACGAAGTCGGATTGCCTACTCGGACCACTGAGGTGACTGACCTGCTAGACACCCTTAAAAGACGATTGCTATATAATTTGCATAGAAGCCCGAAATGTTTTGAATTTTTTTTCACGTAATTAATTTTTCCGTTTTTGGTGACAGTAATGAACGTTGTCCGCGATTCGACGCAGTCGGATTGCATACCTGACGAAGTTACCCAGCCGTCGCACATTGTCCGCTATCCGACGAAGTCGGATTGCCTACTCGGACCACCGAGGTGACTGACCTGCTAGACACCCTTAAAAGACGATTGCTATATAATTTGCATAGAAGCCCGAAATGTTTTGAATTTTTTTTCACGTAATTAATTTTTCCTTTTTCGGTGACAGTTATGAACGTTGTCCGCGATTCGACGCAGTCGGATTGCATACCTGACGAAGTTACCCAGCTGTCGCACATTGTCCGCTATCCGACGAAGTCGGATTGCCTACTCGGACCACTGAGGTGACTGACCTGCTAGACACCCTTAAAAGACGATTGCTATATGATTTCCATAGAAGCCCGAAATGTTTTGAATTTTTTTCACGTAATTAATTTTTCCGTTTTCGGTGACAGTAATGAACGTTGTCCGCGATTCGACGCAGTCGGATTGCATACCTGACGAAGTTACCCAGCCGTCGCACATTGTCCGCTATCCGACGATTGCCTACTCGGACCACTGAGGTGACTGACCTGCTAGACACCCTTGAAAGACGATTGCTATATGATTTGCATAGAAGCCCGAAATGTTTTGAATTTTGCATAATTTTTTTTCACGTAATTTATTACTTAATTTTGCATTTTTGGCGACAGTTATGAACGCTGTCCGCTATTCGACGCAGTCGGATTGCATACCTGATGACGTGACCCGGCTGACGCATATTGTCTGCAATCTGACGAAGTCGGATTGCCTACCCACACCACTGAGGTGACTGACCTGCTAGACACCCTTAAAAGACGATTGCTATATGATTTGCATAGAAGCCCGAAATGTTTTGAATTTTTTTCACGAATCTTATTACCTAATTTCGCGTTTTCGGCGACAGTAGTGGACGCCGTCCGCGATTCGACGCAGTCGGATTGCATACCTGACGACGTGACCCGGCCGTCGCATATTGTCTGCTATCCGACGAAGTCGGATTGCCTACCCACACCACTGAGGTGACTGACCTGCTAGACACCCTACCCTTATTATTACGGTGAACGTCATTTGAGGTGACTGACCACCTAGACACCCTTAAAAGACGATTGCTATATGATTTGCATAGAAGCCCGAAATGTTTTGAATTTTAATTTTTCCGTTCTCGGTGACAGTAATGAACGCTGTCCGCGATTCGACGCAGTCGGATTGCATACCTGACGAAGTTACCCAGTTGTCGCACATTGTCCACCATTCACAATCCACTATTCTTATCATTAACCCAGAATCCTTATCAGAAATCCAAAACCCTTATCACTAATCCACCATCCTTATCATAAATCCACTTTTCTTATCAAAATCTAAAATCCTTATCACTTAATTTTTTCACAGATCCCTATCACTAGACCTCTGTATCACCCATACACCGCGTCGGCTTCGGTTGACGACCAGACCACAAGACCACTGCGGCATCCGACATCGACAACACTCCTCACCAACCACGGGGGTCTGGGGGTCTCCCCCAGCTACGCTCGGAGAGCTAGTCTTATAGTATAAAACGAAGACCCGTGTGGCGGCTCCTATGGCGTTTTCCCGTACCAGCATAGAGGATAATGGAGGGAAAATAGAGAACCCGCCAATGGTACGGTCGGGACGCGGCGGCGGAGCCGTCGCCGCGTTATCACTTCCGCCTTATCACTTTTCGCGATTTTTTTCGAGATTTTCAAAATTTCTTCACGTTTTCGAGTTTTACCCCCCCGGGGGTCTCCGGGCGGCCCCGCTCGGACCTTATTCGCGTTCCCTGTTAAATTTTGAGGCCGCGCGTGGCCGTACTTCCTCCCGTCCCGTCCCGCCGCTGCCGAGACGACGTGCGATAGGAGTGCCGCCGTCGCCCTCGTTTTTCGATAATTTCTTCGAAAAGTCGAGTTTTAACTGTTTCGGAAACGTCTCACCTCCCGTTCGCGACTTATTCGCGTTCCCCGTTACGTTTATAGGTCGCGTGCGGCCGTACTCGAATATTTTAGAGCGCCGCGGCGTAGAGAACGATAGCGGAAAGCGCGGCGTCGTCGCCGTCTTACCGATTTTTCCGACTCTTTCGACTAAAGTCGCGTCTCACCGCTCTCTCGAAAGTCTTACCTCCCCGCCGACGCGATATTCGCGTTCCCCGCTAAATTTCTAGGCCGCGGGCGGTCGGACTTCGTCCGGGACGAGTCCCGGGGCCGCGGGACGACGCCGAGAGCAGAGTGCCGATATCGCCGCCGTCGAGTAGGTATTACTATATACGGGCATAAATACGTGCGTCGGAGAGTTCGATTTTTTTTTGCGAATATCGCGTTTTCGACGTCCGGGGGTGTCGGAGCCGGTCGTCCGCCGCCCGAAGCGGTGGGATCGCCGGCTCAAAAGCCCTCTGCGGACGCCGGGACCGCGTTCGCGATTCGCCGGGACGGCGAAACGACTTAAGAGTCATAGATTCGACGCCAGTTTTGAACTCTGTAGCTAGGTAGGTTGGTAAGGCGTCGGTGCGGATGACCTGGGGGTCGTGGTTTCGATGCCGGCCGCCGGGAATGTCGTTAATTTGCGGCGGCCGTGATTATTCGGAATTTTTTTTTTCGCGTTTTTTTTTTCGTCATTTTCCTTTCGCCTTATCGGGATATACGGATTTGACGAAAATTTTACGTTTTTTTTTTTAAATTCGAGTTTCACCCCTTTTGAAGACGTCGGACCTCCCCGTCGAAGACTTATTCGCGTTCCCCGCTAGATTTATAGGCTGCGCGCCACCGTACTTTCTCCGGTACGAGTCCCTGGGCCGCGGGACGACGCCGAGAGCCGAGTGCCGATATCGCCGCCGTCGAGTAGGTATTACTATATACAGGCATAAATACGTGCGTCGGAAGGTTCGATTTTTTTCTCGAATCTCGCCGTTTCGACGTCCGAAGACGGCGGAGCACGTCATCCGCTTCCCGACGCGATCGCGTCCCCCTTTACGGTGCCCTTTGAAGGACGTCGAAACCGCGTTCGTAATTCGCCAGGACGGCGATACGGCTTAAGAGTCATAGATTCGACTCCAGGTTTCAACTCAGTAGGTAGGTAGGTAGGCAAGGCGTTGGTGCGGATGACCCGGTGGTCGGGGTTTCGATGCCGGCCGCCGGGATTGAAATTAATTTGCGGGGGTCGTGTTTTTTTTTTCAAATTTTTTTTTTTGTCATTTTCTTTTCGCTATCATTTTCGCCTTATCATATTATTCGTATTGAACGAAAATTTTACCTTTTTTTTCAAAATTCGAGTTTACCCCTTTCGGAGACGTCGGATCTCCCCGTTCGCCCCTTATTCGCGTTCCCCGCTAAATCTATAGGCCGCGTGCGGCCGTACTTTCACCGGTACGATTCCCGGGGCCGCGGGATGGCGCCGAGAGTCGAGTGCCGATATCGCCGCCGTCGAGTAGGTATTACTATATACAGGTATAAATACGTGCGTCGGAGGGTTATATTTTTTTCGCGAATATCGCCGCTGCCCGAAGCTGTGGGATCGCCGGCTCAAAAGCCCTCTGCGGACGTCGAAACCGCGTTCGTAATTCGCCGGGACGTTGAAACGGCTTAAGAGTCATAGATTCGACACCAGTTATCAACTCAGTAGGTAGGTAGGTAGGCAAGGCGTCGGTGCGGATGATCCCGGGGTCGTGGTTTCGATGCCGGCCGCCGGGATTGGAATTAATTTGCGGGGGTCGTTTTTTTTTTTCACATTTTTTTTTTTGTCATTTTCCTTTCGCTATCACTTTCGCCTTATCATATTATTCGTATTGAACGAAAATTTTACCTTTTTTTTCAAAATTCGAGGTTTACCCCGTTTCGAAGACGTCGGACCTCCCCCTTGATGACTTAATCGCGTTCTCCGCTAAATGTATTGACCGCCTGCGGCTGTACTTCGTTCGCGAACGGCGAGATCGGACGGCGTCGTTATTATTATATACAGGCATCTGGCATATATATATATATATACTAGCTGATCCCGTGCACTTCGTTGCCCGTTAAATGTATCAACTCTATATGATTCAAACTTTGTTCAATTCGTTATTTAATATTCGGTTATTCAAAATGTATCTTAACTTTTCCGTTTCCCGGAATAAAAATTCTGATACGCAGCAGTACATTATCAGGTATGTATATGTATATGTATGCTGTTTGTACGTATGATTTAACCCTAAAGTATCAAAGTTATACCAAGTTTGTCGTTTTTACTTAATATAATCAATTTATACAAAATCCTATCCTAACCTAACCGTACTAAAGTCCGATGAATGAAATGAAAAACAAATTTAACCCTTTGTAAATATTAACCTATCTTTTTCCCAGAGGTCTAATCTACCAACCAACTATATAAATACACAGACTAAACTCTGGAACTACTTGTCAGATCTTATATGTATATTGACAAAAGACAATAATACAAATCAACAAATATGCCCGATTTACCAATAGCAACCAATATATTATACACAGGTGGATTTTCCTAAAATTTTCTTTTATATAAACCTTCTCCATGAAATACTATTTCGTTAAAAAAAAAAATCAAGACATTTATAATAATAATAATAATGCGTTCTAATAATTATAATGTTATTATTAAATCTCTATTATTATAGTCATTTCTTTGAGACATTTTAATAGGACATACAGGTACCTAATATCGGTTTCTCGACGAATATATTACATAGATATCTACTGCATACTGTATGGTCGTGCACTCTTAAAACTACGAATGTACGAATTATTTCTATGCAACATATATTGCAAATCATATAATATTTGTTTATCTGTATTGGGAGCAATAGACAAACGCCTTTTCATTTCATTCTCTGAGTCACCCATAAAATATATCTGTAAAAACTTTGGTTCTTCAGTACCGGTGGGTAATAAAGAACCAGCCAAATGATAGACTTGACCTTGAACTTTAAATGTTGGCATGAAATTTCCATGTCTAATTTCTGTTGCACCAAACGATGTCATTTGAAAAGCCGAATTATAAACACGTATCATGTCAAAAAAATGTTTTGAATTATTGTGAGAAAAATTTAAGAGACTTTTTAATGGTTCAGGTGGATCAGCAATGTCTTCCAAAACAACTTTTCCTCCTGAACAACAAAAACCTGCAGGCTCTTTGGACCATTTCATTGCACGACAATAATTACATTTTAAATTCATATTTCCAATGATAACGTGAGAATTATTTTTATAATCTATTAATTTATCATAAGTAAATGCCGACATTTCACGGCGACGCCATGGAACTTGTGGTTCATCTAAACTTTCGTTGTTATTAATATTGTTTTCATTAATACTACCAACACTATTGGTAACAGATATATTATTTATATTATCATCATTATTATCGCTGTTAATATTGCAGTTATCTGGCGAGCCATTGTTATTTTGACTTAATCTAAGTAAACGTTGACGTTTTATTATATTCGATGAACGACCTAAATTAATTTTCCTTTTCATTGTGATAAATTTTAATAATTAAAAGAAACGAATAAAAATTTAAAAATTATAGAAATTAAATTAAATTAAAAGTAAGTTATTATTAGTAATTTACTTATTATTAGTACTGTTTACTATTTAAATGCAGGCATCTTGAATATTCGACAATTCATCGATAGTCGATGCACAAACATTAAGCAGCGTTCCGACTTTTACGAAGCTTCTCTTAAAATGTCGGTCGGTCCGTCCTTCGTTCACTATAATGCGGTGAATTTCTATAGAATATGCGATAAATTGTGTTTTTTTTGTATTAACATAGATTATATTATTTTATATATTTAATCTATGGTACTGATTTAAGTTATAATATAATAATTAAATAATTATAATTATAGTTTTCCACTTAGATCATATTATACTACATGATCTAAATTCTAAGGTTTTCCATTAGCAACGAATAACGATATGAACTATCACGTCGCGCAACGGTGATATGGAAGGGGAAGTTTGGGCGGCCACGTCTAGCCGCCGTCCGTTGCCGTACCGCGAACCTCACCCACCCAGTCTACGTAACTGGTCATTATTTATGATAATTGATAACTCCTTTGTTTTTAAAGTTAGAGAATCAATCAAAAGCCTTAAACCTTCTCCGCAATAAGCTTTTCAATTTAAAAAAAAAAACCATAGCGATCAGTTCAGTAGTTTTCGAGAACATATCACTCAAAGGTTTTCATTTTCACTTTTATATATTAGATGCGTCGAAGCGTTCGATTTTATATTTTACACACTTTTGCCTACTCGGTCTCGGTGACGCCGTGATATATTTGATACACGATAATATAGCCACAGAAGGTACTGTAGGTACATGTATACTTAATAAATAAACGCCTAAATGTTAAGAGTTGATACGGTGGTTGGGTTAGTTGAATTATATAATAATAATATCCTAGCTCGAGTCGACGATGGATGTGACTAGGGTTGCCAACTCTTATTTGCGGATAAGCGGGAAACCAGATATTTACAAGCGGGACTCGACAAAAAAAAACGGGACAATACTACAAATTTACAAAATCGAAAGAAAAACAATTTTTATCATTTTTATCAGTTTTATTTAAAATTTTTTTTTTTTTTTTAGTCATATTTGTTTTTATTTGCACAATCTGTATAAAAATTTGAAATAAAATTAACAGAATAATCGTCTTAAGTTTTTTAACACAATATTAATCATTAAATAAAACACTTTGCTCAGTTAAGAGTACCTACCTTATCACAAGACAATTAGTTTTTATTTTTGAAAGAGTACTTATCTTGTGATTTGGCACATTTGAGCAATTTTTTATTTTTAATAACATAGTCATAAAAATCTTTGCAATTGTACTGAAAATTAATTTTTACTTGCAGTTCTGCCTTTACGTGTTCAACACTCAGTCTATTTCTTGAATCAGTCCAGTCGTTTCCGCAAAGTGAAAATGCCCTCTCAGCAGCGGCATTTGAACATGGAATAGACACAATAAACTGGAAAATCTTTAATAAGTTCGGTATATTCAAATGCCGAAACAGTTCATGCCAAGTTTCATAAATAGTTTTTTTTTCATTCGACGAATGTGTTTGCTTACGCTCCTCAATAATTTTATCCAGAGTTTCTTTAATACTGCAAAACTCATTATAAAGTTCGTCCATATCTATGAGTTTGGTGAGTGATAATTTTTCACAACACATAGAGAGATCCTTGTAGATAAATGTATTTTCCAAAGCAAATATTCGCATTGTAGCCAAATTATTATCTTCCGAAAAATTAAAGTGATCGTCCAGATATTTCAATGCATTTTTGTACCATGTAACCAAAACAATTTTTATGGATTCTTGTTCATCAATTGTAAAACTGGTCAGGGAATTTGTACAAATAAATCCAAAGAATTTGTCGTTGATTCTTTGTTCTATTTTTAAGCGTAAATCTGTTAAGATGTTAAAAGTTTCACAAGATAAAGCATTATCTTTTTCCAAAAACATGATGACATTCTGAAATATTTTTAAAGTATAATCTAGAAATCCAAGAAAACATTCTGTTTTTTTTGCGTGGTTTTCATTAAAATATTTTCCTAATGCCACTGGACAGTTATCTCCAAGAGACATAAAATAAGACTTCAACGCTGGAAATCCGCGTAGAATTTTTCCAATAGCGGGATGCAATGATAGCCACCTCGTTTTGACGTGTCTTATAATATTTTGGTATTCTATTCCAGCATCAGCAAAATGTTCTTTTAGAGTTTGTACTCTTTGGGCATGGTAGGATAAGTGCCCATACACTTTAAGTACCAAATTTTCCACGTCAAACTCACACTTTTCCATAGCATGACGGATGACATTGTGTACCATGTGTGCTGAACACCCTGCAGGCAAGATGTTGGCATTATCTTGAAAAAGTAGTTTGTAAACTGAATTATTTTTTCCAAAATTAACATTGGCGTTGTCGGCTGAGTAAGCAGATACATTTGTGAAATCTAGGCCCAGCGCTTTAATTCTATTTTTTATATTACTATAAATATCGATAGCTTTTTCATCTGGGTCCTCATAAAAATCAAGCAGGCAGGTGCTAATTCCATTATCTGGCGAGTAAAATCTGACAATAATTGGAAATAATTTTATATGTCCGTGATTTGACGCATCTGTCGAAATACTATAAAACACGCCTAATCTCAGTTTTTCCACAATTTCTTCGATTGATGCTGGAGCCAGAACGTTGTAAATTAAACATGACGCCTTAGTTCTACCAAGCGATATTTTTGATGCAATTTGAGAATCATTAAATATCACGGGACTTAGCTTTGAATCGCAGTCAATAGAATTATACGACATGTTATGGTTCACGCTATGGTAAACTTTTGTCAACTCTGCAGCAATCACTTTTTCCTCGACTGTTGTCAATACATCGCGCTTTAAAAACTGTTGTAAAGTTTGAGTATTCTTTCGAGCTCTTTCTCCCCGTAGGTGTTCCGGAACGCTAATATGCCGTTTAACGTCATTCAAACCTCCATGCGATATCATAAATGATTTCATACACACGTTGCAAAAAGCTTTATGAACATTTGTATCAACTCTTTTTAAAAAAGGATACGATTGCTCCCATTCTTGTCTGTAGGAACACATACGTTTACATTTTTTGTTTTTTAGTTTTTCACAGTCAATCATTTCTGAATCAGACATGACTAAAACTCAAACAAATCGTTCCAAAATAACAATAGAAAAGTTTTAAGAGAACGCTGAACACTATTTATTTATAAAAACAACGAAACTCTATGAGAAGGACACGACGACACGACACGACACGACGACACGGCAACTGCGCGAGCGCCGCGAGCCGCGAGGCAACGGAAAAATAGAACGATAAAAATGTCTAATTATATCACTCGGCTCGATAAAAACACGTATCGGTATCGTATTACACACGCGTCGCCACTTTATGTTTCCCCTTCTGAGAGAATACTCAGTATAGTCAATGTTTGATCATAATGTTACATAGATAACGCACCGAAAATAATATTGATTTTGTTATAGACATTTCGATAAATGTTCAACCTAAATATTCTGAGAATACTGAATACAAATACTACTAATGTTTGACAAAACCAGCACGTGCAATCGATGGAAAATAATTTCAAATGCGCACAATACGAACGTAATATTTATATTTAATAGGACTTTGACAGGTTTACCTAGAAGCGGGACAATTAGCGTCCCGCGAACACGCATCGCGGGACGCATTATTTGAGCCCTGTATACGGGACGTCCCGCCTCACGCGGGACGGTTGGCAACCCTAGATGTGACGGAAACGTTCGAATAATTCAACGCCAAGTGTATTACAATACATATATTATTATTGATCGATTGGTCGATATGACTATACTACGGGTAGGTATATTTTGTATGCCACACTAAATTTTTATTTACCTTTTAATTATCTATTTATTAATTTGATTTTATGCTCATGATTAAATACACAATACCTACCTACATAAGTAATATCAAATAGTATAGCTATATCATTATATAATTTAAATTTAAATTAATGATTACCAGTTCTGACTCACCTAAAAACTGCAATATATTATGTACCTACTACATAGTAAAGAGCATAAAATCAAATTAATAAACAGTTAATTTAAAGGTAAATAACAAATTGATATACACAGCTATTGCTTTTATTGTCTACATTTATTGAGTAATATTAATTGGGCTCGATTATGTGGTTAAATATTAAATATGTAAATAAATTTAGTGTAGCATACAAAATATACTATAGTCAGATTTGGTAATATACTGCAACAGATTCTAAATAATATTAATATAATAACAAAATAGAACTTATGGAATATATGGGACGGTTCTTTTATATTTGAATTAGACAATAGTAATACAATTTACCTACATTGTATACTATGTAGGTAGTACTAAATATATTACAGTTTTTATTACAATTTCATGTTTGATACAAAGCTGCTGCAGATACAATATAATACAATAATTAATATGAACTAATAGATCTAAATGTATTTAATTAAATTCTGGCAGTTAAATTGTATAAAGATATGGCTATACTATAGGTAGGTTGAGTTATGAGTATTAAGTGATCAATTAAACTATTTGATAAATAATTAGCTACAATTTATTAAGCATCGTTTGATAGGTTCAATCATTAGCATAAAATCAAATTAATAAAATATAACAAATATACACAGCTAATGCTTTTATTATCTTATAATAACTAAACTAAATGTAAACTGTGTAGTACCCACTTCATTCATTACAGATTTTAGGTGAGTCAAATTTGTTGTAGCATACAAATGATGATACAGATTTTAAATAATACAATATTAATAAAGACAATAAAAATGTATGTATTTAATTAAAGTCTGGAAATTAAATTGTATGATTATATGATTATATACTATTTGAAACAACTTATATAGGTAGGTTTAATTATGAGTATAATATGAAATCAACTATTTAATACATAATAAATTAATTACTCGAATAGACAATAGTAACATAACTAATGTACATGTATACTATGTTGTGCTAAATATATTACAGTTCAAGTGAGTTTATTTACCCCGTTAAGAGCACAAAATCAAATTAATAAACAGTCAATTTAAAGGTAAATAACAAATTGATATACACAGCTATTGTTTTTATTGACTACATATTTTATTGAGCAATATTTATTGGGCTCGATTATGTGGTTAAATATTAAATATGTAAATAAATTTAGTGTAGCATACAAAATATACTGCAACAGATTCTAAATAATACAATAACAAAATAGAACTTATGGGACGGTTCTTTTATACTTTAATTAGACAATAGTAATATAATTTACCTACATGTATACTATGAAGGTAGTACTAAATATATTACAGTTTTTAGGGCAGTTGATTCTTTGAGGTAATATGATTTGCTAATTATAAATTTTATGTATGATACAAAGCTGCTTCAGATACTATATAATACAATAATAATTATTATAAACTAATAGATCTACATGTATTTAATTAAATTCTGGCAGTTAAATTGTATAATAATATGGCTATACTATTCGATATTACTTATGTAGGTAGGTTTAGTTATGAGTATTAAGTGATCAATTAAACTATTTGATAAATAGTTAGCTACATTTATTAAGCATCGTTTGATAGGTTAAATCATTAGCATAAAATCAAATTAATAAATAACAAATATACACAGCTATTGCTTTTATTATCTACGTTTATAAAGCAACACTCCCATATCGTTTGACATGGGCTCGAATATTAAATATTAAAAATATAATATACTATGTAGTGGGTACTACAGTTTTTAGGTGAGTCAAATTTGGTGTAAAATACAAACGATGCTACAGATTTTAAATAATACGGCGTCAAGTCGTTATTACTATATACAGGCTTGAATATATGCGTCGGAGGGTTAGATTCTTTTGAGCATTACGGTTTAAGAGTCATAGATTTGACATCAGTTTTCAACTCGATAGGTAGGTAGGTAGGTTTAGGCGTATGTGCGGGATGACTTACGGGTCGCGGTTTCGAAGCCGGTCGCCGGGATTGTCGTAAATTTGCGGCGGCCCTGATAATCCGTATTTTTTTTTCCGTTATTTACTTTTGCTATCACTTCCGCCTATATTATTCGTAATTAACGAAAATTTCAATATTTTTTCAAAATTCGAGTTTTACCTCCTTTTCGAACTCCGTACAGTTCCTTTGAAACCTTATTCGCGTTCCCTCCTATAAAAAAAAATATATATAGATGTATAGACTGCTCGCGGCCGCGCTTCGTTCGCGACGAGTCCCGGGGGCCGATTGACATCGCGGAGAGCTCCGCCGTCGTGTCGCTATTACTGTCTTATACAGGCTTGAATATATGCGCCCGAAATGTTTTGAATTTATTACTTAATTTTGTGTTTTCGGTGACAGTAATGAACGTTGTCCGCGATTCGACGCAGTCGGATTGCATACCTGACGAAGTTCCCCGGCCGTCGCACATTGTCCGCTATCCGACGAAGTCGGATTGCCTACCCGGACCACTGAGGTGACTGACCTGCTAGACACCCTTAAAAGACGATTGCTATATGATTTGCACAGAAGCCCGAAATGTTTTGAATTTTTTTTCACGTACATTATTACTTAATTTTCCATTTTCGGAGACAGTAATGAACGCTGTCCGCGATTCGACGCAGTCGGATTGCATACCTGACGACATGACCCGGCCGTCGCACATTGTCCGCTATCCGACGAAGTCAGATTGCCTACTCAGACCACTGAGTTGACTCAGCAGGTCACTAGACACCCTAAAAAGTTGGAGGCTAATGACTTGCATAGAAGCCCGAAGTGTTTTGAATTTTTTTTCACGTACATTATTACTTAATTTTCCGTTTTCGGAGATAGTAATGAACGCTGTCCGCGATTCGACGCAGTCAAATTGCAAACCTGACGACGTAACCCAGTCGTCGCACATTGTCGGATAGCCTACCCTTATTACTACAGCGAACGTTATTCGAGTTGACTGACCTGCTAGACACCCATAAAAAAAACGTAAGCTATATGATTTTCATGGACCCCCGAAGTGTTTTAAAATTTTTTTCACAGTAAAGAACGCTGTCCGCTATCTGACGCAGTCGGATTGCATACCTGACGACGTGACCCGGCCGTCGCATATTGTCTGCTATCCGACGAAGTCGGATTGCCTACTCAGACCACTGAGTTGACTCAGCAGGTCACTAGACACCCTAAAAAGTCGGAGGCTAATGACTTGCATAGAAGCCCGAAGTGTTTTGAATTTTTTTTCACGTAATTAATTTTTCCGTCCTCGGTGACATTAATGAACGCTGTCCGCGATTCGACGCAGTCGGATTGCATACCTGACGAAGTTACCCAGCCGTCGCACATTGTTCACCATTCACAATCCACTATTCTTATCATTAATCCAGAATCCTTATCAGTAATCCAAAATTCTTATCACTAATCCACCATCCTTATCACTAATTGTCATAAAAAATCCATCATCCTTATCACAAATCCACTTTTCTTATCAAAATCTAAAATCCTTATCACTTAATTTAGACCTCTGTATCACCCATTCACCGCGTCGGCTTCGGTTGACGACCAGACCACAAAACCACTGCGGCTTCCGACATTGAAAACACTCATAACCAACACCGGGGGGTCTGGGGGTCTCCCCCAGCGACGCTCGGAGAGCTAGTCTTATAGTATAAAACGAAGACCCGTGTGGCGCCGCCTATGGCGTTTTCCCGTACCAGCATAGAGGATAATGGAGGGAAAACAGAGAACCCGCCAATGGGACGGTCGGGACGCGGCGGCGGAGCCGTCGCCGCGCTATCACTTCCGCCTTATCACTTTTCGCGATTTTTTTCGATATTTTCAAAATTTCTTCACGTTTTCGAGTTTTACCCCCCCGGGGGTCTCCGGGAGGCCCCGCTCGGACCTTATTCGCGTTCCCCGCTAAATTTACGTACCGCGCGCGGCCGCACTCTTTTCCCGGCGGGCCCGCCGCGGTGGCGATCACGTGCAGACCGAGCGCCGCCGTCGCGCGCGTTTTTTGCCTTTTTTTTCGAGAATTCGAGTTTTAGCCCTCTTCGAGGCGTCCGCCCTCCCCGTTCGCGACTCATTCGCGTTCCCCGTTACGTTTATAGGTCGCGCGCGGCCGTACTCGAATATTTTAGAGCGCCGCGGTGCAGAAAACGATAGCGGAAAGCGCGGCGTCGTCGCCGTCTTACCGATTTTTCCGACTTTTTCGACTAAAGTCGCGTCTCGCCGCTCTCTCGAAAGTCTCACCTCCCCGTCGACGCGATATTCGCGTTCCCAGCTAAATTTATAGGCCGCGCGCGGCCGTACTTCGTCCGAGACGAGTCCCGGGGCCGCGGGACGACGCCGAGAGCCGAGTGCGGAGAACGCCGCCGTCGAGTGGGTATTACTATATACGGGCATAAATACGTGCGTCGGAGGGTCCGATTTTTTTTCGCGGATATCGCGTTTTCGACGTCCGGGGGTGGCGGAGCCTGTCGTCCGCCGCCCGAAGCGGTGGGATCGCCGGCTCAAAAGCCCTCCGCGGACGCCGGGACCGCGTTCGCGATTCGCCGGGACGGCGAAACCGCTTAAGAGTCATAGATTCGACACGAGTTTTCAACTCGGTAGGTAGGTAGGTAGGTAAGGCGTCGGTGCGGTTGACCCGGGGGTCGTGGTTTCGATGCCGGCCGCCGGGAATTTCGTTAATTTGCGGCGGCCGTGATATTTCGGAATTTTTTTTTTTCGCGTTTTTTTTTTCGTCATTTTCCTTTCGCCATCACTTTCGCCTTATCGTGATATACGGATTTGACGAAAATTTGACGTTTTTTTTTTTTAAATTCGAGTTTCACCCCTTTTGAAGACGTCGGACCTCCCCGTCGAAGACTTATTCGCGTTCCCCGCTAAATTTATAGGCCGCGCGCGGCCGTACTTCGTCCGGTACGAGTCCCGGGGCCGCGGTACGGCGCCGAGTGTCGAGTGCCGATATCGCCGCCGTCGAGTAGGTATTACTATATACAAGCATAAATACATGCGTCGGAGGGTTATATTTTTTTCGCGAATATCGCGTTTTCGACGTCCGAGGGTGGCGGAGCCGGTCGTCCGCTGCCCGAAGCCGTGGGATCGCTGGCTCAAAAGCCCTCTGCGGACGCTGGGACTGCATTCGTAATTCGCCAGGACGTTGAAACGGCTTAAGAGTCATAGATTCGACTCCAGTTATCATCTTAGTAGGTAGGTAGGTAGGTAAGGCGTAGGTGCGGACGACCCGGGGGTCGTGGTTTCGATGCCGGCCGCCGGGAATGTCGTTAATTTGCGGCGGCTGTAATATTTCGGAATTTTTTTTTTCGCGTTTTTTTTTTTTTGTCATTTTCCTTTCGCCATCACTTTCGCCTTATCACTTTTGACGAATTTTCAAAATTTCTTCAAAATTCGTGTTTTAACGCCTTCGCGCACCTCGGACGGCCCCGTTCGGACCTTATTCGCGTTCCCCGTTAAATTGTGAGGCCGCGCGCGGCCGTACTTTGTCCCGTCCCGTCCCGCCGAGGCCGAGACGACGTGCGATAGGAGTGCCGCCGTCGCCCGCGTTTTTCGATAATTTTTTCGAATAGTCGAGTTTTAACCGTTTTGGAAACGTCTCACCTCCCGTTCGCGACTTATTCGCGTTCCCCGTTACATTTATAGGCCGCGCGCGGCCGTACTTGAATATTTTAGAGCGCCGCGGCGTCTTACCGATTTTTCCGACTTTTTCGACTAAAGTCGCGTCTCGCCGCTCTCTCAAAAGTCTCACCTTCCCGTCGACGCGATATTCGCGTTCCCAGCTAAATTTATAGGCCGCCTGCGGCCGTACTTCCTCCGGGACGGGTCCCGAGGCCGCGGGATGACGCCGAGAGCCGAGTGCGGAGAGCGGCGCCGTCGAGTGGGTATTACTATATACAGGCATAAATACGTGCGTCGGAAGGTTTGATTTTTTTCGCAAATATCGCGTTTTTTACGTCCGGGGGTAGCGGAGCCGGTCGTCCGCTGCCCGAAGCCGTGGGATCGCCGGCTCAAAAGCCCTCTGCGGACGCCGGGAAAGCGTTCGCGATTCGCCGGGACGGCGAAATGGCTTAAGAGTCATAGATTCGACACCAGTTTTCAACTCAGTAGGTAGGTAGGTAGGTTTAGGCGTATGTGCGGATGATCCGGGGGTCGTGGTTTCGATGCCGGCCGCCGGGATTGGAGATAATTTGCGGCGGCCGTGTTAATCCGGAATTTTTTTTTCACGTTTTTTTTTTTCGTTATTTTCCTTTCGCTATCACTTCCGCCTTATCACTTTTGATGAATTTTTTCAAAATTTCTTCAAAATTAGTGTTTTAACGCCTTCGCGCACCTCGGACGGCCCCGTTCGGACTTTATTCGCGTTCCCCGTTAAATTGTGAGGCCGCGCGCGGCCGTACTTTGTCTCGGCCCGTCCCGCCGCGGCCGAGACGACGTGCGATAGGAGTGCCGCCGTCGCCTGCGTTTTTCGATAATTTTTTCAAAAAGTCGAGTTTTAACTGTTTTGGAAACGTCTCACCTCCCGTTCGCGACTTATTCGCGTTCCCCGTTACATTTATAGGCCGCGCGCGGCCGTACTTGAATATCTTAGAGCGCCGCGGCGTAGAGAACGATAGCGAAAAGCACGGCGTCGTCGCCGTCTTACCGAGTTTTCCGAGTTTTTCGACTAAAGTCGCGTCTCACCGCTCTCTCGAAAGTCTCACCTCCCCGCCGACGTGATATTCGCGTTCCCCGCTGAATTTCTAGGCCGCGGGCGGACGGACTTCGTCCGGGACGACGCCGAGAGTGGAGTGCCGATATCGCCGCCGTCGAGTAGGTATTACTATATACAGGCATAAATACGTGCGTCGGAGGGTCCGATTTTTTCGCGTTTTCGACGTCCGAGGGTGGCGGAGCCGGTCGTCCGCTGCCCGATGCGGTGAGATCGCCGGCTCAAAAGCCCTCCGCGGACGCCGGGACCGCGTTCGCGATTCGCCGGGACGGCGAAACCGCTTAAGAGTCATAGATTCGACGCCAGTTTTCAACTCTGTAGGTAGGTAGGTAGGTAAGGCGTCGGTGCGGATGACCCGGGGAGTTATGAACAGTTATGAACGTTGTCCGCGATTCGACGCAGTCGGATTGCATACTTGACGAAGTTACCCAGCCGTCGCACATTGTCGGAAGTCACGAAGTCGGATTGCCTACTCGGACCACTGAGGTGACTGACCTGCTAGACACCCTTAAAAGACGATTGCTATATAATTTGCATAGAAGCCCGAAATGTTTTGAATTTTTTTTCACGTAATTAATTTTTCCGTTTTTGGTGACAGTAATGAACGTTGTCCGCGATTCGACGCAGTCGGATTGCATACCTGACGAAGTTACCCAGCCGTCGCACATTGTCCGCTATCCGACGAAGTCGGATTGCCTACTCGGACCACCGAGGTGACTGACCTGCTAGACACCCTTAAAAGAGGATTGCTATATGATTTCCATAGAAGCCCGAAATGTTTTGAATTTTTTTTCACGTAATTAATTTTTCCGTTTTCGGTGACAGTTATGAACGTTGTCCGCGATTCGACGCAGTCGGATTGCATACCTGACGAAGTTACCCAGCCGTCGCACATTGTCCGCTATCCGACGAAGTCGGATTGCCTACTCGGACCACTGAGGTGACTGACCTGCTAGACACCCTTAAAAGACGATTGCTATATGATTTCCATAGAAGCCCGAAATGTTTTGAATTTTTTTCACGTAATTAATTTTTCCGTTTTCGGTGACAGTAATGAACGTTGTCCGCGATTCGACGCAGTCGGATTGCATACCTGACGAAGTTACCCAGCCGTCGCACATTGTCCGCTATCCGACGATTGCCTACTCGGACCACTGAGGTGACTTACCTGCTAGACACCCTTAAAAGACGATTGCTATATGATTTGCATAGAAGCCCGAAATGTTTTGAATTTTGCATAATTTTTTTTCACGTAATTTATTACTTAATTTTGCATTTTTGGCGACAGTTATGAACGCTGTCCGCTATTCGACGCAGTCGGATTGCATACCTGATGACGTGACCCGGCCGACGCATATTGTCTGCAATCTGACGAAGTCGGATTGCCTACCCACACCACTGAGGTGACTGACCTGCTAGACACCCTTAAAAGACGATTGCTATATGATTTGCATAGAAGCCCGAAATGTTTTGAATTTTTTTCACGAAACTTATTACCTAATTTCGCGTTTTCGGCGACAGTAATGGACGCTGTCCGCGATTCGACGCAGTCGGATTGCATACCTGACGACGTGACCCGGCCGTCGCATATTGTCTGCTATCCGACGAAGTCGGATTGCCTACCCACACCACTGAGGTGACTGACCTGCTAGACACCCTACCCTTATTATTACGGTGAACGTCATTTGAGGTGACTGACCACCTAGACACTCAAAAATATACGACGGCTATATGACTTGCATGGACGCCCGAAATGTTACAATTTTTTTCATGAAACTTATTACCTAATTTCGCGTTTTCGGCGACAGTAATGAACGCTGTCCGCGATTCGACGCAGTCGGATTGCATACCTGACGACCGGCCGACGCATATTGTCTGCTATCCGACGAAGTCGGATTGCCTACTCGGACCACTGAGGTGACTGACCTGCTAGACACCCTTAAAAGACGATTGCTATATGATTTGCATAGAAGCCCGAAATGTTTTGAATTTTTTTTCAAGTAATTAATTTTTCCGTTCTCGGTGACAGTAATGAACGCTGTCCGCGATTCGACGCAGTCGGATTGCATACCTGACGAAGTTACCCAGTTGTCGCACATTGTCCACCATTCACAATCCACTATTCTTATCATTAACCCAGAATCCTTATCAGAAATCCAAAATCCTTATCACTAATCCACCATCCTTATCATAAATCCACTTTTCTTATCAAAATCTTAAATCCTTATCACTTAATTTTTTCACAGATCCCTATCAATAGACCTCTGTATCACCCATACACCGCGTCGGCTTCGGTTGACGACCAGACCACAAGACCACTGCGGCATCCGACATCGACAACACTCCTCACCAACCACGGGGGGTCTGGGGGTCTCCCCCAGCGACGCTCGGAGAGCTAGTCTTATAGTATAAAACAGAAACCCGAGGGCGCTGCCTGTGGCGAATTTCCGAACCCTCTTAGAGGATAATGGAGGGAAAACGGGTCTCCCGGCGGCGGCGGAGCCGTCGCTGCGTTATCACTCCTTCTTATCACTTTTCGCGATTTTTTTCAAAATTTTTGCAAATTTTCGAGTGTTACCCCCCCGGGGGTCTCCGGGCGGCCCCGTTCGGACCTTATTCGCGTTCCCCGCTAAATTTACGTACCGCGCGCGGCCGTACTTTTTTCCCGGCGGGCCCGCCGCGGCGGCGATTACGTGCAAACCGTCCGCCGCCGTCGCGCGCGTTTTTCGCCTTTGTTTTCAAGAATTCGAGTTTTAGCCCTTTTCGAGGCGTCCGCCTTTCCCGTTTGCCCCTTATTCGCGTTCCCCGTTACATTTATAGGTCGCGCGCGGCCGTACTCGAATATTTTAGGGCGCCGCGGCGTAGAGAACGATAGCGGAAAGCGCGGCGTCGTCGCCGTCTTACCGATTTTTCCGACTTTTTCGACTAAAGTCGCGTCTCACCGCTCTCTCAAAAGTCGCACCTCCCCGTCGACGCGATATTCGCGTTCCCCGCTAAATTTACAGGTTGCACGCGGCCGTACTTCGTCCGGTACGATTCCCGGGGCCGCGGTACGGCGCCGAGAGTCGAGTGCCGATATCGCCGCCGTCGAGTAGGTATTACTATATACAGGCATAAATACATGCGTCGGAGGGTTATATTTTTTTCGCGAATATCGCGTTTTCGACGTCCGGGGGTGGCGGAGCCGGTCGTCCGCTGCCCGAAGCCGTGGGATCGCCGGCTCAAAAGCCCTCTGCGGACGCTGGGACTGCATTCGTAATTCGCCGGGACGTTGAAACGGCTTAAGAGTCATAGATTCGACGCCAGTAATCAACTCAGTAGGTAGGTAGGTAGGTTAGGCGTCGGTGCGGATGACCCGGGGGTCGTGGTTTCAATGCCGGCCTCCGGGATTGAAAACAATTTGCGGCGGCCGTGTTAATTCGGAATTCTTTTTTTCGCGTTTTTTTTTTCGGTATTTAACTTTCGCTATCGCTTCCGCCTTATCGTGATATTCGTATTTAACCAACATTATACGTTTTTTTTTTCAAAATTCGAGTTTTACGCCTATCGAAGACGTCGGACCTCCCCGTTGATGACTTATTCGCGTTCCCCGTCAGATTTTGAGTACCTTTTTGCCCTCCGCGGCCGAGACGACGCGCTTTACGGCCGCCACCGTTGCGCGCGTTTTTTGCCTTTTTTTTTTTAAAATATTCGAGTTTTAGCCCTTTTCGAGGGGTCTGCCCTCCCCGTTTGCCCCTTATTCGCGTTCCCCGCTAAATCTATAGGCCGTACTTCCTCCGGGACGAGTCCCGGGGCCGCGGGACGACGCCGAGAGCCGAGTGCCCATATCGCCGCCGTCGAGTGGGTAATACTATATACAGGCATAAATACGTGCGTCGGAGGGTTCGATTTCGACGTCCGAGGGTGGCGGAGCCGGTCGTCCGCTGCCCAAAGCGGTGGGATTGCTGGCTCAAAAGCCCTCTGCGGACGCTGGGACCGCGTTCGTAATTCGCCGGGACGTGGAAACGGCTTAAGAGTCATAGATTCGACGCCAGTTATCAACTCGGTAGGTAGGTAGGTAGGTAAGACGTCGGTACGGAAGACCTGGGGTCGTGGTTTCGATGCCGGCCGCCGGGAGTTAATTTGCGGCGGCCGTGTTAAATCGGAATTTTTTTTTCCACATTTTTTTTTTTGTCATTTTCCTTTCGCTATCATTTTCGCCTTATCATATTATATATTCGTATTGAACGAAAATTTTACCTTTTTTTTCAAAATTCGAGTTTTACCCCTTTCGAAGACGTCGGACCTCCCCCTTGATGACTTAATAGCGTTCTCCGCTAAATGTATTGACCGCCTGTGGCTGTACTTCGTTCGCGAACAGCGAGATCGGACGGCGTCGTTATTATTATGTACAGGCATATATTATATATATATGCGTCGAAGCGTTCGATTTTATATTTTACAGACTTTTGCCTACTCGGTCTCGGTGACGCCGTGAGCTACTCATATCGGTATACATATATATTTGATACACGATATAGCCACAGAAGGTACTGTAGGTACATGTATACTTAATAAATAAACGCCTAAATGTTAAGAGTTGATACGGTGGTTGGGTTAGTTGAATTATATAATAATATCCTAGCTCGAGTCGACGATGGATGTGACGGAAACGTTCGAATACTTCAACGCAGAGTGCATTACAATACATATATTATTATTGATCGATTGGTCGGTATGACTATACCACGGGTAGGTATATTTTGTATGCCACACTAAATTTTTGTTTACCAAATTTGATTCACCTAAAAACTGTAATTTATTATTTACCTTTTGATTATCTATTTATTAATTTGATTTTATGCTCATGATTAAATACACAATACCTACCTACATAAGTAATACCAAATAGTATAGCCATATCATTATACAATTTAACTTTATATTAATGATTACCAGTTCTGACTCACCTAAAAACTGCAATATAGTATGTACCTACTACATAGTAAAGAGCATAAAATCAAATTAATAAACAGTTAATTTAAAGGTAAATAACAAATTGATAATAACGAATTGCAACAGATTCTAAATAATATTAATACAATAACAAAATATAACTTATGGAATATATGGGACGGTTCTTTTATACTTGAATTAGACAATAGTAATATAATTTACCTACATTGTATAATATGTAGGTAGTACTAAATATATTACAGTTTTTAGGGCAGTTGATTGTTTGAGGTAATATAATTTGCTAATTATAAATTTTATGTATGATACAAAGCTGCTGCAGATACTATATAATACAATAATTATTATGAACTTATAGATCTTAATGTATTTAATTAAATTCTGGCAGTTAAATTGTATAAAGATATGGCTATACTATTTGATATTACTTATGTAGGTAGGTTTAGTTATGAGTATTAAGTGATCAATTAGACTATTTGATAAATAATTAGCTACATTTATTAAGCATTGTTTGATAGGTTCAATCATTAGCATAAAATCAAATTAATAAAATATAACAAATATACACAGCTAATGCTTTTATTATCTTATAATAACTAAACTAAATGTAAACTGTGTAGTACCCACTTCATTCATTACAGATTTTTGGTGAGTCAAATTTGTTGTAGCATACAAACGATGATACAGATTTTAAATAATACAATATTAATAAAGACAATAAAAATGTATGTATTTAATTAAAGTCTGGAAATTAAATTGTATTATTATATGACTATATACTATTTGAAACAACTTATATAGGTAGGTTTAATTATGAGTATTATATGAAATCAACTATTTAATACATAATAAATTAATTACTCGAATAGACAATAGTAACATAACTAATGTACATGTATACTATGTTGTGCTAAATATATTACAGTTCAAGTGAGTTTATTTACCCCGTAAAGAGCATAAAATCAAATTAATAAACAGTTAATTTAAAGGTAAATAACAAATTGATATACACAGCTATTGCTTTTATTGTCTACCTTTATTGAGCAATATTTATTGGACTCGATTATGTGGTTAAATATTAAATATGTAATACCTATACTATGCAGTAGGTACTTAATATATTACAGTTTTTAGGTGAGTCAAATTTGGTAATCATAAATTTACTGCAACAGATTCTAAATAATACAATAACAAAATAGAACTTATGGAATATATGGGACGGTTCTTTTATACTTGAATTAGACAATAGTAATATAATTTACCTACATGTATACTATGAAGGTAGTACTAAATATATTAAAATTTTTATGGCAGTTGATTCTTTGAGGTAATATGATTTGCTAATTATAAATTTTATGTATGATGCATAGCTGCTGCATATACTATATAATACAATAATAATTATTATAAACTAATAGATCTACATGTATTTAATTAAATTCTGGCAGTTAAATTGTATAATGATATGGCTATACTATTCGATATTACTTATGTAGGTAGGTTTAGTTATGAGTAGCAAGTGATCAATTAAACTATTTGATAAATTGTTAGGTACATTTATTAAGCATCGTTTGATAGGTTCAATCTTTAGCATAAAATCAAATTAATAAAAAACAAATATACACAGCTATTGCTTTTATTATCTAAGTTTATAAAGCAACACTCCCATATCGTTTGACATGGGCTCGAATATTAAATATTAAAAATATAATATACTATGTAGTGGGTACTACAGTTTTTAGGTGAGTCAAATTTGGTGTAAAATACTAACGATGCTACAGATTTTAAATAATACAATATAAATAACCATACTAAAAATGTATGTATTTAATTAAGGTCTGGAAATTAAATTGTATGATTATATGACTATAAACTATATAGGTAGGTTTAATTAAGAGTATTATATGAAATAAACTATTTAATACATAATAAATTAATTACTTGAATAGACAATAGTAACATAACTAAAGTATAGTATGTTGTGCTTAATATATTACAGTTCAAGTGAGTTAATTGGTTGAGGTAATGTATTATGATATGACTATACTATATGGGTAGGTTTTGAGCCCATGTCAAACGATTATGTGGTTAAATATTAAATATATAATAAAATATTTCAGTTTTTAGGTGAGTCAAATTATGTATATTTATAGACAAAATATAACTTATTATGTATTTAATTAAATTCTGGCAGTTAAATTGTATTATGATATGACTATACCATTAAACTATTTAATAATTAATATTTAATTAATACTATTTTATTATCTACACATTTATTGAGCGACCCCCCTATATTATTTAACAAGGGCTGCATTATATGGTTCTTTACTTGAATAGACAATAGTACAATATAACTATATAGTACCCACTTAATTCATTACAGTTTTTAGGTGACTTGATTGGTTGAGGAAATTAAAAATTATAATGCTGCAGATACCATATAATACAATATTAATAAACAAATAGATTTTCATATATTTCAGTAAAATCTGGTAGTTAAATTGTATAATGATATGCCTATACTGTTTGATATTGCTTATGTATAGATACGTTTAGTAAATATTGTTTTTAAATAAGTAATTGATTAACAACAATAATTAATTTAGCGGCGTCAAGTCGTTATTACTATATACAGGCTTTAATATATGCGTCGGAGGGATATATTTTTTTGCGCATTACGGTTTAAGAGTCATAGATTTGACTTCAGTTTTCAACTCGATAGGTAGGTAGGTAGGTTTAGGCGTATGTGCGGATGACCCGGGGTCGTGGTTTCGATGCCGGTCGCCGGGATTGAAGATAATTTGCGGCGGCCGTGTTAATTCGGAATTTTTTTCTTGCGTTTTTTTTTTCGTTATTTACCTTTCGCTATCACTTCCGCCTATTATCACTTTTGACGAATTTTTTCAAAATTTCTTCAAAATTCGTGGTTTAACGCCTTCGTGCACCTCGGACGGCCCCGTTCGGACCTTATTCGCGTTCCCCGTTAAATTTTGAGCAAGACGACGTGCGATAGGAGTTCCGCCGTCGCCCGCGTTTTTCGATAATTTTTTCGAAAAGTCGAGTTTTAACCGTTTTGGAAACGTCTCACCTCCCCGTCGACGCGATATTCGCGTTCCCAGCTAAATTTACAGGCCGCAGGACGCCGCCGTAGTGTCGCTATTACTATCTTATACAGGCTTGAATATATGCGCCCGAAATGTTTTGAATTTATTACTTAATTTTGTGTTTTCGGCGACAGTTATGAACGTTGTCCGCGATTCGACGCAGTCGGATTGCATACCTGACGAAGTTACCCAGCCGTCGCACATTGTCCGCTATCCGACGAAATCGGATTGCCTTCCCTTATTACTACGGCGAACGTCATTTGAGGTGACTGACCTGCTAGACACTCAAAAAAAAACGTAAGCTATAAGATTTTCATGGACCCCCGAAATGTTTTAAAATTTTTTTCACAGTAAAGAACGCTGTCCACTATCCGACGCAGTCAGATTGCATACCTGACGACGTGACCCGGCCGTCGCATATTGTCTGCTATCCGACGAAGTCGGATTGCCTACTCGGACCACTGAGTTGACTCAGCAGGTCACTAGACACCCTGAAAAGTCGGAGGCTATATGACTTGCATAGAAGCAATCTAAAGATCTAAAGATTGTTCCACTTTTAGTACGTTATTTTTTGCCAGAAACAGGTGTAAAAACAGTTATAATAGAATTTACTGATTTGCCCGGGGAAACAGCGTTACAACTAACAAACTATATTTGGGAATTGTTAAAGACATGGAAAATTGAAAAAAAAATAATTGCACTATCAGCAGACAATACCAATACAAATTTTGGAGGTATAGTTAGACGAGGGAAAAATAACCTTTTCACTCATTTAAATGGTAATGTTAAAAACAATATGATTGGAATCGGATGCTCAGCACACATATTGAATAACGCCATTCAAAGTGCTTCAGATACATTACCAATTGATCTACAATTGATTATATCCAAAATATTTCAACATTTTTATATTTATTCGGTTCGTGTTAATACTCTTAAAGAATTTTGTGATTTTGTCAATAGTGATTACAAAACTATTTTAGGACATTCAAAAACTAGATGGCTATCCCTGCATCCAGCTTTGACACGTTTGATAGAAATGTTTGGTCCATTAAAATCATATTTTCTTTCAATAGAAAAATGCCCATTTGTCCTCAAAACTTTTTTTGAAAATCCGATTTCATTATTATTGGCAATGTTTTTAAATGTCCAATGTGAGTTGTTTTCATCAGTGATTCGGTCAATTGAAGGTAATGATATATCTGTGATAGAAGTTAAATTACAAGTAGACTACTTAAAAGACATTTTAATTGGAAGACAAGAAGGTAATTTCATTACATCAAAAGAAAAAACTCTTTTTGATCAATTAAAAAATGAAGGGTGTATTACTGAAATACAATATAAGAAATACAAAAATCTATTTTATTCAACATGCTTAGAATATATTGATCAATGGGTGAGATCTACTTTAAGCCAGTTTAATGGTATATCCTGGATAACATTGAAAAATATTCAAGAACACTTTAATTGGGATAATATGATGAGAAGTATTAGCTTAATAAAATCTATTGTACCTGACCTTAATTTGGATGAAACAAAATTGTTTGATGAGATGACTTTATTGAAGAAAAATTTAATGAATTACACTCCACCAACAAACAAAAAATTAGAATACATGTGGGTGGATGTTTTCAAAGTAGAATCAGCTGTTGAAAATGTAGATTTTTCAAACTTAAAAAAAATTGTAGAATTCTTCATATGCATCCCAGGAACAAATGCAAGTGTTGAGCGGGTATTTTCACACATGAACTGTTTGTGGACTGATGAGAAAAATAGATTAAAAACAAAAACAGTAAAAGCTATGATTACAGTTAAACTATTTTTCAATGAAAGTTGTGCTGAGTTTCATCATCTTCTCTCGGAAAATGAGAAACTACAAAGAGAAATTCATTCTATCTTATAGTATAAAACAGAAACCCGAGGGCGCCCCCTATGGCGTTTTCCCGTACCAGCATAGAGGATAATGGAGGGAAAACAGAGAACCCGCCAATGGGACGGTCGGGACGCGGCGGCGGAGCCGTCGCCGCGCTATCACTTCCGCCTTATCACTTTTCGCGATTTTTTTTCCAGATTTTCAAAATTTCTTCACGTTTTCGAGTTTTACCCCCCCGGGGGTCCCCGGGCGGCCCCGCTCGGACCTTATTCGCGTTCCCCGCTAAATTTACGTACCGCGCGCGGCCGCACTCTTTTCCCGGCGGGCCCGCCGCGGTGGCGATCACGTGCGGACCGAGCGCCGCCGTCGCGCGCGTTTTTTGCCTTTTTTTTCGAGAATTCGAGTTTTAGCCCTCTTCGAGGCGTCCGCCCTCCCCGTTCGCGACTTATTCACGTTCCCCGTTACGTTTATAGGTCGCGCGCGGCCGTACTCGAATATTTTAGAGCGCCGCGGCGCAGAAAACGATAGCGGAAAGCGCGGCGTCGTCGCCGTCTTACCGATTTTTCCGACTTTTTCGACTAGAGTCGCGTCTCGCCGCTCTCTCGAAAGTCTCACCTCCCCGTCGACGCGATATTCGCGTTCCCAGCTAAATTTATAGGCCGCGCGCGGCCGTACTTCGTCCGAGACGAGTCCCGGGGCCGCGGGACGACGCCGAGAGCGGAGCGCCGATATCGCCGCCGTCGAGTGGGTATTACTATATACGGGCATAAATACGTGCGTCGGAGGGTCCGATTTTTTTTCGCGAATATCGCGTTTTCGACGTCCGGGGGTGGCGGAGCCTGTCGTCCGCCGCCCGAAGCGGTGGGATCGCCGGCTCAAAAGCCCTCCGCGGACGCCGGGACCGCGTTCGCGATTCGCCGGGACGGCGAAACCGCTTAAGAGTCATAGATTCGACACGAGTTTTCAACTCGGTAGGTAGGTAGGTAGGTAAGGCGTCGGTGCGGTTGACCCGGGGGTCGTGGTTTCGATGCCGGCCGCCGTGATATTTCGGAATTTTTTTTTTCGCGTTTTTTTTTTTTGTCATTTTCCTTTCGCCATCACTTTCGCCTTATCGTGATATACGGATTTGACGAAAATTTGACGTTTTTTTTTTTTTAAATTCGAGTTTCACCCCTTTTGAAGACGTCGGACCTCCCCGTCGAAGACTTATTCGCGTTCCCCGCTAAATTTATAGGCCGCGCGCGGCCGTACTTCGTCCGGTACGAGTCCCGGGTCCGCGGGACGACGCCGAGAGCCGAGTGCGGAGAACGCCGCCGTCGAGTGGGTATTACTATATACGGGCATAAATACGTGCGTCGGAAGGTTCGATTTTTTTCACGAATATCGCGTTTTTGACGTCCGGGAGTGGCGGAGCCGGTCGTCCGCTGCCCGAAGCCATGGGATCGCCGGCTCAAAAGCCCTCTGCAAACGCCGGGAAAGCGTTCGCGATTCGCCGGGACGGCGAAACCGCTTAAGAGTCATAGATTCGACACCGGTTTTCAACTCAGTAGGTAGGTAGGTAGGTTTAGGCGTATGTGCGGATGATCCGGGGGTCGTGGTTTCGATGCCGGCCGCCGGGATTGGAGATAATTTGCGGCGGCCGTGTTAATCCGGAATTTTTTTTTCACGTTTTTTTTTTTCGTTATTTTCCTTTCGCTATCACTTCCGCCTTATCACTTTTGATGAATTTTTTCAAAATTTCTTCAAAATTAGTGTTTTTAACGCCTTCGCGCACCTCGGACGGCCCCGTTCGGACTTTATTCGCGTTCCCCGTTAAATTGTGAGGCCGCGCGCGGCCGTACTTTGTCTCGGCCCGTCCCGCCGCGGCCGAGACGACGTGCGATAGGAGTGCCGCCGTCGCCTGCGTTTTTCGATAATTTTTTCGAAAAGTCGAGTTTTAACTGTTTTGGAAACGTCTCACCTCCCGTTCGCGACTTATTCGCGTTCCCCGTTACATTTATAGGCCGCGCGCGGCCGTACTTGAATATCTTAGAGCGCCGCGGCGTAGAGAACGATAGCGAAAAGCGCGGCGTCGTCGCCGTCTTACCGAGTTTTCCGAGTTTTTCGACTAAAGTCGCGTCTCACCGCTCTCTCGAAAGTCTCACCTCCCCGCCGACGTGATATTCGCGTTCCCCGCTGAATTTCTAGGCCGCGGGCGGCCGGACTTCGTCCGGGACGACGCCGAGAGTGGAGTGCCGATATCGCCGCCGTCGAGTAGGTATTACTATATACAGGCATAAATACGTGCGTCGGAGGGTCCGATTTTTTCGCGTTTTCGACGTCCGAGGGTGGCGGAGCCGGTCGTCCGCTGCCCGATGCGGTGGGATCGCCGGCTCAAAAGCCCTCCGCGGACGCCGGGACCGCGTTCGCGATTCGCCGGGACGGCGAAACGGCTTAAGAGTCATAGATTCGACACCAGTTTTCAACTCAGTAGGTAGGTAGGTAGGTTTAGGCGTATGTGCGGATGATCCGGGGGTCGTGGTTTCGATGCCGGCCGCCGGGATTGGAGATAATTTGCGGCGGCCGTGTTAATCCGGAATTTTTTTTTCACGTTTTTTTTTTTCGTTATTTTCCTTTCGCTATCACTTCCGCCTTATCACTTTTGATGAATTTTTTCAAAATTTCTTCAAAATTAGTGTTTTAACGCCTTCGCGCACCTCGGACGGCCCCGTTCGGACTTTATTCGCGTTCCCCGTTAAATTGTGAGGCCGCGCGCGGCCGTACTTTGTCTCGGCCCGTCCCGCCGCGGCCGAGACGACGTGCGATAGGAGTGCCGCCGTCGCCTGCGTTTTTCGATAATTTTTTCGAAAAGTCGAGTTTTAACTGTTTTGGAAACGTCTCACCTCCCGTTCGCGACTTATTCGCGTTCCCCGTTACATTTATAGGCCGCGCGCGGCCGTACTTGAATATCTTAGAGCGCCGCGGCGTAGAGAACGATAGCGAAAAGCGCGGCGTCGTCGCCGTCTTACCGAGTTTTCCGAGTTTTTCGACTAAAGTCGCGTCTCACCGCTCTCTCGAAAGTCTCACCTCCCCGCCGACGTGATATTCGCGTTCCCCGCTGAATTTCTAGGCCGCGGGACGACGCCGAGAGTGGAGTGCCGATATCGCCGCCGTCGAGTAGGTATTACTATATACAGGCATAAATACGTGCGTCGGAGGGTCCGATTTTTTCGCGTTTTCGACGTCCGAGGGTGGCGGAGCCGGTCGTCCGCTGCCCGATGCGGTGAGATCGCCGGCTCAAAAGCCCTCCGCGGACGCCGGGACCGCGTTCGCGATTCGCCGGGACGGCGAAACGGCTTAAGAGTCATAGATTCGAAGCCAGTTTTCAACTCTGTAGGTAGGTAGGTAGGTAAGGCGTCGGTGCGGATGACAAGGGGAGTTATGAACAGTTATGAACGTTGTCCGCGATTCGACGCAGTCGGATTGCATACCTGACGAAGTTACCCAGCCGTCGCACATTGTCCGCTATCCTACGAAGTCGGATTGCCTACTCGGACCACCGAGGTGACTGACCTGCTAGACACCCTTAAAAGACGATTGCTATATGATTTCCATAGAAGCCCGAAATGTTTTGAATTTTTTTTCACGTAATTAATTTTTCCGTTTTCGGTGACAGTTATGAACGTTGTCCGCGATTCGACGCAGTCGGATTGCATACCTGACGAAGTTACCCAGCCGTCGCACATTGTCCGCTATCCGACGAAGTCGGATTGCCTACTCGGACCACTGAGGTGACTGACCTGCTAGACACCCTTAAAAGACGATTGCTATATGATTTCCATAGAAGCCCGAAATGTTTTGAATTTTTTTCACGTAATTAATTTTTCCGTTTTCGGTGACAGTAATGAACGTTGTCCGCGATTCGACGCAGTCGGATTGCATACCTGACGAAGTTACCCAGCCGTCGCACATTGTCCGCTATCCGACGATTGCCTACTCGGACCACTGAGGTGACTGACCTGCTAGACACCCTTAAAAGACGATTGCTATATGATTTGCATAGAAGCCCGAAATGTTTTGAATTTTGCATAATTTTTTTTCACGTAATTTATTACTTAATTTTGCATTTTTGGCGACAGTTATGAACGCTGTCCGCTATTCGACGCAGTCGGATTGCATACCTGATGACGTGACCCGGCCGACGCATATTGTCTGCAATCTGACGAAGTCGGATTGCCTACCCACACCACTGAGGTGACTGACCTGCTAGACACCCTACCCTTATTATTACGGTGAACGTCATTTGAGGTGACTGACCACCTAGACACTCAAAAATATACGACGGCTATATGACTTGCATGGACGCCCGAAATGTTACAATTTGTTTCATGAAACTTATTACCTAATTTCGCGTTTTCGGCGACAGTAATGAACGCTGTCCGCGATTCGACGCAGTCGGATTGCATACCTGACGACCGGCCGACGCATATTGTCTGCTATCCGACGAAGTCGGATTGACTACTCGGACCACTGAGGTGACTGACCTGCTAGACACCCTTAAAAGACGATTGCTATATGATTTGCATAGAAGCCCGAAATGTTTTGAATTTTTTTTCAAGTAATTAATTTTTCCGTTCTCGGTGACAGTAATGAACGCTGTCCGCGATTCGACGCAGTCGGATTGCATACCTGACGAAGTTACCCAGTTGTCGCACATTGTCCACCATTCACAATCCACTATTCTTATCATTAACCCAGAATCCTTATCAGAAATCCAAAATCCTTATCACTAATCCACCATCCTTATCATAAATCCACTTTTCTTATCAAAATCTAAAATCCTTATCACTTAATTTTTTCACAGATCCCTATCACTAGACCTCTGTATTACCCATACACCGCGTCGGCTTCGGTTGACGACCAGACCACAAGACCACTGCGGCTTCCGACATCGAAAACACTCATAACCAACACCGGGGGGTCTGGGGGTCTCCCCCAGCGACGCTCGGAGAGCTAGTCTTATAGTATAAAACAGAAACCCGAGGGCGCTGCCTGTGGTGAATTTCCGAACCCTCTTAGAGGATAATGGAGGGAAAACGGGTCTCCCGGCGGCGGCGGAGCCGTCGCTGCGTTATCACTCCTTCTTATCACTTTTCGCGATTTTTTTCAAAATTTTTGCAAATTTTCGAGTGTTACCCCCCCGGGGGTCTCCGGGCGGCCCCGTTCGGACCTTATTCGCGTTCCCCGCTAAATTTACGTACCGCGCGCGGCCGTACTTTTTTCCCGGCGGGCCCGCCGCGGCGGCGATTACGTGCAAACCGTCCGCCGCCGTCGCGCGCGTTTTTCGCCTTTGTTTTCAAGAATTCGAGTTTTAGCCCTTTTCGAGGCGTCCGCCTTTCCCGTTTGCCCCTTATTCGCGTTCCCCGTTACATTTATAGGTCGCGCGCGGCCGTACTCGAATATTTTAGGGCGCCGCGGCGTAGAGAACGATAGCGGAAAGCGCGGCGTCGTCGCCGTCTTACCGATTTTTCCGACTTTTTCGACTAAAGTCGCGTCTCACCGCTCTCTCAAAAGTCGCACCTCCCCGTCGACGCGATATTCGCGTTCCCCGCTAAATTTACAGGTTGCACGCGGCCGTACTTCGTCCGGTACGATTCCCGGGGCCGCGGTACGGCGCCGAGAGTCGAGTGCCGATATCGCCGCCGTCGAGTAGGTATTACTATATACAGGCATAAATACATGCGTCGGAGGGTTATATTTTTTTCGCGAATATCGCGTTTTCGACGTCCGGGGGTGGCGGAGCCGGTCGTCCGCTGCCCGAAGCCGTGGGATCGCCGGCTCAAAAGCCCTCTGCGGACGCTGGGACTGCATTCGTAATTCGCCGGGACGTTGAAACGGCTTAAGAGTCATAGATTCGACTCCAGTTATCATCTTAGTAGGTAGGTAGGTAGGTAAGGCGTAGGTGCGGACGACCCGGGGGTCGTGGTTTCGATGCCGGCCGCTGGGAATGTCGTTAATTTGCGGCGGCTGTAATATTTCGGAATTTTTTTTTTCGCGTTTTTTTTTTTTTGTCATTTTCCTTTCGCCATCACTTTCGCCTTATCACTTTTGACGAATTTTCAAAATTTCTTCAAAATTCGTGTTTTAACGCCTTCGCGCACCTCGGACGGCCCCGTTCGGACCTTATTCGCGTTCCCCGTTAAATTGTGAGGCCGCGCGCGGCCGTACTTTGTCCCGTCCCGTCCCGCCGAGGCCGAGACGACGTGCGATAGGAGTGCCGCCGTCGCCCGCGTTTTTCGATAATTTTTTCGAATAGTCGAGTTTTAACCGTTTTGGAAACGTCTCACCTCCCGTTCGCGACTTATTCGCGTTCCCCGTTACATTTATAGGCCGCGCGCGGCCGTACTTGAATATTTTAGAGCGCCGCGGCGTCTTACCGATTTTTCCGACTTTTTCGACTAAAGTCGCGTCTCGCCGCTCTCTCAAAAGTCTCACCTTCCCGTCGATGCGATATTCGCGTTCCCAGCTAAATTTATAGGCCGCCTGCGGCCGTACTTCCTCCGGGACGGGTCCCGAGGCCGCGGGATGACGCCGAGAGCCGAGTGCGGAGAGCGGCGCCGTCGAGTGGGTATTACTATATACAGGCATAAATACGTGCGTCGGAAGGTTTGATTTTTTTCGCAAATATCGCGTTTTTTACGTCCGGGGGTAGCGGAGCCGGTCGTCCGCTGCCCGAAGCCGTGGGATCGCCGGCTCAAAAGCCCTCTGCGGACGCCGGGAAAGCGTTCGCGATTCGCCGGGACGGCGAAATGGCTTAAGAGTCATAGATTCGACACCAGTTTTCAACTCAGTAGGTAGGTAGGTAGGTTTAGGCGTATGTGCGGATGATCCGGGGGTCGTGGTTTCGATGCCGGCCGCCGGGATTGGAGATAATTTGCGGCGGCCGTGTTAATCCGGAATTTTTTTTTCACGTTTTTTTTTTTCGTTATTTTCCTTTCGCTATCACTTCCGCCTTATCACTTTTGATGAATTTTTTCAAAATTTCTTCAAAATTAGTGTTTTAACGCCTTCGCGCACCTCGGACGGCCCCGTTCGGACTTTATTCGCGTTCCCCGTTAAATTGTGAGGCCGCGCGCGGCCGTACTTTGTCTCGGCCCGTCCCGCCGCGGCCGAGACGACGTGCGATAGGAGTGCCGCCGTCGCCTGCGTTTTTCGATAATTTTTTCAAAAAGTCGAGTTTTAACTGTTTTGGAAACGTCTCACCTCCCGTTCGCGACTTATTCGCGTTCCCCGTTACATTTATAGGCCGCGCGCGGCCGTACTTGAATATCTTAGAGCGCCGCGGCGTAGAGAACGATAGCGAAAAGCACGGCGTCGTCGCCGTCTTACCGAGTTTTCCGAGTTTTTCGACTAAAGTCGCGTCTCACCGCTCTCTCGAAAGTCTCACCTCCCCGCCGACGTGATATTCGCGTTCCCCGCTGAATTTCTAGGCCGCGGGCGGCCGGACTTCGTCCGGGACGACGCCGAGAGTGGAGTGCCGATATCGCCGCCGTCGAGTAGGTATTACTATATACAGGCATAAATACGTGCGTCGGAGGGTCCGATTTTTTCGCGT
The DNA here is from genome assembly GCF_019925205.1 of Metopolophium dirhodum. NCBI lineage: Eukaryota > Metazoa > Arthropoda > Insecta > Hemiptera > Aphididae > Metopolophium > Metopolophium dirhodum. The sequence goes on from NC_083560.1 coordinate 136,214,816, forward strand.
TTTCGACGTCCGAGGGTGGCGGAGCCGGTCGTCCGCTGCCCGATGCGGTGAGATCGCCGGCTCAAAAGCCCTCCGCGGACGCCGGGACCGCGTTCGCGATTCGCCGGGACGGCGAAACCGCTTAAGAGTCATAGATTCGACGCCAGTTTTCAACTCTGTAGGTAGGTAGGTAGGTAAGGCGTCGGTGCGGATGACCCGGGGAGTTATGAACAGTTATGAACGTTGTCCGCGATTCGACGCAGTCGGATTGCATACCTGACGAAGTTACCCAGCCGTCGCACATTGTCCGCTATCCGACGAAGTCGGATTGCCTACTCGGACCACTGAGGTGACTGACCTGCTAGACACCCTTAAAAGACGATGGCTATATGATTTGCATAGAAGCCCGAAATGTTTTGAATTTTTTTCACGTAATTAATTTTTCCGTTTTCGGTGACAGTAATGAACGTTGTCCGCGATTCGACGCAGTCGGATTGCATACCTGACGAAGTTACCCAGCCGTCGCACATTGTCCGCTATCCGACGAAGTCGGATTGCCTACTCGGACCACTGAGGTGACTGACCTGCTAGACACCCTTAAAAGACGATTGCTATATGATTTGCATAGAAGCCCGAAATGTTTTGAATTTTTTTACAAAACTTATTACCTAATTTCGCGTTTTCGGCGACAGTAATGGACGCTGTCCGCGATTCGACGCAGTCGGATTGCATACCTGAAGACGTGACCCGGCCGTCGCATATTGTCTGCTATCCGTCGAATTCGGATTGCCTACTCGGACCCCTGAGGTGACTGACCTGCTAGACACCCTACCCTTATTATTACGGTGAACGTCATTTGAGGTGACTGACCACCTAGACACTCAAAGATATACGACGGCTATATGACTTGCATGGACGCCCGAAATGTTTTACAATTTTTTTCACGAAACTTATTACCTAATTTCGCGTTTTCGGCGACAGTAATGAACGCTGTCCGTGATTCGACGCAGTCGGATTGCATACCTGACGAAGTTACCCAGTTGTCGCACATTGTCCACCATTCACAATCCACTATTCTTATCATTAACCCAGAATCCTTATCAGAAATCCAAAATCCTTATCACTAATCCACCATCCTTATCATAAATCCACTTTTCTTATCAAAATCTAAAATCCTTATCACTTAATTTTTTCACAGATCCCTATCACTAGACCTCTGTATCACCCAACACCGCGTCGGCTTCGGTTGACGACCAGACCACAAGACCACTGCGGCATCCGACATCGACAACACTCCTCACCAACCACGGGGGTTGAAACGGCTTAAGAGTCATAGATTCGACGCCAGTAATCAACTCAGTAGGTAGGTAGGTAGGTAAGGCGTCGGTGCGGATGACACGGGGGTCGTGGTTTCGATGCCGGCCGCCGGGATTGAAAATAATTTGCGGCGGGCCGTGTTAATTCGGAATTCTTTTTTTCGCGTTTTTAATTTTCGGTATTTAACTTTCGCTATCGCTTCCGCCTTATCGTGATATTCGTATTTAACCAACATTTTACGTTTTTTTTTTCAAAATTCGAGTTTTACGCCTATTGAAGACGTCGGACCTCCCCGTTGATGACTTATTCGCGTTCCCCGTCAGATTTTGAGTACCTTTTTGCCCTCCACGGCTGAGACGACGCGCTTTACATCCGCCACCGTTGCGCGCGTTTTTTGCCTTTTTTTTTAAATATTCGAGTTTTAGCCCTTTTCAAGGGGTCTGCCCTCCCCGTTTGCCCCTTATTCGCGTTCCCCGCTAAATCTATAGGCCGTACTTCCTCCGGGACGAGTCCCGGGGCCGCGGGACGACGCGGAGAGCCGAGTGCCCATATCGCCGCCGTCGAGTGGGTAATACTAAATACAGGCATAAATACGTGCGTCGGAGGGTTCGATTTCGACGTCCGAGGGTGGCGGAGCCGGTCGTCCGCTGCCCAAAGCGGTGGGATCGCTGGCTCAAAAGCCCTCTGCGGACGCTGGGACCGCGTTCGTAATTCGCCGGGACGTTGAAACGGCTTAAGAGTCATAGATTCGACGCCAGTTATCAACTCAGTAGGTAGGTAGGTAGGTAAGGCGTCGGTACGGAAGACCTGGGGTCGTGGTTTCGATGCCGGCCGCCGGGAGTTAATTTGCGGCAGCCGTGTTAAATCGGAATTTTTTTTTTCCACATTTTTTTTTTTTGTCATTTTCCTTTCGCTATCATTTTCGCCTTATCATATTATATATTCGTATTGAACGAAAATTTTACCTTTTTTTTCAAAATTCGAGTTTTACCCCTTTCGAAGACGTCGGACCTCCCCCTTGATGACTTAATCGCGTTCTCCGCTAAATGTATTGACCGCCTGTGGCTGTACTTCGTTCGCGAACAGCGAGATCGGACGGCGTCGTTATTATTATGTACAGGCATATATATATATAAATATGCGTCGAAGCGTTCGATTTTATATTTTACAGACTTTTGCCTACTCGGTCTCGGTGACGCCGTGAGCTACTCATATCGGTATACATATATATTTGATACACGATATAGCCACAGAAGGTACTGTAGGTACATGTATACTTAATAAATAAACGCCTAAATGTTAAGAGTTGATACAGTGGTTGGGTTAGTTGAATTATATAATAATATCCTAGCTCGAGTCGACGATGGATGTGACGGAAACGTTCGAATACATATATTATTATTGATCGATTGGTCGATATGACTATACTACGGGTAGGTATATTTTGTAAGCCACACTAAATTTTTGTTTACCAAATTTGACTCACCTAAAAACTGTAATTTATTATTTACCTTTTGATTATCTATTTATTAATTTGATTTTATGCTCATGATTAAATACACAATACCTACCTACATAAGTAATATCAAATAGTATAGCCATATCATTATACAATTTAACTTTATATTAATGATTACCAGTTCTGACTCACCTAAAAACTGCAATATAGTATGTACCTACTACATAGTAAAGAGCATAAAATCAAATTAATAAACAGTTAATTTAAAGGTAAATAACAAATTGATAATAACGAATTGCAACAGATTCTAAATAATATTAATACAATAACAAAATATAACTTATGGAATATATGGGACGGTTCTTTTATACTTGAATTAGACAATAGTAATATAATTTACCTACATTGTATAATATGTAGGTAGTACTAAATATATTACAGTTTTTAGGGCAGTTGATTGTTTGAGGTAATATAATTTGCTAATTATAAATTTTATGTATGATACAAAGCTGCTGCAGATACTATATAATACAATAATTATTATGAACTTATAGATCTTAATGTATTTAATTAAATTCTGGCAGTTAAATTGTATAAAGATATGGCTATACTATTTGATATTACTTATGTAGGTAGGTTTAGCTACATTTATTAAGCATTGTTTGATTGGTTCAATCATTAGCATAATATCAAATTAATAAAATATAACAAATATACACAGCTAATGCTTTTATTATCTTATAATAACTAAACTAAATGTTAACTATGTAGTACCCACTTCATTCATTACAGATTTTTGGTGAGTCAAATTTGTTGTAGCATACAAATGATGATACAGATTTTAAATAATACAATATTAATAAAGAAAATAAAAATGTATGTATTTAATTAAAGTCTGGAAATTAAATTGTATGATTATATGACTATATACTATTTGAAACAACTTATATAGGTAGGTTTAATTATGAGTATTATATGAAATCAACTATTTAATACATAATAAATTAATTACTCGAATAGACAATAGTAACATAACTAATGTACATGTATACTATGTTGTGCTAAATATATTACAGTTCAAGTGAGTTTATTTACTATGCAGTAGGTACTTAATATATTACAGTTTTTAGGTGAGTCAAATTTGGTAATCATAAATTTACTGCAACAGATTCTAAATAATACAATAACAAAATAGAACTTATGGAATATATGGGACGGTTCTTTTATACTTGAATTAGACAATAGTAATATAATTTAACTACATGTATACTATGAAGGTAGTACTAAATATATTACAATTTTTAGGGCAGTTGATTCTTTGAGGTAATATGATTTGCTAATTATAAATTTTATGTATGATGCATAGCTGCTGCATATACTATATAATACAATAATAATTATTATAAACTAATAGATCTACATGTATTTAATTAAATTCTGGCAGTTAAATTGTATTATGATATGACTATACCATTAAACTATTTAATAATTAATATTTAATTAATACTATTTTATTATCTACACATTTATTGAGCGACCCCCCTATATTATTTAACAAGGGCTGCATTATATGGTTCTTTACTTGAATAGACAATAGTACAATATAACTATATAGTACCCACTTAATTCATTACAGTTTTTAGGTGACTTGATTGGTTGAGGAAATTAAAAATTATAATGCTGCAGATACCATATAATACAATATTAATAAACAAATAGATTTTCATATATTTCAGTAAAATCTGGTAGTTAAATTGTATAATGATATGCCTATACTGTTTGATATTGCTTATGTATAGATACGTTTAGTAAATATTGTTTTTAAATAAGTAATTGATTAACAACAATAATTAATTTAGCGGCGTCAAGTCGTTATTACTATATACAGGCTTTAATATATGCGTCGGAGGGATATATTTTTTTGCGCATTACGGTTTAAGAGTCATAGATTTGACTTCAGTTTTCAACTCGATAGGTAGGTAGGTAGGTTTAGGCGTATGTGCGGATGACCCGGGGTCGTGGTTTCGATGCCGGTCGCCGGGATTGAAGATAATTTGCGGCGGCCGTGTTTATTCGGAATTTTTTTCTCGCGTTTTTTTTTTCGTTATTTACCTTTCGCTATCACTTCCGCCTTATCACTTTTGACGAATTTTTTCAAAATTTCTTCAAAATTCGTGGTTTAACGCCTTCGTGCACCTCGGACGACCCCGTTCGGACCTTATTCGCGTTCCCCGTTAAATTTTGAGCAAGACGACGTGCGATAGGAGTTCCGCCGTCGCCCGCGTTTTTCGATAATTTTTTCGAAAAGTCGAGTTTTAACCGTTTTGGAAACGTCTCACCTCCCCGTCGACGCGATATTCGCGTTCCCAGCTAAATTTACAGGCTGCAGGACGCCGCCGTCGAGTGGGTATTACTATATACAGGCATAAATACGTGCGTCAGAAGGTTCGATTTTTTTCGCGAATCTCGCCGTTTCGACGTCCGAAGACAGCGGAGCACGTCGTCCGCTTCCCGACGCGATCGCGTCCCCCTTTACGCGCCCTTTGAAGGACATCGAAACCACGTTCGTAATTCGCCGGGACGGCGAAACGGCTTAAGAGTCATAGATTCGACACCAGTTTTCATCTCAGTAGGTAAGGCGTAGGTGCGGATGACCCGGGGTCGTGGTTTCGATGCCGGCAGCCGGGATTGAAGATATTTTGCGGCGGCCGTGATAATCCGTATTTTTTTTTCCGTTATTTACTTTTGCTATCACTTCCGCCTATATTATTCGTAATTAACGAAAATTTCAATATTTTTTTCGAAATTCAAGTTTTACCTCCTTTTCGAACTCCATACAGTTCCGTTGAAACCTTATTCGCGTTCCCTCCTAGATGTATAGGCTGCTCGCGGCCGCGCTTCGTTCTCGACGAGTCCCGGGGGCCGATTGACATCGCGGAGAGCTCCGCCGTCGTGTCGCTATTACTATCTTATACAGGCTTGAATATATGCGCCCGAAATATTTTGAATTTATTACTTAATTTTGTGTTTTCGGCGACAGTAATGAACGTTGTCCGCTATCCGACACATACCTGACGACGTGACCCGGCCGTCGCATATTGCCTGCTATCCGACGAAGTCGGATTGCCTACTCGGACCACTGAGTTGACTGACCTGCTAGACACCCTAAAAAGACGATGGCTATATGATTTGCATAGAATCCCAAAATGTTTTGAATTTTTTTTCACGTAATTATTTTTTCCATTTTCGGTGACAGTAATGAACGTTGTCCGCGATTCGACGCAGTCGGATTGCATACCTGACGAAGTTACGCAGCCGTCGCACATTGTCCGCTATCCGACGAAGTCGGATTGCCTACCCGCACCACTGAGGTGACTGACCTGCTAGACACCCTAAAAAGACGATGGCTATATGATTTGCATAGAATCCCGAAATGTTTTGAATTTTTTTTTCCGTTTTCGGTGGCAGTAATGAAAGTTGTCCGCGATGCGACGCAGTCGGATTGCATACCTGATGACGTAACCTAGCCGTCGCACATTGTCCGCTATCTGACGAAGTCGGATTGCCTACCCTTATTACTACGGCGAACGTCATTCGAGGTTTGACCTGTGTAGTGATAAGTGACAACACTGTCCACCTACTCGTGCCGCCGAAGCGACGTCTAGTATTATTATTAGTCTCTTTTGGTGTGTGTTGCCGTGCGTGTGTCTGTCGGAGTGTGTCCAGACTGCACACGCTCACGGGCACTGTCTTGTCATTCTTAAGTTATTACTTGTTATTAAAGTGTCGAGTTATTATTATATTAATTGAGTCTCGTGTTTTGTGCCGCCTAACTACTTCGATTCCTGACATCCACACGAGTTCCTACAGTTCAGAAGTGGGATTCTATCCAGCAGCCCTCAAGAAATATTGTGTATTGACATAATCGTGGAATTAGTCGTTGTGTAGTTCTGGGTTGTAGCGCATATTTTGTTTTGCGTAACTTAATTAGTTCAGTCAAGATGGCCGACGGTCAAACGGGTCAGGATGATGTCGGTAACCACGAGGGTTGGTCATCTAGCCGTTTACGAAGCGGATCGCAGGCTTCAGTGCAGCCACCAGTACAGTCTACGGAGCAGCTAAATACGCAGCCAACAACAAGCATGTTACCACAAAGTTTTAACCAACCGTCCGGGAGTGTAACCACCGCCAGTGATAGTGGAATGCAAAATGCATTGTCAGCGCTGATAGAGCAGAACCGATTGTTGTTATCGCGGATATTACGTAATGAAGACAATAACAACATAAACAACGATAACATACAAGCGCGGTCAACCTCCAACAACGGCTATTACGTCATGCCAGATTTTAATAATTCGATTAATATTTTTTCTGGTCGTGAATCCAATACAGATGCGAGAGCATGGTTGAAATCAGTCGAAGGTGTGGCAAAATTGCATAATTGGCCAGACAGTTTTAAATTAGAAATAGTACGTACAAAATTGGATGGTCCGTCCCAAAATTGGTACATTGGTCGTACATTTTCAAGTTGGGGAAGTTTTGTCGACCAGTTTAATAATACATTTGTGGGAAACGAGTCGTGCACAGTTGATCGTATAAGAATTATGTCAAACCGCGTTCAAGCCAAGGGCGAGTGCGTCATAGAATATTTTCACCACAAAGCGCGCCTCTGCCGTGAAATTTCGTTACCATTTAACGAGACTAAACAACAGATAGTTGAAGGTGTTTATTCTCACGATTTATGTAACTATTTGATAGCGCGCACACATTTAAGTGAAGACGAATTATTGGCTGATATAAATTCTTACAATAATCTGAGAAATGCCAGGACCAGTCGAATTCGATCGACCGAACCTGTGAAGACAACTCAAAGTCATACCGGCAATCGAAAAGCCAGTTCTGACAATCGCGATAAAGATCGAAATACGGTACAACGTTCCACTATTGATTCAAGAAGTAAGCCAACAAGGGATATGTCGAATGTCACGTGTTATAGCTGTGGAAAAATCGGGCATCTGGCGTCTTCGTGTCCAACGAGAACCTGTCATAGCTGTAAATCAACGGGTCATTCAGCGCGGTACTGTCCAGGTCGCCAAGGTGAGCGTCAAGACAACAACGGTGGTGAGCATGTTTCTGTTTTAGAACGGTCCCCCACACCTATTGTACCCCCATATATCTTAGATGTTAGCATTAAGTTCCCCAATGGTGAGTCTATCGATGCACAAGCTTTAGTAGATACGGGTAGCCCGGTTAGTCTTATTAAATCGACAGTTGTCCCATTCGTGTCTGGGGTCATGCCTCCAAAATCGGATTTAGTAGGTATTAATGGTTCTAAATTAAACATTGTAGATCAATTTGATGCGGATATTTTCCATGCCGACCTTGATGCCCCGATTAATATATGTTTTCACGTGGTGCCTAGCAATGCCATGAGGAATGATTGCCTATTGGGTCGTAATTTTTTATCTCACCCTAGAGTAAATTTGAATGTGTCGGATGGTCGTTTTGAAGTAAGCTTTAAAAAAATTGATAATATACCATTTGCTGAAATTTTATCTGTTAATTACACTGATCATAATAGCGATGATGCTGACATTAGTTTGAATATTGAGGATACTCTGTCGGATGATATTAAAACAAAAATTAAAAAAATATATGACGAGTCCTATGTTAACCACGAAAGTGTCATTAGTACGACTGACAATTATCGTCCAGAAATACGCATTATACTAAAAAATGACAAACAGTTTTATTTTCGGCCCCGGCGCTTGTCTTTTTTTGAAAAAGACTGTCTACAAAAAATGTTAGATGATATGTTGAATAAAGGTATTATTCGGCGAAGTAGTTCTGAATACAGTAGCCCCATAGTCCTGGTAAAGAAAAAAAACGGAGAGTTAAGAATGTGTGTTGATTACCGCGAACTAAATAAATACGTAATAAAAGACCGATATCCACTGCCGTTAATAGATGACAATTTAGATTTATTGCGCGGAAAAAAATATTTTACATGCTTAGACCTGAAGGATGGGTTCCACCATGTATATGTCGCTAATGACTCTATTAAATTTACATCTTTTACGACACCGTTGGGACAATTTGAATTTCTAAAAATGCCTTTTGGGTTAGCCAATGGACCATCATGTTTTAGTCGTTTTATACAAAATGTTTTTGACGAATTTATTCGCAAAAATGAAGTTGTAGTATACTTCGACGACATTATGTTAGCCACGGAAACCGTTGAAGAGCATCTAGAGCTCCTATCGAGAGTGTTAAAGGTAATGAAAAATAGACAGTTAGAGATCCGCCTGGACAAGAGTAAATTTTTGAAATGTGAGGTACTCTACCTAGGGCACTGTGTAAACCAATACGGTATTAAACCAAATCCAAAAAACGTCTCGATTATTGAAAATTATCCTGTACCACAAAATAATAAAGAATTACAGAGTTTCATTGGTTTATCATCATATTTTCGACGTTTCATCCCGAACTTTGCAATTATTGCCAAACCACTTTATAATTTACTAAAAAAAAATATTCCGTACGAGTTCGGAGAGGAACAAATGAGGTCGTTCGATTCCATTAAATTGAAACTCAGGGAACAACCATTGTTAGCTATATATAATCCGAATGCAATAACAGAGCTCCACTGTGATGCTAGTAGCCACGGATATGGCTCCATTTTATTACAAAAGCAACCCGATAATCAATTCCACCCGATTTTTTATTATAGTCATAGAACTACTGAATCCGAATCGCGATACCATAGTTATGAACTAGAAATGTTAGCCATTATAAATTCTATTAAACGGTTCCGCGTATATTTACAAGGTATACAATTCAAAATAATAACAGATTGTAATAGCGTTGCACTGACACTACAAAAAAAAGACATAAACCCTCGAATCGCTAGGTGGGCCATGTTTTTACAAAATTTTTTATACGAGATAGAGCATAGATCCGGGTCTCAGATGCAGCACGTTGACGCGTTAAGTCGCTGTAACCATATTTTAGTAATAGAAGGTTGTACGTTTAATCAAGCCCTGGCTATTAAACAACAAACCGACCCCGAAATTAGATCTATTTCCGGAGATCTGGAACAATCAGAACACCCGCTGTTTGAGTTACGTAATGGGTTGGTATATCGAAAAAATAACGATAGGTTACTATTTTACGTACCGTCTAGCATGCGTGACCAAGTAATACGTTCGTGTCATGACGACATGTGCCATGTAGGAACAACTAAAACACTTGAATTAATCAAACAAATTTACTGGTTTCCGAAAATGAGTGATCACGTTAAGACATACATAAGCAATTGTCTCAAGTGTATTATATTTTCGCCTAAAAACGGTAAGGACGAAGGGTTATTAAATTTAATTGACAAGGGAGACAAACCATTTCAGACAATTCATGTTGACCATTATGGTCCGTTAAATCAAACTTTTGGGCGTTTCAGACACATTTTGGTTGTGGTTGACGCGTTTAGTAAATTTTTGAATTTGTATCCAGTCCGCACAGTTGCCGCTAAAGAATCATGTTTACGATTAACACAATACTTTTTACACTATAGTAAACCTATAAAAATAATATCGGACCGTGGATCATGTTTTCGTTCGGATGCGTTTAAAGAGTTTTGCGAACGTTATGAAATTAAACATATTAAAACAGCAGTAGGTACGCCGTCGGCAAACGGACAGGTGGAAAGATACAACAGGGGTTTAACGGTGATGTTATCGAAACTTATGCACGAGCATAGTCAAAACTGGAATGAGTATTTGTATCAAATACAGTTCGCTGTAAATAATACGTTTAATAGATCGATACAGAATACACGTACCAGACCACTGAGTTGACTCAGCAGGTCACTAGACACCCTAAAAAGTTGGAGGCTAATGACTTGCATAGAAGCCCGAAGTGTTTTGAATTTTTTTCACGAAACTTATTACCTAATTTCGCGTTTTCGGCGACAGTAATGGACGCTGTCCGCGATTCGACGCAGTCGGATTGCATACCTGACGACGTGACCCGGCCGTCGCATATTGTCTGCTATCCGTCGAATTCGGATTGCCTACTCGGACCCCTGAGGTGACTGACCTGCTAGACACCCTACCCTTATTATTACGGTGAACGTCATTTGAGGTGACTGACCACCTAGACACTCAAAGATATACGACGGCTATATGACTTGCATGGACGCCCGAAATGTTTTACAATTTTTTTCACGAAACTTATTACCTAATTTCGCGTTTTCGGCGACAGTAATGAACGCTGTCCGCGATTCGACGCAGTCGGATTGCATACCTGACGACGTGACCCGGCCGTCGCATATTGTCTGCTATCCGACGAAGTCGGATTGCCTACTCGGACCACAAAGGTGACTGACCTGCTAGACACCCTAAAAAGACGATGGCTATATGATTTGCATAGAAGCCCGAAATGTTTTGAATTTTATTACTTAATTTTCCGTTTTCGGTGACAGTAATGAACGTTGTCCGCTATCCGACGCAGTCGGATTGCATACCTGACGACGTGACCTGGCCATCGCATATTGTCTGCTATCCGACGAAGTCGGATTGCCTACTCGGACCACAAAGGTGACTGACCTGCTAGACACCCTAAAAAGACGATGGCTATATGATTTGCATAGAAGCCCGAAATGTTTTGAATTTTATTACTTAATTTTCCGTTTTCGGTGACAGTAATGAACGTTGTCCGCGATTCGACGCAGTCGGATTGCATACCTGACGACGTGACCCGGCCGTCGCACATTGTCCGCTATCCGACGAAGTCGGATTGCCTACTCGGACCACTGAGGTGAATGACCTGCTAGACACCCTTAAAAGACGATTGCTATATGATTTGCATAGAAGCCCGAAATGTTTTGAATTTTTTTTCAAGTAATTAATTTTTCCGTTCTCGGTGACAGTAATGAACGCTGTCCGCGATTCGACGCAGTCGGATTGCATACCTGACGAAGTTACCCAGTTGTCGCACATTGTCCACCATTCACAATCCACTATTCTTATCATTAACCCAGAATCCTTATCAGAAATCCAAAATCCTTATCACTAATCCACCATCCTTATCATAAATCCACTTTTCTTATCAAAATCTAAAATCCTTATCACTTAATTTTTTCACAGATCCCTATCACTAGACCTCTGTATCACCCATACACCGCGTCGGCTTCGGTTGACGACCAGACTTTTTCGAAAAGTCGAGTTTTAAACCGTTTTGGAAACGTCTCACCTCCCCGTCGACGCGATATTCGCGTTCCCAGCTAAATTTACAGGCCGCAGGACGCCGCCGTCGAGTGGGTATTACTATATACAGGCATAAATACGTGCGTCAGAACGTTCGATTTTTTTCGCGAATCTCGCCGTTTCGACGTCCGAAGACAGCGGAGCACGTCGTCCGCTTCCCGACGCGATCGCGTCCCCCTTTACGCGCCCTTTGAAGGACGTCGAAACCACGTTCGTAATTCGCCGGGACGGCGAAACGGCTTAAGAGTCATAGATTCGACACCAGTTTTCATCTCAGTAGGTAAGGCGTAGGTGCGGATGACCCGGGGTCGTGGTTTCGATGCCGGCAGCCGGGATTGAAGATATTTTGCGGCGGCCGTGATAATCCGTATTTTTTTTTCCGTTATTTACTTTTGCTATCACTTCCGCCTATATTATTCGTAATTAACGAAAATTTCAATATTTTTTTCGAAATTCAAGTTTTACCTCCTTTTCGAACTCCATACAGTTCCGTTGAAACCTTATTCGCGTTCCCTCCTAGATGTATAGGCTGCTCGCGGTCGCGCTTCGTTCGCGACGAGTCCCGGGGGCCGATTGACATCGCGGAGAGCTCCACCGTCGTGTCGCTATTACTATCTTATACAGGCTTGAATATATGCGCCCGAAATGTTTTGAATTTATTACTTAATATTGTGTTTTCGGCGACAGTAATGAACGTTGTCCGCTATCCGACACAGTCGGATTGCATACCTGACGACGTGACCCGGCCGTCGCATATTGTCTGCTATCCGACGAAGTCGGATTGCCTACTCGGACCACTGAGTTGACTGACCTGCTAGACACCCTAAAAAGACGATGGCTATATGATTTGCATAGAATCCCAAAATGTTTTGAATTTTTTTTCACGTAATTATTTTTTCCATTTTCGGTGACAGTAATGAACGTTGTCCGCGATTCGACGCAGTCGGATTGCATACCTGACGAAGTTACGCAGCCGTCGCACATTGTCCGCTATCCGACGAAGTCGGATTGCCTACCCGCACCACTGAGGTGACTGACCTGCTAGACACCCTAAAAAGACGATGGCTATATGATTTGCATAGAATCCCGAAATGTTTTGAATTTTTTTTTCCGTTTTCGGTGGCAGTAATGAACGTTGTCCGCGATTCGACGCAGTCGGATTGCATACCTGACGAAGTTACGCAGCCGTCGCACATTGTCCGCTATCCGACGAAGTCGGATTGCCTACCCGCACCACTGAGGTGACTGACCTGCTAGACACCCTAAAAAGACGATGGCTATATGATTTGCATAGAATCCCGAAATGTTTTGAATTTTTTTTTTCCGTTTTCGGTGGCAGTAATGAACGTTGTCCGCGATTCGACGCAGTCGGATTGCATACCTTACGACGTAACCCAGCCGTCGCACATTGTCCGCTATCTGACGAAGTCGGATTGCCTACCCTTATTACTACGGCGAACGTCATTCGAGGTTTGACCTGCTAGACACCCATAAAAAGACGGAGGCTATATGATTTGCATGGACCCCCGAAATGTTTTAAAATTTTATTCACAGTAAAGAACGCTGTCCGCTATCCGACGCAGTCGGATTGCATACCTGACGACGTGACCTGGCCATCGCATATTGTCTGCTATCCGACGAAGTCGGATTGCCTACTCGGACCACAAAGGTGACTGACCTGCTAGACACCCTAAAAAGACGATGGCTATATGATTTGCATAGAAGCCCGAAATGTTTTGAATTTTATTACTTAATTTTCCGTTTTCGGTGACAGTAATGAACGTTGTCCGCGATTCGACGCAGTCGGATTGCATACCTGACGACGTGACCCGGCCGTCGCACATTGTCCGCTATCCGACGAAGTCGGATTGCCTACCCGCACCACTGAGGTGACTGACCTGCTAGACACCCTAAAAAGACGGTTACTATATGATTTGCATAGAAGCCCGAAATGTTTTGAATTTTATTACTTAATTTTCCGTTTTCGGTGACAGTTATGAACGTTGTCCGCGATTCAACGCAGTCGGATTGCCTACCCTCATTACTACGGCGAACGTCATTCGAGGTGACTGACCTGCTAGACACCCATAAAAAGACGGCGGCTATATGATTTTCATGGACCCCCGAAATGTCTTACAATTTTTTTCACGTTTCACGTTTCACGATTTGAACGTTGCATACCTGTTGCCGAGACATATAAGTCCAACGTCGAGGTAGGTGACTGACCCGCTAGACCCCAAATAAATCGAGGTGGCTATATGATTATCCGAAATATTTGAATTCTATTACTTGATTTGGCGTTTTTGAAGGCAGTAAAATACTTACAGCTCTCCGGTTAACTAATCCACTATCCTTCTCACAAATCCACCATTCTTATCATTAATCCAACATCCTTATCAGCAATCCAAAATCCTTAACACTTATCCACTTTTCTCATCAATATCCACCGTTCTTATCATAACACTCATAACCGACATCGGTTGACGACCAGACCACAAGACCACTGCGGCATCCGACATCGACAACACTCCTCACCAACCACGGGGGGTCTGGGGGTCTCCCCCAGCGACGCTCGGAGAGCTAGTCTTATAGTATAAAACGAAGACCCGTGTGGCGCGGCCTGTGGCGAATTTCCGAACTGACTTAGTGAATTTTGGTGGGAAAACGGGTTCCCGGCGTTATCACTCCTTCTTATCACTTTTCGCGATTTTTTTCAACATTTTTGCAGATTTTCGAGTTTTACCCCCCCGGGACTTCCCGGGCGGCCCCGTTCGGACCTTATTCGCGTTCCCCGCTAAATTTACATACCGCGCGCGGCCGTACTTTTTTCCCGGCGGGCCCGCCGCGGTGGCGATTACGTGCAAACCGTCCGCCGCCGTCGCCCGCGTTTTTTGCCTTTGTTTTCAAGAATTCGAGTTTTAGCCCTTTTCGAGGCGTCCGCCTTTCCCGTTTGCCCCTTATTCGCGTTCCCCGTTACGTTTATAGGTCGCGCGCGGCCGTACTTGAATATTTTAGAGCGCCGCGGCGTAGAGAACGATAGCGGAAAGCGCGGCGTCGTCGCCGTCTTACCGATTTTTCCGACTTTTTCGACTAAAGTCGCGTCTCACCGCTCTCTCGAAAGTCTCACCTCCCCGTCGACGCGATATTCGCGTTCCCCGCTAAATTTACAGGTTGCACGCGGCCGTACTTCGACCGGTACGATTCCCGGGGCCGCGGTACGGCGCCGAGAGTCGAGTGCCGATATCGCCGCCGTCGAGTAGGTATTACTATATACAGGCATAAATACATGCGTCGGAGGGTTATATTTTTTTCGCGAATATCGCGTTTTCGACGTCCGAGGGTGGCGGAGCCGGTCGTCCGCTGCCCGAAGCCGTGGGATCGCCGGCTCAAAAGCCCTCTGCGGACGCTGGAACTTTATTCGTAATTCGCCGGGACGTTGAAACGGCTTAAGATTCATAGATTCGACACCAGTAATCAACTCAGTAGGTAGGTAGGTAGGTTAGGCGTCGGTGCGGATGACCCGGGGGTCGTGGTTTCGATGCCCGGCCTCCGGGATTGAAAACAATTTGCGGCGGCCGTGTTAATTCGGAATTCTTTTTTTCGCGTTTTTTTTTTCGGTATTTAACTTTCGCTATCGCTTCCGCCTTATCGTGATATTCGTATTTAACCAACATTTTACGTTTTTTTTTCAAAATTCGAGTTTTACGCCTTTCGAAGACGTCGGACCTCCCCCTTGATGACTTAATCGCGTTCTCCGCTAAATGTATTGACCGCCTGCGGCTGTACTTCGTTCGCGAATAGCGAGATCGGACGGCGTCGTTATTATTATGTTCAGGCCAGGGACGGCGCGAGGGGGGGGGCAATCGGGGCAGTTGCCCTGGGCCCCGCGATTTTAAAATTATATTTAAGGCCCCGCAGTTCTGAAATGATTTATACTGTTCAGAGATTTTACTGAATTTCCAAAACTGTATTTATTGAAATAATAATTCGTATTAATTTATTGTTCTATAAAACAGTTTTAATTGTCTTTATTCCGTGAATCGGATGCGGTATGGTTATTTTTAGACGTCAGTCGCGACGTCCTTATCGGTGGTGTCGGCGGCCGGGAAGTCCGATCATTAATATTATATTATTACACCAACACCACCAGCACAGAGTAGACAAAAGTAGACCACTAGTGTGTATGCTGCATGTTGCTCTGTGTGTTTTGTCTTTCGAGCATTTGAGTTGGTTGCTGGTGATGTGTTTTTTCTTATAGACTATAGACTATAGTGTTATTAATGTGTATTTGAAAGATAATTGATTTATTTACGATTATTATTATTTATTCACAAATAATTTTTATCTGCATTATTATTTTACACTTATACGTGATTACGTAATATAATGACTAGTAGAGATCGTGACAAGTTTCGAAAGTATAAAAGCGGTAATGAAAAAAAAAAAATAAAACAAAATAAAGAAAAATATTTAAAATTGCAACAAGGATCATTTGAGCGATTTCTTAAGGATGATAAATATAACAAGGTAACTATTTAGTATTTGGCATTCTATACAATACTTTTAATATATTCAGTCCAGATATATTATTTAATTACAATTTTTCTATTATTAATTTTTTAATTTTTGTTTATTTAATAAACATAGATTGAAATGGTTGGTGCTACATCTAGTACATCTGATGTTTATTTACCAGAAATTGTTGAACACAATATTGTCGAGTCTGAGGTAGGTTATATGTGTATTCTAACATGTTAATTGTGTGTCATGAAAACTAATTCAATATAATAAACAATCAACAAATAAAATAGATCCTTTAATTTAATGGTTAATTTAGCTAGTTTATTATTGTACATTTTATGAATTTTAGATTGAAATGGTTGATACTACATCTGATGTTAATTTACCAGAAATTGTTGAACACAATATTGTTGAGTCTAAGGTAGGTTATATGTGTATTCTAACATATTAATTGTGCGTCATGAAAACTAATTCAATATAAATAAAATATATTAAAATATATTAATATTAATATTAATTCAATATAATAAACAATCAACGAATAAAATAGATAGGTACTTTAATTTAATGGTAAATTTAGCTAGTTTATTATTGTAAATTTTTTGAATTTTAGATTCAAATGGTTGATACTACATCTGATGTGAATTTACCAGAAATTTTTGAACAGAATATTGTTGAGTCTGAGGTAGGATGTATTCTGACATATTAATTGGGTATCATAAAAACTATTCAATATATAATTTTTAGATTCAATTGGTCGATGCTGATGTTAATTTAGTGAAGAACATTAACAAAGAACTGGAGAGTTTTGTTCAAACAAATGAAAAAGATACCACTTGTGATGTAATTACAACTTCTTATGATCACTCCGATCCTGCAAATTGGCCTCAGCTGTTAACTAATACAGATAAGTATGAAATTGTAAAACTAGGCCCCGTAAGAGTAGAGAATTATGATTTTCCCATAACTAACTATGAAAATGGTCAAAAAAGAAGGTTTACTGCAAATAATTACTATCGTAAGTTATCAAATTGTGATATGATTGATAGAAAATGGGTTGTTTATTCCAAAGTTAAAGACTCTGTTTATTGTTTTCCATGCAAAATATTCCAACAAAATAAACAAAATGAGAGTCATTTGTGTAATATTGGTCTAAAAGATTGGAAACATCTTTCAGAAAAATTAAAATCCCATGAAAGTTCAAAGATTCATTTTCAATCAATTCAATCTTGGATGGAGTTAAATGTAAGAATATCTAAAAACTTAACAATTGATAAAGAACATTTGGCCATTATTGAAAAGGAAAAAAATCACTGGAGAAATGTTCTTACTCGTGTGATTAGTATTATTCACTATTTATCCAAAAACAATGATGCGTTCAGAGGACCATCGGATGTCTTATTTACTAAAAGTAATGGTCATTTTCTTGGAGCAATTGAAATGCTAAATAAGTTTGATCCTGTTATTATAGAGCATTTAAAACGAATAAAAAACCATGAAACTCATGTGCATTATTTAGGGCACGAAATTCAGAAGGAATTAATTTCATTAATGGCAACAGAAATTCGAAAAACAATAATTAATAACATTAAAAAGGCTAAATATTTTTCTGTCATAATGGATTGCACTCCTGACATCAGTCACAATGAACAGCTATCTCTTTTATTTAGAATAGTGAATATGAATGATGATAACTCCCATAGTCCAGAAATTCAAGAATACTTTCTAGATTTTATCCCTGTTCAATCTACTACTGGATTAAATTTATCAAATGTACTTATTGATAAATTAAATGAATATGGTATTGACATTATGAACTGTAGAGGGCAAGCATATGACAATGGGTCAAACATGGTTGGTAAATATCAAGGGGTACAGACACGGGTAACCAATCAAAATCCAAGAGCATTTTTTACCCCATGTGCCTCTCATAACTTAAATTTAGTGCTTCGAGACGCAGCTAAAAATTCATCTAGGGCATCAACATTTTTTGGGACAGTACAACGAATATATACTATTTTTTCTGCATCAACTAGTCGCTGGGACATTTTCAAAAAATTTTGTAGTATTTTTACAGTAAAACAATGGTCGGAAACACGTTGGGAAAGCCGAGTGAATAGTGTTAAAGCTCTACGATTCCAATTATCAAATATAATAGAAGCTCTAGAAGAAGTATCAGAAACAGCTAATGACTCAATTGCCAAAAGTGATGCTAGATCCTTAATTACTGAAATAAGTACATATGAATTTATACTAAGTCTAATAATTTGGTATGACATATTAGTTCAAGTCAACATAGTAAGTAAGAGTTTACAAGGGAAAGATGCAGATATTAATATTTCAAATGACATGTTACAAAGTTTATTAGCTTTTTTGAAATCTTACAGAGAATCAGGATTTATGAATGCTAAAATTATTGCTAATAATTTGGCAGAAGAAATTGAAGTTGAACCAGTATTTAAGAAAACCCGACCAAGAAAGAAAAAGAAAAATTTTGATTATGAAGGAAACGATGAAAGAATCAATGACGAAGAAGACAATTTTAGACAAGAATATTTCTTACTAGTTATAGATCAAGCAACTAGTTCAGTTGAAAATCGTTTTAAACAAATTGAATCGTACAAAGATTATTTTGGGTTTTTATTTCGTATTGGAAAGTTACGATATGCGAATGATGACAATTTAATGAAATATTGTAAGGACCTTGAAATCAATCTAAAAGATGGAAATTCGAAAGATATTGATTTCATGGAGTTGTATAATGAATTGATAAATTTCAGATTGATAGTAAATGAAGAAACGACTCCTCTTGAAGCTTTGTCAGTTGTAAAATATTCTTCAGAATGTTTTCCAAATATTGGTATTGCCCTTAGAATTTTACTGACAATACCAGTAACTTCGGCATGTGCTGAGAGAAGTTTTTCAAAACTGAAATTAATAAAAACATATTTGAGAAACAAGTTAAGCCAAGAAAACCTTTCTGGTCTTTCAATAATTTCAATAGAAAAAGATATTTCTGAATCTTTAGATTATGATGATATCATAAATCAGTTTGCTGCTAAAAAATCAAGGAAAGTAATGTTTTAAGAATATGTATTAATGTTATGACTAATGTAATCAATATTTTTATTGTTTTTATTGTTCTTTCTGTTATATTGATTACATTTTAAAATTATTTTGTAATAATTTATTAAAATATAATATATTATGTATAAATGGATGATTGATATTTGATAAAATTGATTTATTAAGTACCTAGTTAGTTTGGATAATAATATGTAATCTAGTTTCCGAGCAGAGTAAAGAGAAAAGTTTTTTGTGTAAGTACCTACAGCATTCCGAAGACTACACATATACTGTTATTTATTTTGCCCGGGGCCCCGCAAAACCTAGCGCCGTCCCTGGTTCAGGCATATATATATATATATGCGTCGAAGCGTTCGATTTTATATTTTACAGACTTTTGCCTACTCGGTCTCGGTGACGCCGTGAGCTACTCATATCGGTATACATATATATTTGATACACGATATAGCCACAGAAGGTACTGTAGGTACATGTATACTTAATAAATAAACGCCTAAATGTTAAGAGTTGATACGGTGGTTGGGTTAGTTGAATTATATAATAATATCCTAGCTCGAGTCGACGATGGATGTGACGGAAACGTTCGAATACTTCAACGCAGAGTGTATTACAATACATATATTATTATTGATTGATTGGTCGATATGACTATACTACGGGTAGGTATATTTTGTATGCCACACTAAATTTTTGTTTACCAAATTTGACTCACCTAAAAACTGTAATTTATTATTTACCTTTTGATTATCTATTTATTAATTTGATTTTATGCTCATGATTAAATACACAATACCTACCTACATAAGTAATATCAAATAGTATAGCCATATCATTATACAATTTAACTTTATATAAATGATTACCAGTTCTGACTCACCTAAAAACTGCAATATAGTATGTACCTACTACATAGTAAAGAGCATAAAATCAAATTAATAAACAGTTAATTTAAAGGTAAATAACAAATTGATAATAACGAATTGCAACAGATTCTAAATAATATTAATACAATAACAAAATATAACTTATGGAATATATGGGACGGTTCTTTTATACTTGAATTAGACAATAGTAATATAATTTACCTACATTGTATAATATGTAGGTAGTACTAAATATATTACAGTTTTTAGGGCAGTTGATTGTTTGAGGTAATATAATTTGCTAATTATAAATTTTATGTATGATACAAAGCTGCTGCAGATACTATATAATACAATAATTATTATGAACTTATAGATCTTAATGTATTTAATTAAATTCTGGCAGTTAAATTGTATAAAGATATGGCTATACTATTTGATATTACTTATGTAGGTAGGTTTAGCTACATTTATTAAGCATTGTTTGATTGGTTCAATCATTAGCATAAAATCAAATTAATAAAATATAACAAATATACACAGCTAATGCTTTTATTATCTTAAGGTGCGTTTACATTAGGCCGCGAACGCGAACGAACGCAAGCGAATGCTACCGAACGAACCAATGTAAACAGTTTGCCGAACACGAGCGAATGAGCGCCGAACGATTTGTTCGCGTTCGGTGACGCTCGCTTGGATGGCGGTACGATCAAAGAAAACGCTCGTTCAGTTCGAACGATATTCGGCCGTCATTTCTAATTCGGTCGTGCTCGAGACGGTTACCACGCGCACCGCCGTTTTTTTTAATTAATAATTATAATATTAAATTAGTTTTATTTTATTATTTTTTTATATTTATAATATTATATTATTAAAATAATGGATTGGACGGATGAAGAGTGTCTACTTCTTATTGATTTATTTAAAGCCAGACCAATTTTATGGGATCCAACTAATAGCCAATATAAGATGGCAAAAAAAAAAATCGACTATTGGTCTGAAATAGCTAAAGAAATGAATAGAAATGTCAATGAAGTGAGGAGGAAAATGGATAGCTTACAAGCATCATACAGAAGGGAACGTCGCATTGAAGGAAGCACAAGCCGTTCCGGCGCTGGAACCGATGAAGTGTTTCGTTCCAAATGGTATGCTTTTAAAGCGATGCAGTTTTTGAAAGACAAATTTTTGCCACGAGACACTAGAGATACCATTGCTGTAAGTACATTCAACTTTCAACTTCTACTTTCTACTTATAGTTTTTTTAGATTTTATGCGTAGCGAATAATGTATTAATTTTATGAAGATCTGTATTCATATTATCTACAATTTTCAAAATATGTCGTGTTAATTAAAATTACAAAAATATAAGAAAAGTCATATTCATGTCCGTATAAAGAAGTTTTTGATCTGAAACATGTATTCTATAAACGTAATATTTAACATTTTAAAATAACGTTTATTTAAAAAAAAAATGTTTTTGGTTTCCTGTTTACATGTACAATATAAACTATTTATATAACTTTTTTTCATTTAAGCTATGATAAATATAAATAGATTTAAGAACTAAAAGTTAAAAATAAATTATTGTACATAATTTGTACCTATTTATAAAGTTAACCTTTTTTTTTATAATTATATAATTTTAAATACAAATTAATGTTAAGCTAATTCTGTTTGCCACGAAACTGCACCATTTCCACAGAAATACTCTGCAAATTCATTTCTGTTTTCCTCTGCCAATCGTGAAGCTCTTCTTCCCACTCTTTCTAATGGACGTAAAGTATTATTGGTTTCTAGTCTCCAAGATCCAACAGTATTATGTCCTTCAACTTCACGATCAAAAAAATCTGGCGGTGAATATGCATCCCTCGATGATTTATTTTTTCGTAAATAATTGTGTAAGTAAACACATGTCGTGATTACAAGCTCTGCTTTGCTTGGTTCAAGTAGCATTGGTTTTCGAAGCACTCTGAACACTGCCGATAAAATGCCAAAAACGTTTTCCACAACTCTTCGGGCTCTAGACAATCGATAGTTGTATGTTCTTTTGATTGATCCTTTTTCATGACTTCCGGGATAGGGTTTAAGTATATTTACTGTTAAGGGGAAAGCTTCGTCGGCTACAAACACATATGGTACTGCTTTTTCTCTCCCATTTAAATTTTTTTCTGGTGGAAGTCTCAAATCATTTTCTTCGAGTTTTTTAAAAAACGACGTATTTCGGAAAACCCCTCCATCCGAAATTCTGCCCTGGCAACCGATATTTGCGTACAAAAAATTATAATCAGCATCAACGATCGCCATAAGAACGATACTAAATGTTGATTTATAATTAAAGTAATCACTACCACTTCCAATAGGTGCCTGCAATTGCACATGTTTTCCATCAATCGCACCAAGGCAATGTGGAAAGTTCCAAGTTGTTTCATATTTTCTGGCAACATCTAACCACTCTTTTTGGGTTGTTGGTAACTAGAATAGTTTAAAATAAATAAACAAATTTAATCTATTGTTATACGTATGTTTAATTAATTACTATACAATTTTAATTTTTTTTTATTGTTTTGTAATATTAATTGAATGAAATGGAACGAATACATTTTCTTAAAGTACACATACTGATACTATGATATACTATTATTAAATATTAATATAGGTACTTCCAGTGACGGATTTAGGGGCAAGCTAAAAGGCTTATAGCCTAGGACTACTTTTTTTTTAATTAAGGGCTATTATTAATTTATTATGTATCCAGAAAATTAACTTATAGTTTTAAAGTAATTAATTCACTTTTCATGTTTAAATTAAATTTTTTTTATTATAATTCACAGCCAGATCATAGTCAATTATTGGAAGATACAACTATAATCGATAATGAAACTACTATAGGTGAATGTATGGAGGAAACTGCAGGAGAATCACAACAACCACTGCAAGAGCAAAGAAAAACATTTGTTTCCCCCAAAAAAATAGCAAGTAAACGCAAAAATGCAAATGACAGTGACAAAATTATGATTCAAAATTTACAAAATATTATGCAAGATATTTCTGACAGAAGGCAGTCAAAAAAACAAAAGAATGATAACACTCTATTTGGAGAATTTATTGCGAGCAAATTGGAACAGTTTGACGATCGCACGAAAAGAATATTACAACATCAAATAAGTACACTAATATTTAACGCTGAATTAAGCTATAAGTTCCAACCACCAACTAATCAGTCTCAAGAAACTAGCAGTTCACAAATTGCAACATCATTGCCACATCTTCATTCGATATACTCTATTCCACCACAGTCAACTGCAGAAACATACCAAGCTTCAACATCTTCGTCTTCTATGCAGTCACCGTATTCTGCTTTAACACCTTCACCAACTCATCATTCTACGTTTTTAACTCAACCACAGTCACTGGACACATACTTTTCGTCGTCGTCGTCTTCACCACCTCTTCATTCCATGCCCGCTGCTCTGTCTCAGTCACCACAGCCACAGTATATGCCCAACAACTTTACTGATAATTTGTAATAACAAAATACTTTTAAATAATAAATATTATTCACATGTAGGTATAAAATAACAAAAATTTTAAAGAATAAAATTAATTCGGTTAATAATTAAAATGTTTATGATAATGTTAGGGTTATATTTTTTTAAATGTTTGTGTTTATAAACATTTAAAAAATTAGTTATTAATTGTATCAAAAAGTTGTTTCTTTTTTTTTTTAATTATTTAATTTAACAGTATTATCCAAGTGCAAGATTATGTAATGAAATATTATGTCTACTACATTTTATATCTGTTTTATAATAATAAATATTATTTGATGACTAAATTGAAAATTCCTACTTCATTATACATTATCATACATAAATATTAAGTATAAACTAATGTACTTATAAGCAAAAAATATACGTCAACAAATATTTACCTTAATATAATCTTGTAGTTCTTCAATTATTGCAGCGCATACTTCCGGAATTATGGACGAGATGGATGATTTTGATACTTTAAAGAGTAACGATAAACTTGCAAAAGAATCACCTGTGGCTAAGAATCTGAGAGTTAAAGCTAGCCTTTCATTTGCTGGTATAGATAGCCTAAACTGTGTATCTTCTTTTTTTATTTTGGGTTCAATAACACTGAGTAAATTGTTGAAAGTTTCAGGAGACATTCTACAGCAGTTTTTAAAATGGTCTCCGTCTTCATTTTTTAAGTCATTAAGTAACATACTACCACTATATAAATTTTTGTTCCGATACAGCGATCGCATCCACCAACGACGTCTTTTTCTTTGTTTTTTTTTCACCAATAATTTCGTGGTAATAGCACACGCACAAGCTAGTAATATATCATCGGCATCTTCACTTGACGACATTTTAAATAACAAAATATATTCACCAAATAATTTAAATAATTTAAAAAGCAACACACAGACAGTACACTAGTTCACTGGAGAGTAGTGTGCTCATCACTGAATATTTCAAACCAAATTAAAGGTTCAAAACGAATTCCAGAGAACAAGCCCGAGCGGTGGCGAACAGTTCCGAACACAGTAATGTAAACAGTTATGCCGAATTCGCGTACGAATGTGTTCGGTAGAAATCATTCGCGTTCGTTCGCGTTCGCGGCCTAATGTAAACGCACCTTTATAATAACTAAACTAAATGTTAACTATGTAGTACCCACTTCATTCATTACAGATTTTTGGTGAGTCAAATTTGTTGTAGCATACAAATGATGATACAGATTTTAAATAATACAATATTAATAAAGAAAATAAAAATGTATGTATTTAATTAAAGTCCGGAAATTAAATTGTATGATTATATGACTATATACTATTTGAAACAACTTATATAGGTAGGTTTAATTATGAGTATTATATGAAATCAACTATTTAATACATAATAAATTAATTACTCGAATAGACAATAGTAACATAACTAATGTACATGTATACTATGTTGTGCTAAATATATTACAGTTCAAGTGAGTTTATTTACCCCGTTAAGAGCATAAAATCAAATTAATAAACAGTTAATTTAAAGGTAAATAACAAATTGATATACACAGCTATTGCTTTTATTGTCTACCTTTATTGAGCAATATTCATTGGACTCGATTATGTGGTTAAATATTATACTATGAAGGTAGTACTAAATATATTACAATTTTTAGGGCAGTTGATTCTTTGAGGTAATATGATTTGCTAATTATAAATTTTATGTATGATGCATAGCTGCTGCATATACTATATAATACAATAATAATTATTATAAGCTAATAGATCTACATGTATTTAATTAAATTCTGGCAGTTAAATTGTATAATGATATGGCTATACTATTCGATATTACTTATGTAGGTAGGTTTAGTTATGAGTATTAAGTGATCAATTAAACTATTTGATAAATTGTGAGCTACATTTATTAAGCATCGTTTGATAGGTTCAATCTTTAGCATAAAATCAAATTAATAAAAAACAAATATACACAGCTATTGCTTTTATTATCTACGTTTATAAAGCAACACTCCCATATCGTTTGACATGGGCTCGAATATTAAATATTAAAAATATAATATACTATGTAGTGGGTACTACAGTTTTTAGGTGAGTCAAATTTGGTGTAAAATACTAACGATGCTACAGATTTTAAATAATACAATATAAATAAACATAGGAAGTAAAAATGTATGTATTTAATTAAGGTCTGGAAATTAAATTGTATGATTATATGACTATATACTATTTGAAACAACTTAAATAGGTAGGTTCAATTATGAATATTATATGAAAAACTATTTAATACATAATAAATTAATTACTTGAATAGACAATAGTAACATAACTAACGTATAGTATGTTGTGCTCAATATATTACAGTTCAAGTGAGTTAATTGGTTGAGGTAATGTATTATGATATGACTATACTATATGGATAGGTTTTGAGCCCATGTCAAACGATTATGTGGTTAAATATTAAATATATAATAAAATATTTCAGTTTTTAGGTGAGTCAAATTATGTATATTAATAGACAAAAAATAACATATTATGTATTTAATTAAATTCTGGCAGTTAAATTGTATTATGATATGACTATACCATTAAACTATTTAATAATTAATATTTAATTAATACTATTTTATTATCTACACATTTATTGAGCGACCCCCCTATATTATTTAACAAGGGCTGCATTATATGGTTCTTTACTTGAATAGACAATAGTACAATATAACTATATAGTACCCACTTAATTCATTACAGTTTTTAGGTGACTTGATTGGTTGAGGAAATTAAAAATTATAATGCTGCAGATACCATATAATACAATATTAATAAACAAATAGATTTTCATATATTTCAGTAAAATCTGGTAGTTAAATTGTATAATGATATGCCTATACTGTTTGATATTGCTTATGTATAGATACGTTTAGTAAATATTGTTTTTAAATAAGTAATTGATTAACAACAATAATTAATTTAGCGGCGTCAAGTCGTTATTACTATATACAGGCTTTAATATATGCGTCGGAGGGATATATTTTTTTGCGCATTACGGTTTAAGAGTCATAGATTTGACTTCAGTTTTCAACTCGATAGGTAGGTAGGTAGGTTTAGGCGTATGTGCGGATGACCCGGGGTCGTGGTTTCGATGCCGGTCGCCGGGATTGAAGATAATTTGCGGCGGCCGTGTTAATTCGGAATTTTTTTCTTGCGTTTTTTTTTTCGTTATTTACCTTTCGCTATCACTTCCGCCTATTATCACTTTTGACGAATTTTTTCAAAATTTCTTCAAAATTCGTGGTTTAACGCCTTCGTGCACCTCGGACGGCCCCGTTCGGACCTTATTCGCGTTCCCCGTTAAATTTTGAGCAAGACGACGTGCGATAGGAGTTCCGCCGTCGCCCGCGTTTTTCGATAATTTTTTCGAAAAGTCGAGTTTTAACCGTTTTGGAAACGTCTCACCTCCCCGTCGACGCGATATTCGCGTTCCCAGCTAAATTTACAGGCCGCAGGACGCCGCCGTAGTGTCGCTATTACTATCTTATACAGGCTTGAATATATGCGCCCGAAATGTTTTGAATTTATTACTTAATTTTGTGTTTTCGGCGACAGTTATGAACGTTGTCCGCTATCCGACACGGTCGGATTGCATACCTGACGACGTGACCCGGCCGTCGCATATTGTCTGCTATCCGACGAAGTCGGATTGCCTACTCGGACCACTGAGTTGACTGACCTGCTAGACACCCTAAAAAGACGATGGCTATATGATTTGCATAGAATCCCAAAATGTTTTGAATTTTTTTTCACGTAATTATTTTTTCCATTTTCGGTGACAGTAATGAACGTTGTCCGCGATTCGACGCAGTCGGATTGCATACCTGACGACGTGACCCGGCCGTCGCACATTGTCCGCTATCCGACGAAGTCGGATTGCCTACCCGCACCACTGAGGTTACTGACCTGCTAGACACCCTAAAAAGACGGTTACTATATGATTTGCATAGAATCCCGAAATGTTTTGAATTTTTTTTTCCGTTTTCGGTGGCAGTAATGAACGTTGTCCGCGATTCGACGCAGTCGGATTGCATACCTGACGACGTAACCCAGCCGTCGCAGATTGTCGGATGCCTACCCTTATTACTACAGTGAACGTCATTCGAGGTGACTGACCTGCTAGACACCCATAAAAAGACTGAGACTATATGATTTTCATGGACCCCCGAAATGGTTTAAAATTTTTTTCACGGTAAAGAACGCTGTCCGCTATCCGACGCAGTCGGATTGCATACCTGACGACGTGACCCGACCGTCGCATATTATCTGCTTTCCGACGAAGTCAGATTGCCCACTCGGACCACCGAGTTGACTCAGCAGGTCGCTAGATACCCTAAAAAGACGGTTACTATATGATTTGCATAGAAGCCCGAAATGTTTTGAATTTTATTACTTAATTTTCCGTTTTCGGTGACAGTTATGAACGTTGTCCGCGATTCAACGCAGTCGGATTGCCTACCCTTATTACTACGGTGAACGTCATTCGAGGTGACTGACCTGCTAGACACCCATAAAAACGGCGGCTATATGATTTTCATGGACCCCCGAAATGTCTTACAATTTTTTTCACGTTTTGAACGTTGCATACCTGTTGCCGAGACATATAAGTCCAACGTCGAGGTAGGTGACTGACCCGCTAGACCCCAAATAAATCGAGGTGGCTATATGATTATCCGAAATATTTGAATTCTATTACTTGATTTGGCGTTTTTGAAGGCAGTAAAAAACTTACAGCTCTCCGGTTAACTAATCCACTATCCTTCTCACAAATCCACCATTCTTTTCATTAATCCAACATCCTTATCAGCAATCCAAAATCCTTATCACTTATCCACTTTTCTTATCAATATCCACCGTTCTTATCATAACACTCATAACCGACATCGGTTGACGACCAGACCACAAGACCACTGCGGCATCCGACATCGACAACACTCCTCACCAACCACGGGGGGTCTGGGGGTCTCCCCCAGCGACACTCGGAGAGCTAGTCTTATAGTATAAAACGAAGACCCGTGTGGCGCGGCCTGTGGCGAATTTCCGAACTGACTTAGTGAATTATGGAGGGAAAACGGGTCTCCCGGCGGCGGCGGAGCCGTCGATGCGTTATCACTCCTTCTCAGTGCCGGATCTAGGGGGGGGCAAGTGGGTACTCTTGCCCCGGGCGCTGTTGGTATCAGGGCGCTCTTAAGATTATGAAAAATAAAAAAATAAGCTAAAAATATCTCATAAAATATGTATAAATTATAATACTATATATTTAAACAGAATAAATAATATTAGATATTCGAATACGTTTATCTTTTGTTTATATTTTGGTCCGGCACTCCGGCGCGGTGTTGACATATTTTATATTTATAGTTACCTAGTCATTATCAGTCAGTTTCGGAGAAAACCCAAACTGCCGATCGACGATAAATACATGGGTTTTATAATAGGTATTTACAATGTTAGAATGTACGATAATATTATTTTTATTGTTCATTTATTCATGTCGAATAGTCGACAGTAAAGTTGTTGTCACTGTTGTCAGATTCATTTCAACTCTACAGTTTTTTTTATTTTAACATTTCTTAACCAACAAAAAGATAATGAATTCAAAAAAAAAGCTTAGTGGGGCTGAAAATAGAAAAAAAAAACTGGAACTTGAAAAAAATGTACAAAAACTACCTAAGATCGTCAATTTCTTTTCAAAAACAGAAACCAACGGTAAGCAATTTTTACAGCTGTCAAAATAAATTATATATTTATAGTGAAATACTTAAATGTAATGAGTTTAATCAAGGTTATTTAAAACATGTTTTAAACATCTAAATAAAATTAAAATAAACATAACGTTGTTTCTACAGAGATTCTACATAATAAATTAATTGAAACAAAAACGGTATCAACTAATGATGTGGACCATGATTCAGATATGGATAAGAATATTACAGAAACAGAAACCAACGGTAAGCAATTTTTAAACCTGTTAAAATAAATTATATATTTACCTATAGTTAAATATAATGAATTTAATCAAGGTTGAGATATTTAAAACAACTTAATAAAATTGAATTTTTATTTTATTGCAACAATAAATAAATAAATTTGTATTGTTTAGTAAAGAAATGTATACAATTTAGTATAGAATATTAAATAATTATTTGTTTTATTTTTAAATTTCTTATAAATCATTCACGTTTTAGATTTAAGTAGGTATTTTTGATTTTACTAATTTTAGTTATAAAATATATTGTAGCAGCTAATATATTAAGCTTAAATCGTATAAACTAACCAAAGGCCATCACAAAAATACCTTTTTAAATTTACCTTTAATTTATAGAAGTGGTTCCTTCAAATTCTGATACAAGTTCATCAATATCAAATACAATTATTATACCCAAAGAAAAAAATAAACATAAAGTTATTTCTACAGAGATTGCACATAATAAATTATTTGAAACAAAAACGGTATCGACTAGTGATGAGGACTATTATTCAGCTATAGACAGGAACAGAACTAATTGTGATAAAGTAGACACCATAAACATACATTTTACTGATCTTGGTACATGGCCTTTAAATATTACAGATACACAAAGAACATATTTAGTGAAAATGAGGTACAATTATTCCGAAATTCATGATTTTAGTAATTCGGAAAGAGACGGTAGAAATGTTAAGTCTGACTGGTTTTATAAGATACTTATGAATGGAAAAAAAATAAAAAGAACATGGCTCAGCTATTCTTCATATAAAAATGCACTTTTTTGTGTACCTTGTAAATTGTTTACTAAAATAGAAAACTCATCCAACATATCACAATTAGCATACACTGGCTTAACAAATTGGAAAAAAGTTACCGAAAAAATTCCATTACATGAAAATTCACCAATACATAAAAAAAATGTGTGTTCTTGGACTTCATTGGAAATGGCATTGAATCACTGCGAGGGTATAGATACAGAATTGCAAAATTCTATAAGAAAAGAAGAAGGTCACTGGAAATCCGTTTTATTGGCAATTATAGACATTATAATGCATCTAGCAATGGACGGAAGTGCATTTCGAGGATCTAATGAAATTATTTCTAGTGTGGGAACATCAAACCGAAGTGGAAAGTTTTTAAATTTAGTTAATCTAGTGTCACATTATCATGAACCATTATCAAAACATATTGAAAGACATAAAAAAGGTGGTCTTTCTTATTTTTCTCATGGTATTCAAGACGAGTTTCTAGAGATTATGGCAAAAAGAGTTAAAGATGAAATTCTTTCAAAAATAATAGAGGCGAAATATTATTCTATACTATTCGATTGTACACCGGACATTGCACATCAAGAACAAATGACCCAAGTTATTCGCTATGTTATTTTGCTTTGTATAAACAACCAGAATGAATGCGAAATCATAGAAAGTTTTTTAAAGTTTGTGCGTGTGTACAACAAAACTGGTGAATCATTAACAGAAGATATATTAGATTGTTTGACAAAAGATAATCTTAGAATATCTGACTGTAGAGGACAATCGTTTGATAACGGGTCAAATATGAGTGGAAAAATTAAAGGAGTCCAAGCATGAATTATTGAAATGAATAAACTTGCAAGATTCATCCCATGCTCAGCTCACTCCTTAAATTTAATTGGTGTTAATTGTGCAAAAAGTATACCTAAAGTAGAAACATTTTTTGGCATCGTACAGAAATTATTTAATTTCTTTTCAAGTTCAACGCAAAGATGGGATATTCTAATGAATAATTTAAAATTGTCATTGAAAGGGTATAGTACAACAAGGTGGTCAGCTAAACATCGTGCAATAAAATCATTAAATACTCAACTGGATATGGTTTTTAAAGGCTTTGACGTTCTAAAACAAGAAAAATTATCAGAAGAAACAAAATTTGATGCAGATAATTTGATAAGATCACTTAAAAGTTTTTCTTTTATTTGTATGCTTACGGTTTGGGAAAAAATTCTCAGTGCAATTGACAGGATTAATATAATTTTACAAAAACCAAAATTAACAATTGATGTAGCTGTCAAACACCTGCAAAGTCTCCTTAAAATATTAGAAAACTTTCGAGAGCAAGGTATAAATGAGGCTTTATTGGATTCAAAGAATAAAGCTGAAGTATTAGGCATAGAAACGGAATTTCCAAAAGTCAGATTACGAAAAAAGAAACTTTTACCCGGGGAAATTGCAGAAGATGAGTTTTGTAACATAAGTGAAGAAAATAAATTTTTAATAATGATTAAAAATGTTATTGACAATATCTTAATAAGGACTACGTCAAAGATTTAAATCAATGGAAAATATTGCTCAAGATTTTTCATTTTTAGATCCAACAATAATTTATTCTTGGCCTATGGAAAACTTGAAAAGAGCGGGAGTCGATTTATGCAATAAATATGAAAACGACCTCAACAAAATTGAATTCATTTCAGAACTAGAGAGCTTTAAAGAGCATGTTTACAACATAGATGACGATTTAAAAAGAGCAACATTTTTTGAAATGTTGAATTTTATTTATAAAAATAAACTTCAAGATGCATATCCAAATATATCCGTTGCTTACCAAATATATCTTACAATGCCAGTTACTTCAGCTTCGTGTGAACGAAGCTTCAGCAAATTGAAATTAATAAAAACATATTTAAGATCTACTACGGAGCAAGCAAGACTTAATAACTTATCTATTTTATCCATAGAAAATAAAATTGCAAGACAAATCAATTATGAAGATATAATTAATGATTTCGCTGCAAAAAAAGCTAGAAAAGTTAATTTTTAAATTTTCAGATTATAATTTTTTTACTTAATTAAAATAATCAAGAGAAATTTTATTTAGGTTTTTGTTTTTATATTTTTTAATGGTTGTTAACTATAATATTGACTATGATCTATAATATTATAATATAATATGTTAAGACAACGATTTAAATAAAAAATATTTGTTATATAAAAATATACTTTTGATTTGTACCTGTTTAAAAATTTTTTTAATTGTGTTGACAACCCGCAAACCCTGACCCCTGTAGCTAATACTATGTAAGGGCGCTACATTTTTATTAGCCCCGGGCGCCAAATGTCTTAGATCCGGCACTGCTCCTTCTTATCACTTTTCGCGATTTTTTTGAAAATTTTTGCAAATTTTCGTATTTACCCCCCCGGGGGTCTCCGGGCGGCCCCGTTCGGACCTTATTCGCGTTCCCCGCTAAATTTACGTACCGCGCGCGGCCGTACTTTTTTCCCGGCGGGCCCGCCGCGGTGGCGATTACGTGCAAACCGTCCGCCGCCGTCGCGCGCGTTTTTTGCCTTTGTTTTCAAGAATTCGAGTTTTAGCCCTTTCCCAGCGTCCGCCTTACCCGTTTGCCCCTTATTCGCGTTCCCCGTTACATTTATAGGTCGCACGCGGCCGTACTTGAATATTTTAGAGCGCCGCGGCGTAGAGAACGATAGCGGAAAGCGCGGCGTCGTCGCCGTCTTACCGATTTTTCCGACTTTTTCGACTAAAGTCGCGTCTCACCGCTCTCTCAAAAGTCTCACCTCCCCGTCGACGCGATATTCGCGTTCCCCGTTAAATTTACAGGTTGCACGCGGCCGTACTTCGTCCGGTACGATTCCCGGGGCCGCGGTACGGCGCCGAGTGTCGAGTGCCGATATCGCCGCCGTCGAGTAGGTATTACTATATACAGGCATAAATACATGCGTCGGAGGGTTATATTTTTTTCGCGAATATCGCGTTTTCGACGTCCGAGAGTGGCGGAGCCGGTCGTCCGCTGCCCGAAGCCGTGGGATCGCTGGCTCAAAAGCCCTCTGCGGACGCTGGGACTGCATTCGTAATTCGCCGGGACGTTGAAACGGCTTAAGAGTCATAGATTCGACACCAGTTATCATCTTAGTAGGTAGGTAGGTAGGTAAGGCGTCGATGCGGATGACCCGGGGGTCGTGGTTTCGATGCCGGCCGTCGGGAATGTCTTCAAAATTCGTGTTTTAACGCCTTCGCGCACCTCGGACGGCCCCGTTCGGACCTTATTCGCGTTCCCCGTTAAATTGTGAGGCTGCGCGCGGCCGTACTTTGTCTCGGCCCGTCCCGCCGCGGCCGAGACGACGTGCGATAGGAGTGCCGCCGTCGCCTGCGTTTTTCGATAATTTTTTCGAAAAGTCGAGTTTTAACTGTTTTGGAAACGTCTCACCTCCCGTTCGCGACTTATTCGCGTTCCCCGTTACATTTATATGCCACGCGCGGCCGTACTTGAATATCTTAGAGCGCCGCGGCGTAGAGAACGATAGCGAAAAGCGCGGCGTCGTCGCCGTCTTACCGAGTTTTCCGAGTTTTTCGACTAAAGTCGCGTCTCACCGCTCTCTCGAAAGTCTCACCTCCCCGCCGACGTGATATTCGCGTTCCCCGCTGAATTTCTAGGCCGCGGGCGGCCGGACTTCGTCCGGGACGACGCCGAGAGTGGAGTGCCGATATCGCCGCCGTCGAGTAGGTATTACTATATACAGGCATAAATACGTGCGTCGGAGGGTCCGATTTTTTCGCGTTTTCGACGTCCGAGGGTGGCGGAGCCTGTCGTCCGCCGCCCGAAGCGGTGGGATCGCCGGCTCAAAAGCCCTCCGCGGACGCCGGGACCGCGTTCGCGATTCGCCGGGACGGCGAAACGGCCTAAGAGTCATAGATTCGACGCCAGTTTTCAACTCTGTGGGTAGGTTAGGGGAGTTATGAACAGTTATGAACGTTGTCCGCGATTCGACGCAGTCGGATTGCATACCTGACGAAGTTACCCAGCCGTCGCACATTGTCCGCTATCCGACGAAGTCGGATTGCCTACTCGGACCACTGAGGTGACTGACCTGCTAGACACCCTTAAAAGACGATTGCTATATGATTTGCATAGAAGCCCGAAATGTTTTGAATTTTTTTTCACGTAATTAATTTTTCCGTTTTTGGTGACAGTTATGAACGTTGTCCGCGATTCGACGCAGTCGGATTGCATACCTGACGAAGTTACCCAGCCGTGGCACATTGTCCGCTATCCGACGAAGTCGGATTGCCCACTCGGACCACCGAGGTGACTGACCTGCTAGACACCCTTAAAAGACGATTGCTATATGATTTCCATAGAAGCCCGAAATGTTTTGAATTTTTTTTCACGTAATTAATTTTTCCGTTTTCGGTGACAGTTATGAACGTTGTCCGCGATTCGACGCAGTCGGATTGCATACCTGACGAAGTTACTCAGCCGTCGCACATTGTCCGCTATCCGACGAAGTCGGATTGCCTACTCGGACCACTGAGGTGACTGACCTGCTAGACACCCTAAAAAGACAGTTACTATATGATTTGCATAGAAGCCCGAAATGTTTTGAATTTTGCATAATTTTTTTTCACGTAATTTATTACTTAATTTTGCATTTTTGGCGACAGTTATGAACGCTGTCCGCTATTCGACGCAGTCGGATTGCATACCTGATGACGTGACCCGGCCGACGCATATTGTCTGCTGTCTGACGAAGTCGGATTGCCTACCCACACCTCTGAGGTGACTGACCTGCTAGACACCCTTAAAAGACGATTGCTATATGATTTGCATAGAAGCCCGAAGTGTTTTGAATTTTTTTCACGAAACTTATTACCTAATTTCGCGTTTTCGGCGACAGTAATGGACGCTGTCCGCGATTCGACGCAGTCGGATTGCATACCTGACGACGTGACCCGGCCGTCGCATATTGTCTGCTATCCGACGAAGTCGGATTGCCTACTCGGACCACTGAGGTGAATGACCTGCTAGACACCCTTAAAAGACGATTGCTATATAATTTGCATAGAAGCCCGAAATGTTTTGAATTTTTTTTCAAGTAATTAATTTTTCCGTTCTCGGTGACAGTAATGAACGCTGTCCGCGATTCGACGCAGTCGGATTGCATACCTGACGAAGTTACCCAGTTGTCGCACATTGTCCACCATTCACAATCCACTATTCTTATCATTAACCCAGAATCCTTATCAGAAATCCAAAATCCTTATCACTAATCCACCATCCTTATCATAAATCCACTTTTCTTATCAAAATCTAAAATCCTTATCACTTAATTTTTTCACAGATCCCTATCACTAGACCTCTGTATCACCCATACACCGCGTCGGCTTTGGTTGACGACCAGACCACAAGACCACTGCGGCATCCGACATCGACAACACTCCTCACCAACCACGGGGGGTCTGGGGGTCTCCCCCAGCGACGCTCGGAGAGCTAGTCTTATAGTATAAAACAGAAACCCGAGGGCGCAGCCTGTGGCGAATTTCCGAACTGACTTAGTGAATTTTGGTGGGAAAACGGGTTCCCGGCGTTATCACTCCTTCTTATCACTTTTCGCGATTTTTTTCAACATTTTTGCAGATTTTCGAGTTTTATCCCCCCGGGACTTCCCGGGCGGCCCCGTTCGGACCTTATTCGCGTTCCCCGCTAAATTTACATACCGCGCGCGGCCGTACTTTTTTCCCGGCGGGCCCGCCGCGGTGGCGATTACGTGCAAACCGTCCGCCGCCGTCGCGCGCGTTTTTTGCCTTTGTTTTCAAGAATTCGAGTTTTAGCCCTTTTCGAGGCGTCAGCCTTTCCCGTTTGCCCCTTATTCGCGTTCCCCGCTAAATTTGTAGGCCGCGCGCGGCCGTACTTTCACCGGTACGATTCCCGGGGCCGCGGGACGGCGCCGAGAGTCGAGTGCCGATATCGCCGCCGTCGAGTAGGTATTACTATATACAGGCAGTGCCGCAACTAGCGGGGGGACTGGGGGTGCGTAGCACCCCCAAATAGGTCTCCTTTCCACTTAAGTGGGGCCCCCAAAAACGGCAAAAACACAAAATGTTTGTTTGATAATTATATTTATGTGTGGAAATTAAATCAACAATCAATCCATAGAGTAGGTAATAAAACTACAAGAATAAAATATTATAATATTATGTAATAATAATATTAGTGTATCAATTATCATTGGGAATACCGATAACCGAGTATACTGGGGGTCACTGGATATTGTATATTTGTACGTTATAATAATATAATAAAATTAATAGATAGTGTGACCAGACGTCCCCCATTAGGGGGGATTGTCCCGTTTTTCAGAGGTGCGTCCCGCATATCTAAATATCCCACTTTTGTCCCGCATTTATGAAAATTGATGTATAGACTGTATAGTATAAAAAAAATACAGACAGTGTACATAATAAAATATTTTATCATGATTCTACACTAACACTCTACAGGACGTTGTATCTTGTATCAGACTTGCAATCATGAATTGATAATAATATTATATTCTTGTGTCACTGATTAGAATTATTATTTACTATAAATTTGGCGGCACTGCTTTGCGGCACAGAATAATATTATATTAAATGTCATTCTATAATCAATGATATGAGCAGGGTGTTATCATGGATAACATAAATGTGTAAATTCATAAATCATATTTAACCAAAATGGGCAAACCTAAACGTTTGTGTCGATTCACGCCTGAACTTCGAAATAAATACAGTTTCCTAAAAGAAATCAATGGATCTGATTCCGAACTACTATGTGGAAAATGTAAACGGACTTTCAATATTTCACACGGAGGTGGATATGATATTGAACGACATATTCAATCAATTAAACATAAATCAACAGATTTAGCCGTTTCATCAAGTAAGCCATTAACGACATATTATAAAAGTAGCGCACCAAGTTCAAGAGATTTGGAAATAGCAGCTGCAGAAGGTGCTTGGGCATACCATACAGTTTCTGAAAATCAGAGCTTTCGTTCGCATGACTGCTTTTCTAAACTCACACAGGCTTGTTTTGAACTTAAATTTCATTGTGCCAGAACAAAGTGTGAAAAAATAGTAACCAATGTTTTTGCTCCATATGCAATTGATATTCTAACTAATCAGCTTAAAAACGCAAATTGCATAAGTATTTTAACTGATGCTTCAAACCATGGAAATATTAAGTTGTTTCCTTTGCTTGTTAGATTGTTTGACCCCCTATATGGAATTCAGATAAAAATATTAAATGTCGAGTCTCAGCCTGGTGAAACTTCTGATATTATTATAAATTATATTGTAAAAACAATAGATGATAATAATATTAGAAATAAAGTAGCTGCATTTTGTGGGGACAACACCAACTGTAATTTTGGTGGTGTTTCAAGACGTGGCACTAATAATGTGTTCCATAAATTACAAGGAAAGCTGGGAAAACAATTGATTGGAGTTGGTTGTGCTGCCCATATTATCCACAATGCTATACAAACCGCTGCTGACTGTCTTCCTATTGATATAGAATGTATAATAGTAAAAATCTATTCTTTTTTTTACATTTACACTGTTAGAGTGGAAGAATTGAAAGATTTTTGTATGTTTGTAGAAATTGAGTATAAAGCTATTCTTGGCTATAGTAAAACAAGGTGGCTTTCGCTTATGCCTTCAGTAGAAAGAATTTTAAAACTATTTCCTGCTTTAAAATCTTACTTTTTGAGTCAAGATAAAGTACCTCTAATATTAAAAACATTTTTTAGCAATCCGTGTGCAGAACTATGGTTAAACTTTATTCACAGTCAAGCTGCCACATTCCATCAACATGTTTTGAACATAGAAGGCCAAAACATACTTGCAGTTGAAGTATTTAATGAGATAAAACAACTTAAAAACAACTTGATGCATAAAAAACAAAATAAATTCATTCCATTGTCTGTAAGAACACATATTAGGCAACTAGAACATGACGGATTAGTACAAGAATCTGACATTCTAACTGTAATTGAAAATTTTTATAGTACTTCCGAGCAATATTTAACATCTTGGACTTATCATTTTGAAGAACTAGAAATAATGGAATGTATTACCCTTAAAAAAGTTCCAAATTGGTCTGAAATAGAAAAGGTTGCTGAGTTCATTTCAAATAAAGGATTTTTCAATCCCAATAATGATACTGCATTATTTGATCAATTTATGCTTACATTACAGTATGTTACACAAGAAAAAATTGATGAATGGAACTTAGAAAAAAAACCCACAGATCAACGCTGGGTTTGTATTTTCAAATATTTTAAAGAAAAAGACATACAATGTGATAAAATGATAATAATAGTAGAATATGTGTTATGTCTGCCGGGTTCTAATGCATCAACTGAACGTGTTTTCAGTCACATAACAAAAATTTGGACCAAGGAAAAAACCCAGTTGAACGTGTCTACATTAAAAGCATTATTAATAACCAAGTTAAACTTTGATTACACTTGTTTGGAATTTTATGATTTGTTAAAAAAAAATAGTTTCTTACTAAAAAAAATTGTATCTAAGGATAAGTATTAAAACTGTAATTATGTTTGTAAATTAAAATAATTTTAAATTAAATTAAATGTAATGTTTATTATGTATTTGCTATTATTATATATTTACATTTTATGTACCTCTTTTTTTAAGTGTCCCCCTTTAGGATAAAATAATTATGGTCACACTATTAATAGATTACTATGCACACTGACACTATATATATATAATTGCTCAGTTGGTTGTGCCTTATCATTAGTGGAATTTTCCCGTACGTTGTTTTATTTATAGATGCGCCTGCCGCCTGGTTCGACTGCAAAATTGATACATGCACGATGCACATATTATTATAGCTTATGAGTTATGACTATTGACTAATATTTTTGATTAATATCAGTTATCACATGACTCATGAGAAATTGTTCGTATCAAAATCGTGACAAACTGATCTCTCCTTTATATATTGCACTCTTGCAGTTTGCTGTCTTCAGTCTTGAAGATTTTTGTTTTATTTTATTTGAAGTTTTTATTTCTTTTTCCGTAAAGCTTATTATTTGTATATTTTGTTATGTCTTCAAAAAGAACTTACGATAGTGGCTGTAAAAAACGTAAAGCAAAAGAACTAAAGATTGAAAATCTGAATCTCATTAGAGGTTCTATGAAAAAATTTCTACGAAAAACAAATATTTCTGGTAATTATTACTTGCCATGTGCCCTTGGCCATTTTTTCTTGTTACGAATTACCGTAATGATTTATTATTTTAGAAAATGAAGCATTGACAGACCAGAGTTCAGAAACAGCGATTTTAGATTTGTTGAGTGAAAATGTTTTGGAAAATAATTTACATATGCAAAAAGATAATGTTAATGAAAATAACATTGAAATGAATAGTGGTAAGTTTTTTTTTTCTGAAATTATTAAAGAAGGAAATGTGATTTAATTAATGTAGAAAATTCCAAATTGAGTAAATTTTATCATAATATACCAATTATAAATTAATTATTGTAGTATCTATAGTGCAATTTTACTCAATATTTAACTTTTAAAAGCTGTGTTTTAATAATAATAATAAAGCTGTTTTAATGAGTATATTAAAAAATTAAAATTAAAATAATTTATTTTTTAATATACCTTTAACATAATAAGTTACACATGTAGATTTACACTTACTTAACTTACCAACTTAAAATTTACTTAATTTTGTGGGTTTGAAAATTAAATTAAATTTTTATCAATAGCTTATTTAATTGTTGATCATTTTTAGGTAGTGAATTATCTTCAACTTTTAAAATTATAAACTCATTGAAAGAAAATACTGTTGAGGCATCTAATATGGAATCAAATTTTGGTAAGTTTAGAATTTATTTTCAAAGTTTTTATTTATTTAATTATTGAAAATTGAAGTGTTACTCTTACAAAACTTGTAATTTAGGTAGGTTCTCAAATAATAAAAAAAAAATTAAGTTATTATGTATAGATACCTACCTAACTTAGTTGTTTGTATAATATTTCATTTATCACAAAAATATGTATTAAAAAATTGTTTGTAACTAAGAATTTTAAAGTTATTTGATATAACTATTTCTATTCATTCTTTTAGAAAACAGCAAAATCCAATCACACAGTTCTATTGAAAGTAATGAGGACTTTAATAACTTAGGTATGTTTTTAGTTTTATTTATAACATAATATTTGATTTCGTATCTTGCTAATTGTTAATTAAACTAACTGTAATCTGTTTTATATTTTTAATGCCTAAAGGTACTACCTATTTTGCCCACCACTATTTATATTTATAAATTAAGAACTATTTTTATTAAATTTTAAGTTGATCAAATGCTAATACTAAGAACATTTAATCGTACTCCTTAGTCTGATCAATTTCAGTATCTACTGATTTATATCAAGAATTAATTTTATATTATTTTTTAAATGTTGAAAATTACGATGTCAAATAGATTTTTCTCAATTAATTTAAAATTTGTGATTAGGCAACAATAATATTTTAGTCTTTAAATTTAATTTACCATTATAGGTATTTCTGATGATTTTTCTTTGGATTTGAATTATGAATTTCCGACTGATCGTGGAAAGTTTCCTGATATTATTAAAAATTCCAATTTAAAAAGACAAATAATTTCGTTCGGTCCTTGCAAACCAAATATCAAATTTCCGCTTAGTACCACGTATTTTGAAGACAGTAAAGACAGCAAAAGCAGAAAATTTTCCGTTGAATATTATTTTACTACAAATTTGTCTGGCCAAAAAATACCCCGAGGCTGGCTCTGTTATTCTATTATACTTGACAAAGTATATTGTGAATCATGTTGGTTGTTTGCAGATAGAAAACATTCTTATTTCAAATCAAATTGGATAAACGGAATAGACGACTGGCAACATTTAACATTTTCTCTATCATAATTGATTCTACGCAAGATATAACCAAGATTGACCAAGTTAGTTTTATTTTTCGGTACACAATTGTTGATTATAAAGAATCTAAGTTAGAAATCAAAGAATCATTTTTAGGATTTTATCCCTTAGATAAACATGATGCTGAAGGACATGTTAATTTAATTAAAGCAGTTTTAAATACTCACAACTTGGATATTAGTAAATGCAGGGGCCAAGGTTATGATGGTGCCTCTGTAATGAGCGGTTGTTTCTCAGGTGTTCAAAAAAGAATTACAGATATAATTCCTAATGCATCATTTGTACATTGTGCTGCTCACAATTTGAATCTTGTGTTATCAGATATGGCAAAAAGTACACCAAAAATGTTAAATTTTTTTAACATTGTTCAAGATTTGTTTTTATTTTTTAGCAGTAGGGCTCCTAGATGGGCAACTTTGGCCTTAGGCGATGATGTTGCTAAAATAGTATTAAAAAAAGTGTAATTGATACAGCTTTAGTACAACTTAAATATCGTTTTATAGGTTTACAAGAGGTTGTTAATAAGTTTAATTTTTTACAACCACAAAATATGTTACAATTCAATGAAGAAAAACTTGTTAAGGCAACATATGACTTTATTATATTTTATGAAAAAGATATAAGTTCAGATTTCACAAGACAAGTATTATCAATAAAAGAAATATTAACTGATTCACTCTCAAAAATCAAAACTATTAAAGAACTAGCAAAATGCATTTTAGAAAATGATTTAGGATCTCTGTACAAAGATGTTTTAACTGCTTGTGTAATTTTTACATCATTACCCGTCACAGTAGCATCAGCAGAGCGTTCTTTTTCCAAGCTCAAAATTATAAAAAATTATTTGAGGAACTCTATGGCACAGGAAAGACTTACAAATATCAGTATACTAAATATTGAACATAACAGAACTAAAGATTTGAATATAAATCAAGTAATTGACAATTTTGCCAACAAAAAAGCTCGAAAAAAGAACTTTTTAAAATAATAATAATTTATTTATTCGTAATTTAAAATGAATAATATTTTCAAGTAAATTTTGGTTTTTTGTGTATTATATTGTTTTATACTTTTATGTTTACTAATATGTGTACCTTCCTTTTCTACTGATATAATATCATTTACATTGTACATTTTATCCGATAAGTATAATATATTACGAACTTTTAAGTAAGTTGTACTTATAACTCTCTACTTATTTATTTATTTATTGTTAATTAAACGGGCTAGAGCTCAATATTGTATAATATGTGTAATAATCATTGAGATTAAAAATAATTATAATGAGTACATGTATAAATCAAAAGGAGAAACAATTAAGAAATAATTATATTACAATAATTTGAGAAATAGAAACAAAAATGTGAATACTGATAATATCTAGTAATATAATTACAGAAATACTCAATAGTGTGAAAGTTTAAAAAAATTAATCTGGATATCATTAGCTAATTTAGTGGATCTATTTAAAGGTGCATTTTTTATATAGTTCTGATTAAGTGATTGTGAATGATATAATAGTATTCCTGATTTGTCATTGACTGACATAAAAATATATAAAACTAAGCATTTTTACATAATTTATGTAGTCATTTTACCAATCTATAAATATGTTTTTTCTGTAAGCAAGGTTGTTCATATTTAGTATTTAATATTTAGCTTATATTGTGATTGTGTGTATTTAGACACATCTTCTAAGACGTTTTATAATATTTTATTTAGGTACATACTTAATATTTTTATGATAACAATTTATGACATTCATTAGTCGTTACAGTGTAAATGCTTAAAAATTAAGTTGAAATTACAAAAGTAAGTAATTTATTGCATACTCTTTTATAATGAAGGTTTAATGTTTAAAAAACAATAAGAACAAGAATATTTAGAAAACAAAAAAAATTGACTAGGTACTCTATAAAGAATTTTCTCTAATCAAAGTAAAAATATTTTTTAGAAAAATTATAAATATAATTTATTACAGTAATAAAATTAAGTTATGACAAAATCCCATTAAAAGGGCCCCACAATAAAATTTGCACTAGGGCCCCACAAAGCCTAGTTGCGGCACTGTATACAGGCATAAATACGTGCGTCAGAGGGTCCGATATTTTTCGCGAATATCGTGTTTTCGACGTCCGAGGGTGGCGGAGCCGGTCGTCCGCTGC
The DNA here is from genome assembly GCF_019925205.1 of Metopolophium dirhodum. Taxonomy (NCBI): domain Eukaryota; kingdom Metazoa; phylum Arthropoda; class Insecta; order Hemiptera; family Aphididae; genus Metopolophium; species Metopolophium dirhodum. The sequence continues at coordinate 136,258,773 of NC_083560.1, forward strand.
CCGAAGCCGTGGGATCGCCGGCGCGAAAGCCCTCTGCGGACGTCGAATCCGCGTTCGTAATTCGCCGGGACGGCGAAACGGCTTAAGAGTCATAGATTCGACACCAGTCTTTAACTCGGTAGGTAGGTAGGTAGGTAAGGCGTCGGTGCGGATGACCCGGGGGTCTTGGTTTCGATGCCGGACGCCGGGATTGAAAATAATTTGCGGCGGCCGTGTTATTTCGGAATTCTTTTTTTCGCGTTTTTTTTTTTCGGTATTTAACTTTCGCCATCGCTTCCGCCTTATCGTGATATTCGTATTTAACCAACATTTTACGTTTTTTTTTCAAAATTCGAGTTTTACGCCTATTGAAGACGTCGGACCTCCCCGTTGATGACTTATTCGCGTTCCCCGTCAGATTTTGAGTACCTTTTTGCCCTCCGCGGCCGAAACGACGCGCTTTACGTCCGCCGCCGTTGCGCGCGTTTTTTGCCTTTTTTTTAAAATATTCGAGTTTTAGCCCTTTTCGAGGGGTCTGCCCTCCCCGTTTGCCCCTTATTCGCGTTCCCCGCTAAATCTATAGGCCGTACTTCCTCCGGGACGAGTTCCGAGGCCGCGGGACGACGCCGAGAGCCGAGTGCCCATATCGCCGCCGTCGAGTGGGTAATACTATATACAGGCATAAATACGTGCGTCGGAGGGTTTGATTTCGACGTCCGAGGGTGGCGGAGCCGGTCGTCCGCTGCCCAAAGCGGTGGGATCGCTGGCTCAAAAGCCCTCTGCGGACGCTGGGACCGCGTTCGTAATTCGCCGGGACGTTGAAACGGCTTAACAGTCATAGATTCGACGCCAGTCATCAACTCAGTAGGTAGGTAGGTAGTTAAGGCGTCGGTGCGGATGACCCGGGGGTCGTGGTTTCGATGCCGGACGCCCGGATTGAAGATAATTTGCGGCGGCCGTGTTAATTTGGAATTTTTTTTCGTAATTTATCTTTTGCTATCACACTCAACGAAAGGTAATTTGTAATTATGGAATAGTAATTAAGAATGATAATTGATAATCATTAGTGTGCCTGTGTATTTACGTGTAAAATTAACTCAGATGTATAATACGACAACATATTATAAATGTACCTATACAGTATGTAGGTAGTTTGTATTTTTAAGCTATTACACAATAATATGTGCTGTTGACTTTATATACAATTATTATTATATTATAATTGACTATACGTTATATTATGACATATTATACATATATATATATCGATTAACTGGGAAGTCAGTTGGTAATTGATGGACTATATTATTATATATTTAGAAGTGTGGATTTATTAATTCACATAGGTAGGTATTTTTCGGTATTTATTGCTTAGGTCATTAATACAATTTTTTTTTATATTACAGCTTAAAGCGAGATAGTTGGTCGAGTTGATTCAATAGCTACCTACGAGCAGTATGTGTTTTCAACAATGTTGTCCGTGAATATACACACTATAATATTTGTTGTGGTTGTTTTGCGTAATTAATATGCATAAGTATGTGTATATTGTGTGTTTGTGGGTATGTGTGTGTGTGTGTGTATGCAATATATCACTGCAATACCACGTAGTTGTTACAGTATGACCAGTAGATTATGATTATACGCATTCGTCCTCGGTGGTGTGGTGGTGTGGGGGGGACAACTTTAGCGACGCGGTGCGCGTCCGTGTTATCCAACGTCATCTCGTGACCGGCGCTCTCGCAACGCACATTTACGAACACAGAAAAGTAACTATAAAGTGATAGAGTTTGTTGTTTAGAGCTTTTCTCCGTGTTTTGGTGTGCTTTGTTTTGGGCGCTTTTCATACCGGTGAGTACAAGTCAAGATAGGCACTATAATATTCAGATTACCTTTTCCGCACACACGTGTATTCGCGGTAGCGCGTGCCGTTTAACTACCTACACACACATCGTTTTCCGTTATTTTGACCACGTCGCTTTTTTTGTTTTTGATACCGCAGTTTCATTGTACTTTTTTAACTTTTTTATAGCCGCATTCGTATTGACAATTATCAGTTGCTCTGATCGACGTAAGCCCGTTGGCCGTTTCGGCGACTATTTTTTTTCATGACATGTTTTTAGTCGCTTTAGCATATTTTTACGCAAACAGTTAGGTGTGCTACGACGAGCTGGGTATGTCATTTTTCACATTTTCCTATTTTCTCTTACGTAGGGGAGCCCGGGTACAATTGTAACATTTTCCATACTATTATTTTTTTATGAGAAAATTTAAACTTTTTAGCATTGATCTTGCACTCAACTGATTCAGTAACTTGTAATCTTAAGAAATATGTATAAATTGAACATTAACTTCCACAGGTGAATCTGTATAATCTGATTTAAAAAAAAAAAAAAAAATGTTACAATTGTACCCGGTTCTGGGTCAATTGTAACAGTACTAGGGGACAAATGTAACACATATATAATATATTAATCAAAATTAGATTTTTAATAGTATAAGCCTTTATTACTAAACATAACAATTAAAAAACAGTGGTAGAACATACTTTATATAATAATAAAGAACAAGTTATAATATTTTTTTATTTTGAGCCTTTATAACAAAATAATAAAATCAAAAAACAGTGGTAGAACATACCGAATATAATAATAACGAACAAGTTATAATATTTTTATAGTTTGAGCCTTTATAACAAAATATAAAAATTTAAAAATAGTAGTAAAACTTACTTAATAAAATAATAAAATAATATAAAGTTTATTAAAAGATTATAACTTAAAAATAATTTATTAAAACAATATCAGTCACATTGTTACAATATTAATAGTTAAATATCATCAGCCTCACAATTATCACAGATATAAAATACAGTTAAGTTGTTTTTAGTACAAGCTTCATGAGACCAAAGTTTGCACCTATGACATTGAATCCATGATTCTCCACTTTTACTTTTTGAATAAAGTTCTGAACAAACCGTACAAAAAGCATCATCATCTTCATCACTTTCATCAACTATCTTATTTTTCTTTTTTTTTGTGGCTTTGGATGTTTGTTTATTTTTTCTAGCCTCTGTATATAATAGTTTGCGTTTAGCAATTTTATTTTTTTTGTTAGCATTTTGTTCAATTTCATTCTTTTCTGGTGTGTCTGTTAGTATTTTAGTTGTTCCTTTTTTTCTCCCACCTTTTTTTGCCATTTTTTGTGCTAATTGGGCTTTAGGATAAGGTCTAATACTTTCAGGTGATATAGTTATTGGTTGTTGACTTAATGTTTCAGTTATTATGTTTGTTATAACTGTTTCTGTGTTATCAGATGTTTCATTAGGTTGCATATTATCTGTACTATCTAATACAATGTTTGTAACAGTTGATGGTGCATATTCATCGTCATTAAACACATTTCTATTGAATGGCCATACACCAGACACAGAAAAACCATTTATAATATTTTTTGGTGTAGCTGCGTTTACAAGGGCATTAGAAGTAACAGAAGGCAAATCATATATAGTAAACCTTTTACCAGGGTTGCTCTTTATCCAAGAATCCATTTCTTGGTTAATAAATTTTTTGAATGGACCAAACACTGACCTGTCTAAAGGTTGAAGTTTGTGGGAGCAATGAGGGGGGAATGAAAGCAACACCACACCATTATCTCTACAAAAATCTATAACTGGTAAATATAAATGTGATTCGTGGTTATCTAATAGTATCAGCACCTTTTTTTCTTGTGTGGGTCTTACATGGTTGACAAAATGTTGCATGAATTCTAAGAATTGGTCTCCTTGCATCCACCCTGATTTATTTGATGTGCCTACACACCCTGGTGGCCCTCCTCTAATAAAATGATCTTTATAATTCACTCTAGGGAAGACAAACATAGGTGGTATAGTATTTCCTAGAGCACTTACTGCTAAGCACATTGTAACCAATGTTCCACGTTCAGATGATGTAATTGCTCCTACTTGTTTTTTTCCTTTTTGTGCTACTATTTTACCAGGATTTTGCACAGTAGTTATCCCAGTTTCATCTAAGTTATATATCTGATGTGCTTCAAATTTATATTTCATAAGAACTGAATCATATTTATCCATAAATTTTTTAACATTAACTGGGTTGAAGTTCATTGCCCTAGCTAAACTAGTAGCCTCTGGTTTTCTTATGGATAATGTATTGTTGCGTTTTAAGAAACTAGAAAACCAATCATCACCTGCAAATTCATATTTGGTCCAACTAGGTGGTATTTTTAAATCTAATTTAATTGCAAATTCATAAACAAGTTTTTTTACATCTTTGGGGCTCAATCCAAAGTACATGTCAGCACAATTTTTTAAGTAATTTGTTAACATTGATTCTTGTAAATTGGTAAATATTCGGGTGTGAGGGCGATAACCACATTCAGGTAGAGGACCACCAGTATCACGGTGAGCTTTCAATTTTTTTATGTAGCGATTTAAACTTACATGACAAATTTCAAATTGATTTGCAACTGATCGTTCAGATTTATTTTCTTTAATACAGATTTCTGCAGCTCTCTTTATGGCTTCACTATTATTGCCTCTATTTGTTGTTCTTTGTCTTATTCGTGGCATGGCTATTACCTATAACAAAGAATAATGAATAACTGCTTCTTACAAATATAAATTTAATAAACAATAATAAAATGTTACATTTGTCCCCCGCTTAACTGTTACAATTGTCCCCAATCAATATTTATGTAAGAAAGTAAATATAAAAAAAAATACTTACTACGCACAGACCAGACAAGACAATCAAGTTAAAGAACACTTCTTTCCTTATATAAATATAACAGTAACTAGATATTATAAATAAATAACAACGTTTAAATAAAAAAATACGACAAAATATTTTATTTACAAACTGAGTTGATAAACGTATTTTATTATTTTTCTGATAAGGACAATATGATATTGCCGTATTGATGAAGGGGAACTAGTTGCTATTACAGTGGGACAACTGTCGTATTTTTGCCATATTTTAAAATCTAACCTAGAGGAGAAAATCAACGATGTTACAATTGACCCGTGTTACATTTGTACCCGGTCTCCCCTACATTACAATGTAAGGTGTATACCTATTAATTCTAAAAATACATCAACACTGATAACAGACTGATACCGTCGTTATATTCGATTACAACGATTTTTTTTTTTTGAACGAGTTTTTCATATTATTTACTATTTAGTATATTTTACTTTTTACTTATATAAATAAATCTGATACATTTACTATAACCTGTTCGTGATGTCTTTAGGCTATTCAATATGGTCAAACGCTGCATTCTATGCGGAATCGTGGACGACATCAACGGCGTTTCAATACACGGGTATTTACGATTTCACAAAACACGTCAATGAATATCAATGTAATAAAATCAATAATATGTCACCTTTAGATTTCCAACCGACGTGCGTCGTCGTCTTGAGTGGGTGGCATTTGTGGTGGCCCAGGGTTTTGCTGTGAACCACACCTCCAAGGTGTGTTCAAGGCACTTTATTCCGGGTTATGACTACCCTGTAGGAAATGCACATCGCCGCCGTCTGTTGCACACAGCACTGCCGTCTTTGGTGAGTATAAATTTTATTATGGTGGACCTCGACACTTTGTCACTATTACTGCCGTGTACTCCCATAAGTTTAATGTACTGTGTATTTCAAACTTGATTTAATAACTTAACTCAATGACATTCAACTATTTTGTAGCAACATACAAGTATACTACTAAACATAATAAATAGGTATGTACTACGGTTCTGTAACAAAGGTCATGATAATATCACATTGATATACATTTTGATCATTTACAATATGGGATTGACTTAATATAGTGTTTTTCAGATAGTGTCTTAAACACTACCTACTTGTATACTTCGTTATTCAATTGCGTTACTGCTGTTCAACATTGTAATTGGATATTAAACACTGGGTAAAGCTTATTTTAATACATTAACTAAAATTATTACGGGTATATTGACTTAACCTAAACAGAGTGCTTGACGTTTTCTTACATGAATTTACATTTTCTTAATACAACTACTACACAAAGTATTACTTGACTCATTACTGGATATGTATTTTATCATTTAAGAACATGTGTCACATCTGTTAGCAATGTTAAGATTATTTCAATACTTTCTTTAACTTTGATTAAAATAAAATATGTACACTGTACACCCTATACACTACAGTGTAATATTACTACTAATGTGTGGTAAAAGGTCACGTTAAACTGCCATCTCATACACAATTGTAGGTAGTGTGAGTTACAATTATCTCACTTTGTTTCAAACGTTATTTAATTCATCAACTTTTACTACGGTGTGCATTAAAATATCACATGTGTTTATTATTTCACAGCGGCTACAGTTTGATGCTTTACTAGACTGCAAACCAAATACAATAGGTACTTTTATTGTTGTTGGTTAACATTCTGTGTTAAATTATATTATATAATGTTGTTCAATTGGACTTTTTTCTATCAAAATGTCATGTTAAACTGTATATTATCTACTCATACACAATGGGTAGTGTAAGTTACAGTTAACTCACTGTATTTCAACTTTTATTTTGGGTGTTCACAACCAATAAACAACATACTTCACACACTTCTTAATATTACCACCACTCACTACTTACTACTGACCTAGGTTTACTCTCCTTTATTTGTAAGTTGGGTACTAGATAGGTATTTTATCATTTCACATGTGGTACTCTTAGACTTAGACTTACTATAACATGTATACTTTTATGGGTGTATCATAAACCTTAAATTATCATGCAATTTCACTTTAACACTTACTGTTATACAGTAAGATTATTTCAATACTTTCTTGACTTTATTTGTATGACTAACTTTGTTTAAAATAAAATATGTACACTGTGCACCCTGTGTATTATTTGATAGGTGTACTTAATTTTATCACATTGAAGACTCTTTAAAAAATAATTTGAATCATATCATGTATGCTTCTATTAGTGTAACATAAACCTTATATTCAACTTATCATGTGATTTAATATAAATGCACTTATTGCATATGACACTTACTGTTAAAGAGTACAATACGTTTTTAAAATGTAAGTCATTGTCCACTCATACACAATTGTAGGTAGTGTGAGTTACAATTATCTCACTTAGTTTTAAATATTACCTAATACATCAACTTTTACTAAGGTGTGCATTAAAATGTGTTTATTATTTATATACACCCATGTGGTAGGTATTTCACAGTGGCTACAGTTTGATACTTTACTAGACTGCAAACCAAATCCAATAGCCTACTTGCATTCTGTATAAAATTATAATCTTTTTTTGTTATTGCTTTTATTCTTTAAACAATTACGAACAACATTGTTGTTTTATTGCATATTAAACACTGGGTCAATCTTATTGTGATTCATTAGGTAACTAAAACAACCTATATAATGTTGTTCAGTTGGACTTTTTTCATTTCAAAATGTCATGTTAAACTGTATATTATCTACTCATACGCAATGGGTAGTGTAATTTCCAGTTAACTCACTGTATTTTCACTTTTATTATGGGTGTTTACAACCAATAAACAAAATACTTAAACGTTTCCTCACACTGTTCTTAATATTATTACTACTACTACTCACTACTTATTACTGACCTAGGTTTAATCTCCTGTAGTTTGAGTTACAATTATCTCACTTTATTTTAAATGTTACCTACTACATGAACTTTTGTGCATTAAAATGTGTTTATTATTTCAATTTACCCATGTGGGCGGTATTTCACAGTGGCTACAGTTTGATACTACTCTAGCTAAGTCTACTAAGCTTACTACACTTCACACACATTTATAATATATATATATTTATTATTATGTATTATGTTAATTATACAATTATAGAGTTAAATGCAGTTAAATGGAGTCTGTCTAAGTATAAAAATATACATGTCTATATTTGTTCCAGGAACATGCGTGAGGTGTGGCTGGCAGAAAGAGACCTAGCCGACGCCGATCCCGCAGGTGTGCGACCTAGGCCAGTGACGATGCATTTTGTCCGAGATGCGGCCCGGGACGACGGGCGAAACAACCTGCCTACCGCAAACGAAGTTGCGGCCGTGTTCGTAGGTGAAGGGGGTCGTCCGCCAAGAGACATTAATCTGGTCATCTACGATACGAATCCAATCAACCCGCAACACAGGATGCAAACCATACCAGCGGGTTAGTTAATAATTATTTACTAAAAACACAATTTTTTACACAGCTGTCTCAAATTGTTCACTTATATTCACTATATTTATTGCACATTAATATCAACACCATCAAATAGAATCATAGTTTTTGTTGTACAGTAAAGCTGACACTGCGATTTTAAATTTACATTAAGTATACACTACATTTTGGACATTATTTTGAAATATAATTACTTAATAACTAATTCGTTAGGTCAAAACCGACCTTAACCCGTTCACTTGTGCAGTAATACTTTACTAAATTACATCATTATACATTAAATACAGCGGGGATCAACATATAGTACTTATCACGTGTATCATCAATAAAATAATATAAGGATACTGAACAAGCTATTTAGCTAGAGAGATTACACAGCATATACAATTTACTATTTATTTATTTATTCAAACAGTTTTAAATCAAACATTATAACAATTTTTAACAAAAAAATAATAAAATAATATGATATAATTATAAAAAGACTCGATACAATTATAACAAAAATGAGAAACTTATAAACTATGTAATTGAGATAACAAATTAGTTACCTTAGATACCTCTTAAAATTAATTTCTAGATTATTGAAATAAGTTGGTCCTAAATAGTCTAGAAATATCTGACCAATACTGTTTTTTGAATAATTGATATTTAGGTTGTATCTTATAGATTCACGTTTATTTATGTATATCAAATAAAATTGGTGGTTTTAGTGTGTTTTCAGAGGTACCACCCCATATAGTTATCCCATATTGTAAAATAGATTGATATAGTGTCAAGTAATAATAGTTCGTAAGCGCATATTAATATGTTCCATCTCAAATTGCAGTCTTAATATTAAACCTAATTATCTGACTTTTATCTCTTAACTTTAAAATAATATGCACTGTCAGTTTTATGACTATCATTTTATATTATTAGTTTGTGCTTAGAAAACTGAGTACAATTATAAATAGAAAACGCAACAAAAACAGTTTTTTTCAGAATTAATAGTACATTTTACTTAGTTTTTACTTTTTTAAATTAAGGTTCTGAATGAATCTATTAAATTCTATTACTTTTACAATCTGAGGTAAAATTATTTTAATAAGCTTTACTTATATTTTGACAAATCCTGCAGCGGTCTCCTATTTTTTGAAGGATAATTATATTATTGTTCGCATCTCCGATGATAAGTGTCGTTCAAAGATTTATCAGTGATTAGAATGTTAGATAGACAGGCCAGGAATTCTATTCAGGACATAATTTAATCATAATAGATCAGGTATTGCTATTCGAGCTAGGGGACCTATGTATACATAAAATATTAGATAAAGTTAAATTAACAATATTAAATTCAAACCATATAATATTCATCTTGTAGTGATAGTATGACAATAAGTCGTGTTATGATTCGTATGTAGTGTACTATATAATTTATCAATAATCAAACATAATATAGTCACATTAATTCGGTGCTTAATTTCATGATTTGTTTGGACTTCATAACAGACATCACTTACAAATATACACTATAAATCCTTGGAATACAAAGAGATCAGAGTTAATATTTTAATAACCTTTCTTTTGCGGTTATATACTCACAACACAATCACAACTCCATCCTCTAACCTCCAGCTACTACAAATCGTTGATTTAGCAATTCACTTTAAATAATATATACCATTCGTTACATTTCACAAGGGTCGTGTCACTCGGATCCGATGTTGTATCCGCTGTTTTTCCCGTACGGCGAGGCCGGTTGGCATAACGTGATGTTGCAAGCGGGCAACCGACGAAACAATGTCCGCAATCGCAACAGTATCAGAGAGTTTGCGTCCTACCGTTTGGCTGTTAGATATCAGGGAAATAACGACCAAAGGCATGAACTGTTTAGTTTATTACATCAAGGTCGGTTCTTGTTGCAGATGTATGTGTGCGACCAGTATGTTCGAATGGAGTCGAACAATCTGAACTACATACATTTGCACCAGAGGGATCTCCTCGCCGAAGCGTATCAAGGGCTCATGGACCATGTGAACCAACAGCTCCACGTCGATCCCATGGCGGTCGGGCGTAGGGTCATATGGCCGTCGACGTTCACGGGTAGCGACCGATTCAACAAGATGAATTATCAAGACGCCATCACCATAGTGCGTACCAAAGGGAAACCCGACCTGTTCATAACGTTTACGTGCAATCCCAGCTGGCCAGAGATCACTGAAAACCTGGCTGCCCACAGCACGGCAAGCGACAGGCCGGACCTGGTGGCCAGAGTTTTCAACAGGAAGCTACAGGAGCTAATAGTTGACATAACTGTGAATCGTGTGTTTGGTAATGTCGGCGCTTACGTGAACACTATCAAGTTTCAGAAACGTGGTCTGCCCCATGCGCATATACTGATAATCCTGGCGGAGGACTGTAAGTTCCGCACGGCCAAGGACGTGGACGACGTGGTTTGCGCCTTCTTGCCGGACCCCGCAATCGACATGCGCCTACACGACTGCGTCAAGTCTCACATGATCCACGGGCCGTGTGGAACAGTCAATCCACAGTGTCCGTGCATGGTGGACAACAAATGCTCCAAAGATTTCCCGAAAGCGTACGCAGAGGAGACTGTGTACGTTGCGGACGGCGGATATCCAAAGTACCGCCGACCGGATGACGGCCGGGTGGTACTTGTGAGAGGTCGTGAGGTTGGTAACGAGTGTGTAGTGCCATACAACCCTTACCTTCTGGCCAAGTATGACGCGCACATCAACGTCGAGATATGCACGTCCATAAAGAGTGTCATGTATATCTACAAGTATATATACAAGGGACACGACCGTGTGACGTTGGAAGTTCAGGACCAGGATGAGATTGCCAAGTGAGTCTTAACTTAATTTTATAATTTACATATTTCTAAATTTAGGTATAATGATTATAATAGTATATTGTATATGTTTATTTAGTGTGTTTACTACTTTTTATGTTCAGGAATTTTAAATATTAAATTGGACAATTTTTAAAATTCACATAAAAATCTTAAATTTAAAAATTCTGTTACTTAATTACATTTGTTTTTATTCCATTGTATTACTCTTGTTTTGTTTTTAATTTTAAATATGTACACGTTTTAGTTTGAAATAATAAAATTACTTTGGTTTGACATTGGCTAAAAACTAAAATTTTAATGATTAAAGAACTTTACTTTTTTATGAAAACATTTCTACATTTTAATAAGAATATTCAGTTGAGCAAAACTTTAGGAACTTCTACATTTATAAACTATTATTATTATTATACAGTAATAAACATCAATTGAATAAATAGTTAACTAATAAATCATTTATTAATTTTTAATAATTCCCATCAATAGTGTCTAAGATTTTTATAATTTTATATTACATTTAATCCTTTTTTTCATGTGTCTTCATTCAAGCTGTGTATAATAAACATTTTATTGCATACAGTATTAAACATAAATTAAATAAATAGTTAATTAATAAATGATTTAATAGTGTCTTAAGATTTTTATAATATTATATATTAATTAATATGTAGGTTGTACCTTATATTATGTACTTCTACAGAGAGTTCTATAGGTGGTCTACATTATTATTGATAGATTTTTATTACCATTCCATCATTATTAGCATATAACAATATTTTATGCATGTGTCATTTTTAGCAGTGTGTCCAGTGTGTATGAATTATTTAACTCACTATTTTTTAGGTTTTTAGGGTAGTTGTAATCGTTTACCGATAACTTTTAGTTTTTTTACTATTGTATACTAGCTATATTATATACTTAACATTTAATGTGTGTTCTTTAGGTATTATTATTATTACATTAAATTTGTTATTTTATGCTTTTCCATTCAAGTTGTTTATACACATTACATTGCATACAGAACTAAACATCATTGACATTAAGTACACCAATTAACTAACATACCTAATAGATATAAATTTTGGTTTATAACCTGATCTAAGTTTAACCGTGATCACATAATATACTGTCTCAAATTGTAAACTTCATAACACTGTTATCACCTTGATCACCTAATATACTACTAATATACTAATACCAACTCTGTAAATTATAGATTAAATTGTATACTTTTATAACTAACCGGCACGGTGGGCCCCACAAGTAGACGCCTTGAACGCCGAACAGCGAACGGTGTACGACCGCGTGATGGCGGCCGTCGACGACCAACGCGAGGTGGCGAAAACTTTCTTCGTCGACGGACCCGGGGGTACCGGAAAAACGACGCTGTACGGATGCCTGATATGGGCGCTTCGGCACCGACCTCCGCAGCGGGAGGTGTTGTGCGTGGCGTTCACCGGTATCGCCGCGTCGCTCATGGACGGCGGCATGACCGTACACTCGACGTTCGGACTGCCTTTCGGCACGCTGACCGAAGACTCGACGTCCAGCGTCACCATGCAGTCCGAGCGAGCGCAAAAGATACGCAACGCGGCGCTCATCGTCTGGGACGAAGCCCCAATGTCGCCGGGACTGCAACTGACGGTGGTGGACCGCCTGCTCAGGGACGTCATGGCATCGGAATTACCGTTCGGCGGTAAAACCATGCTGTTCGCCGGCGACTTCAGGCAGATATTGCCCGTGGTCCGGAGAGGGACGAGAGCCGAGATCGTCATGTCGTCGATCAAGGAAAACGGTCTTTGGCGCGTCATATGGAGCGCTTCAATCTGGTCCAGAACATGCGTGCGGACCACGACGCGGACTTTGCGACTTGGTTGCTTGAGCTCGGCAACGGCCAACTGCCCGCGGTCGACGGCGTTCCGAACACCGTGCAAATCCCGCGGCAAATGGTATGCGACGTTGATGATTTGATCGATTTCGTGTACCCGCAGCAAATGTCGTTGGCCAACGTCGACGAATTCGCTCGGAGAATCGTTGTGTGTCCCACCAACGAAGACTGTAGAGGTGTCAACAGGGACGTGCTGGAGCGCGTCGACGGTGCTCAGATGAGCTACACTGCCGTCGACACCATGATGGCGGACGATCCCGACGAAGTGGCCAATTTTCCCACGGAGTTCCTCAACAGCTTGGAACCGGACGGCCTGCCGCCGTACCGGCTGACGTTGAAGGTGGGGTGCATCGTGATGTTGCTCAGAAATCTCGATCCGAGGAGACGACTGTGCAACGGTACGAGGTTGGTGGTCACCGAACTGCGGCGTCACAATTTCAAGGCTAGGATTTTGGGCGGTGAAGCACAGGACGACGACATCGTCGTGCCCAAGATACCGCTCACGTCCAGCGGTGAGGACGACCTGCCCATCTTACTGCGGCGCCTTCAATTCCCGGTGAGATTGTCGTTCGCCATGACCATCAACAAGTCGCAGGGTCAGACGTTCGACCGTGTAGGTTTGTTACTGACGTCGCCTGTGTTCACGCACGGGCAACTGTCCCACACAGCATTTAGGTTATGATTATATTTTCAAAATATTCTCTCGTCATCAACACGAAAATATTCTTACTAATTTATTTTAAAAATCTTTTCTAATAGCTTCAATGAAAATATTTTAAGTAATTTATTTTAGAAATAGTTTCTCATAGTATCCTCTAAAATGTTTTCAGTAATTTATCTTAGAAATATTTTCTAATAGTTCATATCTGAAATATTTAAGTAACTTATTTTAGAAATATTTTTTTATCATACTGACTGAGATATTATTTTAGATATTCTGATAATGCGAGCGTGCTCATACGTGGGGAGGGGTCTCGTGGCTTAACAACCCTCCCACTACCTGCTGTCCGTTTCTCACGTACCCGTTTTTAAGCCCCCTTATAATATATGTTCCTAGTAATTATTATCCCCCCCTCTTGAAAATTCCTGAGAACACCATTGTTATCATCATTATATAAGTTCCAATTATAGTGTTAAAATAAAATTGTATTTATTCACAAAAAAAAAATAATTAGCTGTTCATGAAATGTTTTTATTAAAATTTATTATATCATTATAATGATACAATTTTCAAAATATTTTGACTGTTTTTGATATTTATATTACAAACATAAGATATTTTTAGTTTTTTTTTTATAAAAGCTGTTAAAAAAATTATCACTGTGTTCAAACATTTGAAAATTAAAAACAAATCGAAAATCTAAGCTAAATATTTTTTTATGTGCGTTTGAAATTAGGATGTTGACAAAAATTCAAAAATTTACAAATTATTTTGTATAGTTATACATTTTTATAAAAATGTTTTTATATAATATAATATATAAAGAAAATTATTATTTTCTATAAATGTCGATAAAAAATTATTCCTTTGGTCAAAATTGTTGTAAATTGTATATAATATCACCCATTATTATCACGTACCTAATATAATAGTTGTTTTTGTATATCTGTAGGTATTAAATTAGTAATATTATTATAGGTCAATTAAAATTGCCAATAAATAGACAAAATTATGTTTTATATGCATTAGAAGTGCAAGAAATTATATAATACCTATGTAATATGTTAATGTCGTTTGAAAATAATTTGTTTAATTAGATTTTTTGATTTCGAAAACTTGAATGTCTTTTTAAATATACTAATATATCCTTACGCTTGACGACGGCCGCCGCCTACCACCATCACGACCCCTGACACCGCCACCGCCCCTTTTGGACGGGCCACCTCTGGACTTGGCTACAATATAAATTACAATTATATACATAATATTAAGACTGTTATTAAGGAATATGTAAAGTAAACACTCACCGCAATCCCGGGACAAATGTCCCTGTTTACCACAGTTATAGCATTCTGAAACGGGTAGATATCATTTTAATCGTTTCTAATTATTGTATACAATATATATATATTAACCAATAGTCTTATACAAATGTATGCTTACTTCGGTCGCGACCTCCACCACCACCGCCATCGCCATCACCACCACCACCGCCCCCTTTCAACGGGCCACCTCTGGGCTTGGCTACAATATAAATTACAATTATATACATAATATACATAACAGTTATAACATTCTGAAACGGGTAGATAATATATAATATATTAACCAATGATCTTATACAAATTTATACTTACGCTGAGCGCGGTCTTGCCCGTGGTTCACATAAACTGTGCAGCTGTGGCTTATATTGAAGACGCTCATTCTAAATTTAATAAGACAGTTGAAAAGAACAATTGATTGGTCTGCATTATTATGTTTGTGGCATTATAAAATATTCAATTTGTCTAACGAAATGCATAATATGGTGCACACTAAAACTAAGCCAGCGTTCGAATTAATTGATAAATACGATCGGCGGTGACCGTGTTAAAAACAAAAACAAAAAATAGAAAAAATATTTAGTTTCACAGAAAGCATGTGTTGCAGACAAAACTAAGGCTCGATTTTCTTCGCAAATTTATATTATTATTTTATTATTTAAATTAATAAATTATTATATACGATCCGCGTTGAACGTGTTAAAAAAACAAGGCCCTGATGTACGCTTGGCAATTGCCGTTAATGTTTTAGACTTTGTTACTCATTCTGAAGTTGACAAATAAAAAGCAATAATGAAAGTGTATAGTAAAACAAACAATAAGTGATCTGTCGGTATTATTAAGTCGATGGTATGATAAAATATTAAATTCGTTGAACGGAAAGCATGTGTTACATTATATTGATTGATTAATACCTACGATCTGCGGTCAACGTTTTAAAAAGCAACAAATTAAATTAATACTAAATTGTATACTCACGTGTTTTCTGTTATTCACGGCTGTCGGATGTTTAATAACGGTTATAGTCGGACGTCGGGTCGTCGGTGCAGTCTTAGAGCGGCGACAATAACAAGAGTCAAGGCAGGTAACCCATGCGGGTGACGATATCGCACGGCTGATTTATTGAATTGACATATTATATCGATATTTTATATTTTCGAACACAGCATTACACCTTACACTTTTGACCATCGTTCTTTTTTTCATTTTTGCAAAAAATTTTCATATAGTCATAATAATGCCACAGGATCATCACTCAAATTCATTAATACACACGCAAACATGGTTTTCAAACATTCCCGCCTTTGACAGAATACCGCCAAAGTGGTAGGCCTTATCACCGACCGTTTATCGTCGATCCTCTCGCTATCAGCGAATGACTTACAGTAAGTTGTAGGCGCGACTTTTAACAAGCCGACCCCGCGTTACGTATCCCCCGATTACACGATACGGGAGACCTTGGATCAAACATCATGTTGGTGCGCGGAAACGTTTCCGTGTTTTTCGGAGGTTCGTATGGGAAACAGAACCCCGATCCGCTGATCGAGTTTCGCTTCTATATTGCTCTACTCTACTACTAAGCTTATGACGACAGAAATTATTAACGTGGCCGCTGGAAATTCACATAATATTTCCAATATATATTACGCATGGAAATGTTTAATGTTTTTGTAGATCGTATTGGTTATTGTAATTGGTAACATTATATGGGTTTGCTTATTATATACCTAAAGTTTATTTACATATATACATAGTATACATAGTATAACATTATACTGCATATATATAATTATCCGGCCCACTGAGGTGACTGACCTGCTAGACACCCTAAAAAGACGGTTACTATAAGATTTGCATAGAAGCCCGAAATGTTTTGAATTTTTTTTCACGTACATTATTACTTAATTTTCTGTTTTCGGAGACAGTAATGAACGCTGTCCGCGATTCGACGCAGTCGGATTGCATACCTGTCGACGTAACCCAGTCGTCGCACATTGTCGGATAGCCTACCCTTATTACTACGGCGAACGTCATTCGAGGTGACTGACCTGCTAGACACTCAAAAAAATACGACGGCTATATGACTTGCATGGACGCCCGAAATGTTTTACAATTTTTTTCACGTAATTTATTACTTAATTTCGCGTTTTAATGTCCGCGATTCGACGCAGTCGGATTGCATACCTGACGACGTGACCCGGCCGTCGCATATTGTCTGCTATCCGACGAAGTCGGATTGCCTACTCGGACCACTGAGTTGACTCAGCAGGTCGCTAGACACCCTGAAAAGTCGGAGGTTATATCACTCGCATAGAAGCCCGAAATGTTTTGAATATTTTTTCACGTAATTAATTTTTCCGTTCTCGGTGACAGTAATGAACGCTGTCCGCGATTCGACGCAGTCGGATTGCTTACCTGACGACGTGACCCAGCCGTCGCACATTGTCCGCTATCCGACAAAGTCGGATAGCCTACCCTTATTACTACGGCGAACTTCATTCGAGGTGACTGACCTGCTAGACACTCAAAAAAAGACGGTGGCTCCTTATCCTTACCAGTAATCCAAAATCCTTATCACTAATCCACCATCCTTATCAAAATCTAAAATCCTTATCACTGAATTTTTTCACAGATCCCTATCACTAGACCTCTGTATCACCCGTACACCGCGTCGGCTTCGGTTGATGACCAGACCACAAGACCACTGCGGCTTCCGACATCGAAAACACTCATAACCAACTCCTGGGGGTCTGGGGGTCTCCCCCAGCGACACTCGGAGAGCTAGTCTAATACTATAAAATCACAAGAAAAACAACTGATCTATAGGGAATTCATGGAGGATCTCATGGCGGAAAAAATTAAACACCGCTCCGTTTCCCCAGTCCGCCGGACCGATCCCGTCGATTCCCTATAGCGCCATCAATCGCGTACCTTCGCCGCGACGGCGGCGGTCGGTTTTTAAACGTTTTCGAAAAATGTTACGCTTTTTACGCTGTTTTTTGACTTTTAGACATTTTCACATATAGTTCGTTTCTTTTAAAAGCCGCGTGGTTTGTACGCGATATTGGTCCATAGCCAATCGACGTCAGCGTAGGTCGTTATTATTGCTTTTCGTTTCGTCTTTTCAATTGCCTTAATTGATTTAAGTTTATTTCTTTTGAACCCCGTGAATATGCGGTTTGTACACTTAAAAATTCGCGTTCACGAAATGTCAGTCGGTCTTCGTTCCAACGCACAAGTGCACAATAAATATATACTGTTTTTTTTGTTTTGTTTTTGATTCAATTAATATTGCATTATGTGATTGTAGACGTATTATTTGGTCCTTAATAACGTAGCTGGTATATTTCTTAACTTAAACACAATTAAATATATTATTAAACACAAATAAATGTATTATTCAAGCATACATAATAACGGTCATATAAGTGAATAAAATCACAATTAAAGTTTAAACAGTGTGTAGGATTATGATACATAGAATTATATACGATTACATCGATGTATATCGAATATATTGGTTTACGTCGCTCCGTAGACACACAGCTTAACTGTTGAAGTTTTGACCGCAGTTGGCATCACAAACTGTGGCTCGATAGGTTAGGCGTAGGTTCCCCAAACATAGTATGACAGGTAGGTCCGGGTTCGAAACCGTCGTAGCTCTCTTCGGGCGGCAACGACTGTACCGTGTATTCTAAAGCACGGCCGCCCGTCAATTGGCTTTTTTGCATTTTTATTCACTTTATATTTCATAAATAATATAATAATATACATGTTAATTTTACATTATATGACTGTATATTGTTTATTATGTACCTATATGTTATTTAAATTATTAGGAATTCAACACATATTATTTTCTTTAAATTGTCATTGTTATTATATCATACTAATTATACTAATAATCATACTTATTTTTCGTAAGTTATTTCGAATGTTGTGTGATTGGGTTCATGGAAAATACTATTTTTTCTCTTCACTTATAGCAGCTAGACATACTAGACTTATTTTCTGCAGCACATTGCTCGCTATCCGACTAAGTCGACTAAGTCGGATAGCCAACCTAGCTGACGAACTTTAAAGTTAATAGATTTTGACTTGATATGACTGACTTTCTAGACACTCCAACACGGTTTCGACTTTACACTTTTTACATAAGAAAAAGCACCGGTCATGTGACGGCACATACCTACCATTCTATCCGCAGAAGACGGATTGCTCATTTTGATTTCGTCTTAGACGGTGCTGACTGACTTGCTTAACACTTAAACATGCAGGTTTTTAAATTTTTTTTTTTTTTGATATAATTATATGGACGGACTTTGTGAGAAACGTGTCAAGTAACTTTTTGGTTATTTTTATATTATATATCAAAATTGTAGGAAATTTTACGCTGCATCGATTGGTAACACTGTTGTTAACATACGGTGACTTGTTATTGTGTTATATTTGTGTGCGAAACGTGTCAACTCAATAACAGTTAAATGATTTTGTGAGAAAAATGTCAAGTCAAAAATAATTAAACGATTTAGTGAGAAACAAGTCAAGTCACTGAATTATAATACTATTAATAATATTATTTATAGTTTTTTTTGTACAGCTTATAATAATGATTATAATATTGATGGAACCTATAGGTAGGTATTTTAATAGTATAAAAATGTCAAAAAGAACTCAACAATTATTAAAGTTGGCTTGTAACAGTAAGTACCTACTTAAATAAAAAATTATTATTTTAAACGTTGTTACTTATTACATTCAGTTACCATTATAAAAAATTCAATATTTTGTATCAACTTCTCTACAGATGCCATTGAGCCTAGTGCAGCATACACTAAGCCATCCTACTGTAGAAATTTGACCAAACTTTTTCATAAGACTACATGTGAAAAATATAATGATCAATATAATATGGATTATGTAAGAGTAAGTGAACATTAATTTCATACTCATAATAGGTTAACTAGAGATTTATATTGTTATCAACCTATCAACGCATTTATTGCAGTAGGTATAATATTGCAGTATATCATTAAATGGTAGTTATTATTCAGTAATAATTAGTAATCATATTTTAATTTCAAAACATTAATACTTGACCCGAGTATTGAAATTTGAAATACAATAAATTATTATATTGAGTTCTAGTATTACCTATACATAGTAAGTTATTATAATTTTTAGGTATTATACTATGATTATAATACTTACCTACATTACTAAAATTAAAATAGTTACATATCTTAATTTATTATAGATATCTAACTTTAATTATATTGTAGTTAATTAATATTTACTATTTAATATTAAATATACATGCAACATTTTAATTAAGTTGCATATTTTAAACACTTATGTACTAAACTAAAAATCAAAAAAATCTTTTAGATCAGAAATTGAATATTATATTCTTTGTACATATTATTCATTATTTAGTTAAAATTGTAAAGAATTTGCAATTTAATGTACCTGTGTAGTATGTTAATATTTTGATTCTTGTTTCTTAGCAATGGGTCAATGAATCTCAACCATCATATGGAACACAAATTGGCAATATAACTTTGGATGATACCAATTATGTGATTGAAATTTCCAATGATGATTACAATATTTTGGATAATGCTAATTATGTAAATGAAATTTCCAACGATGATCTTAATATTGTGAAAAATATAAATTATGAAGCTGTTTTGCCTATAGAACAGGTAATTTATTTTGCAAGCATATACATATAGGTTATTATAAGATTAATTAACTTTTTTTTTTCAAATAGAATAATGTTCATGAATTTGAAGAAAGTGTTATTTTGGGCACACCCCAGCTATTAGAAGGAAGCAAACCGATGCCATTTTATGAACATAATATTTTGGAATATGTTAATGATGTAGTAGTAATGCCTGTAGATCAGGTATTTTGTTTTGCATGAATAGTGCATAATATAGTTAGTGATATTTATAAAATTAATTAATTATGTATATTTTTTAATAGAATAATGATGATGCATTTGAAAGAAGTGTTATTTTGGGCTCACTATCCATACTATCAGCGGAAAATGATCAGTTACAACTTACAAATGAGGCCACCATTTTTGAAGTTAAACTTATCAAAAAACAAAGAAGTACCCATGGACATACCAATAGCATATACAAATCCGTTGGGTATAACTGAAGAAAAGAAAAAAGATCTTATGTCAATGTTAATTTTTATTCCTGAAGTGTATCATGAATTCTATAAAAATCTGAAAACAAATAAAAACTTGGGTAGGTTTAGGGTAGAACAAAAAAAAGGGTAAAAAACACCACCCAAACCTATTAATATGTTCAAATCAAAAATACCAATTGAAAAAAGATATTCAAATGCTGGGCATATACCATCTACATGTACTTCCAGAAGATGTCATCATTGTAGTACAAAAGAAAATCCCCGAAGAACAACATGGGAATGTTCATCATGTGGAGTTGGTTTGTGTATGACACCATATAAAAATTGTTTTAAAGCATTTCATGCTAAATAATAATTAATTTATGCGTGTGTCGACTGTCACAGTGGTTTGACGTATTAACCATCATTTTTTAAGTACAAAGACTAAAATTATTTTTTTTTTATTATTTTTTTATGTAATATGATAAGTAAAATAAATAACCATTTCCAAAAAAAAATTGATGTTTGAAATTTTTTTTAATGTGTGACTGAAAGGGTTAAGAATAAAAGTCCCATTAGTGCCCCATATACTAGTTTTTTGGTATACAGGGTGATTCATTTAACGTAAAACACTCAATATTTCTCAAAACCATTTACTTTTTTCAATTTTTTTTTTTTTTCAAAATTTTATATCCATGCTGTTCTAGAACTATATATTTTTTTTTATTTTTCACCCCTATATTTATTGGGTAAACCACTATCAACTTTTGATTTTCAAATGACAATCTATACTTAAAATAATAAGGCTATTTTTTTAATGACTTATCACATTTAAATTTTCATTTTTCGTTAATCCGTTGACGAGATATAGCCTCTCAAAGTTGGATGGTTTTGGGTGGTGCTTGTGTGTAAATACCACTTAGACAGTAGAGTTACCCTAGGATTTTTATAGCAAGGTAAAAGATATTACACTTTTCAAATCAATTTATCAAGTACACTGTACTGTAAGCTTAAGTTTTGCCCCAAAATGTATTTTATAACACTCATTTAGTTTATGGCCGCATTGGTAATAATAATACATATTATCCATTATAAAGACCAGAAGCTAAATGTATTAAAATCGAATCCAAGGTATAATAGTGATAATCTTTGTACAATGTACCTATAGCACATACTCGTTACAATAACTGATTGTCATAGTGCCATATTATAATAATTAATAAGTAATTGCCAATTGGATCATAACTGTGACTTATCGCAAGGTACCTACTTACCTACTTGAGTGTATTCATCACTACCCTATACCCATTTACGATTATCTTTGGTATTTCCTAACATCAATCAATATCAGTATCGTGAGGGTTTATCCCAAACTTTTATCATTTTAAAGTACTTTTAACTTTGTTGTTACTGTTTAACTTTTGAATCTTTATCTGTACATTGACTACAATATGTTTTAATAAAACTAATTTATCTAATGTTATATTTTTTGTCGACTTTTATTTTATTTTATATTGATTTCATATCCATTAATGCAAATTAAGTATACATATCATATTAATATGTATACTTATATTGAAAAAACTAATATGTTGCATTGTTTCATAGGATCTGGGAAAATTTCCAGAGCTGCTGCAAGGTAAACAATATTACATATGTATATTTATTCATTAAATAAACTTAAACATATATTTTTTATTTATTTTTATTAACTTGAATCACCTAAGTGTTCAATCTTACATTATAATGTAAATGTTTACAGAAAAATATGGATATTAACAATATTTTATTATACTATACAATTTAAGAATAAAAAAATCAGGTAATATAAAAACAAAATCTAAAAACTACAACATACAAATAGATAGGCAACTCATTTTCCAAGTTAATTTAAAAAAAACTTCAATATGATTTTCACACTTATATTTTACATACAAATTATGTACTTCTTATAAAATTAAATACAGTATAATGAGAAAAATAAGTATAATATGCATTTATAGGTTGTATCAGCAGCGTTATGCTGATCGCCAGTGTCCAGGTCATTCAATGTTTTATAGAATTAATAAACAACTCAGTATGAATGGTACATTTATGACAAAAAAAAAAGACGAAATACTGTGACAACTGATAATAATTCATTGGAAGTATTATGCAAATTAATTGAAAGTCCGCATATATCATTAAGAGTTGTAGCAAGTAAACCTAAAAAATAAATACATTTTAATAAACAATAATATAATATACATTTTCAATAACCGCCAATCGAGGTGACTTGGAACTGCGAGGTGAAATGAAACACTTCGGTTTTTTTTTTAAACATATAAGGTTATCTATGAAACAAAATTATATAATTTAATTCTGCCTCCATTCAAATTAAATGTACAATATTTGTGATAATAAATGTTATCATCAACCATGTGCTTGTTCTTATCATTACCACCAAAAAAAATAACCAAACATTTCTTATGATAACAGCGATTTTATCATTGCTCTCAAAAGTGCTTCAAATGTTTGTGATTGAAGTCAAATTTAAAGGTTTGTATATTTTTTATACATTAAAGGACACTTCAAAAGCAGAGTTTTGTAGTTAAAAGTCCTTAAACATTTTTTGCCAAATTTATAACTTAAGTTTTATTTTACAGAAGAAAATTGAGGGTGACTTGGAATACCAAAAATGCCAAACAAATACAAGCGTATACCGGGTAGCCGGACATATATAAATTACAGTGACGAAACACTTCAACAGGCCCTCGATGAGGTAAGACAAAAAAAACTTTCATACAGAGAAGCATATCAGAAATATGGTATATCCATTTCTACTTTGAGTAGAAAAATAAATAAAAAAAACGTTAATAAACATGGTGGACAAAATGTATTAACTCCCTTAGAAGAAAAATGTATTGTAGATGCTATATTGTACGCCTCTGATTGGGGTTTTCCGTTTGAAAAAGATGATGTGAAAAATTTAGTAAAATCATACTTGGATCGTGCTGGCAAAAATCTTAAACCATTTAAAAACAATTTACCTGGTGAAGTTTGGTATAAAAATTTTATTCAAAGACACAGTAAAGCTCTAAAGATACGACTTGGTGAAAATATAAAACGTTCACGAGCTGCAGTGTCAAGAACAGTAATTAATGAATATTATAATAATTTGGAAATTTCTCTCTCAGGTATACCTCCACAAAATATCATTAATTACGACGAAACAAATTTTGTTGATGATCCTGGTCGAATTAAAGTCCTGGTAAGAAAAACCTCGAAGCATGCTGACAATATAATGGACTCAACAAAGTCAGCAACCTCAGTGATGTTTTCTGTTGATGCTGCTGGGTCAATGTTACCCCTTTATGTTGTATATAAATCCACACAGTTATGGGATTCATGGACTCTTGGAGGTCCAGAAAAATGCAGGTATAATCGAACGCCATCTGGGAGGTTCGACCAAAGTATTTTTGAAGATTGGTTCATAACTGTTGTTATACCCCATTTTCGACGGTTGGAAGGTAATAAAGTAGTTATTGGGGATAACCTAGCAAGTCATATGTCAATGAAAATTATCCAGTTATGTAAAGAAAATGATATAAAATTTATATTTTTACCACCCAATAGCACTCATTTGACACAACCTTTAGACGTGTCTTGCTTTAGGCCAGTTAAAATTGCATGGCGAAAAGTTTTAAAAGCTTATTAAAGAACTAGGAGAGGTAAAATTCCAAAAGAGATTTTTCCTAAATTACTTAAAAAAACGTTGGAAAAGCTTTCAGTTTCACAAATTAGCAATATAAAAGCAGGGTTTGAAGCAACAGGAATATATCCCATTGACAGAGAAAAAGTATTAAAAAGATTGCCTGTTGAAGATCTATTTAGAAAGAGTTTTTATTTTGTTTTTATCATGTTATTGATATTTTATTATTTAAATATTGAGTTTACTGTTAAAAAAAGGTAAAGTTAACTTGTTTCTTTTTAATATTTATTAAGCATGTTCTTGTGTTAATTTTTAAAATAAAAATTTTGTTCCAAGTCACCTTTAACGTTCTTGAATTGAATTTCACATACAATTTTCATAGCTGTTCCAAGTCACCCAAAAATTGAGGTGACTTGGAACACGTAGTTTTTATTTTTTTTTAAGTTCAGTTTTGGTCAAAAAACTAAATGAAAGGTCTTATCCTATTCATGAGACGTATGCACACATTTATGTATTTTATGTAGTTCAGTGCGATTTTTTTTAAGTTCCGAATAACAAGAAGTATGTCAAAATCGTTCCAAGTCACCTCGATTGACGGAATATTATATTTTTTTAGAATATTTAAATTTATCATATTCTGCTGTTCAAAGAATTTCAAAAAAGTATCAATATCATGCTTACTTATCGACTCGTGTTCAGCAACTCCAGCCAATAGATTATGAACGTCGTTTTACTTTTGTTGCTCATATGATGGTTCAGCTAGAAGATGATTCCACTATTTTGGAAAAGATTTTATGGACTGATGAGGCAAGATTCCATAATAATGGAACCGTAAACCACCACAATACTCACTATTGGAGCGATACAAATCCTCACTGGATTAAAGAATGTAATAAACAAATTAGATGGGGTATAAATGTATGGTGTGGCATAATTAATGATAGATTGATAGGTCCGTATTTTTTTGAAAATAATTTAATGGAAACAGTTATCTTAATTTTTTAAAAAACGAACTACCATTAGATTAACTCCAATCATTAGATATTTCATTGGATCAACGCCTTAATATGATTTGGCAACATGATGGTGCACCAGCTCATAGTATGTTAGCTGTACGTGCTTTATTAGATGATATTTTTAGTGGTAAATGGATAGGAACTCAAGGCTCAACAATTCTTTGGCCACCACGTTCTCCAGATATGAATGTTCTCGATTTTTATTTTTGGGGATTTTTAAAAGGCGAAGTTTATAAAGAGGAGTAGAATAATATCAATGATTTGAAAAATAGGATTG
The DNA here is from genome assembly GCF_019925205.1 of Metopolophium dirhodum. Taxonomy (NCBI): domain Eukaryota; kingdom Metazoa; phylum Arthropoda; class Insecta; order Hemiptera; family Aphididae; genus Metopolophium; species Metopolophium dirhodum. Next base: position 136,284,827 of record NC_083560.1, read on the forward strand.
TTGAAATATATAATAAAATACCTTCATGAGTATTAAAAAAAACTACAACTAGTGAAGTGACTATATAAACGGTTATCTCTTTGTTTGGATATGGATGGTAATCATTTTGAACATTTATTAAAATATCAATACTTATCTATAATTTATTATTGTGTTGTTATTTTAATTTATTTTAGTAGGTACCTATTTATGTTAATATAGGTACTTATACTTCATTGTTGTCTATTGCATTCAACTAAAATAAAAAGAAAATTTATTATTATTATATAATACATATATTTTCTAATGCCTACTTAATACTTGAGTTAAACATTTTACTTACCGATAAAACTGTAAACATAATTTGGAAAAAGGTAGTCTGCATAAAATGATCAACTGAGTTACACACATACTATCTGATTTTCTTTATACATTCACTTCACTCAAATGATATTGTGAAAGGTTACAACCTACATTGTTACATACATGAAATCCTTAGTCTCAATAATCAAAGGCAACTGAAGTAACCGTACATTAAATTATTGTATGAGCCTATTTTTGAAAAATAACTAAGAAGTTTTAAAAAATTATAATATATTGTAGAACTTTATGAAAAAAGGGAAACAAATGAAATGACAACGCTTGATTAGCTAACGGCTCATTTTAAATTATAGAAAATAGATATGCCTCAGCAAGTAGCTAAATAAATATTATTATTCAAGGGGTATAGATATTATCATCTTTACTCCTTATTTAATTAAAAGCATATTTTCTAATCTCATTGGAGATGTCTTTCTGGGCCATGATTTCCTCGTGGAGCAACAAGTAGCTTGGGACTACAGTGGTTGCATAATCCACCTGGGGAAAGAAATACGTGTTTCTGTAAGTTGGAGAAATCCAGTAACTCCGGTCACCGTAGGAGTGGACTTAACAACCGCAGGTTTACCCGAAGGAGAGTACGGTATACGGGTCAAAGAAGTCCTATGCCAATATCCGGAGGTTTTCTCCGGAGAAGTAGGCAGAACTCGGGTGATAGAGCACCAGATCCGTCTCAAGGATCCAAATCCAGTGGCTCTAAACGCTTACGGGTACTCCCGAGAGAAAAACGAGGTGATTGCCGAAATGTTGCGAGACATGGAGGAACAGGGTTTTGTTGAACCTAGTATATCTCCATGGGCTGCACCGGTGGTACTCGTGAAGAAAAGGGATGGTTCACGTAGATTTTGCGTTGACTATCGCCGTCTGAACATGTAGACGGAGTCGGACGCTCACCCGATGCCGGATCTCCATGACATGGTCCGAGGAATGGGTGGAGCGAAGATTTACAGCACCATGGATTTGAAATCAGGATACTGGCAGGTGGGTCTCTCACCAGAGACATGTCCACTCACGGCGTTTAGGACCCAAAGAGGATTATTCCAGTTCAGAGTAATGCCCTTTGGACTTAAAAACGCCCCCGCCACATTCTGTCGCTTGGTAAGCGAAGTCTTCCGTGGGTTAGTTGGTAAATTTGTGTTGGTTTATTTGGATGATATTGTGGTATACTCTGAGAGCCCCGATGAACATCTAAACCACTTGCAGAGAGTCTTGGAGCGACTCCAGTCTTACGGTCTGACGTGCCAGCCAAAAGAATGTACATTTGGGGTGACACAGATCAAATTCCTAGGTCACGTCGTGGACGGTGAAGGAATAGACCGGGAGCCGGAAAAACTGACGGCGATTCAAAAATTACCGGTTCCAAAGAAGTCTAAAGACGTGTTACGGGTGTTAGGCGTTTGTGGTTGGAACAGTCAGTTCGTGCCACACTACGCCGAGATCACAGCACCACTCACGAGTCTGTTGGCCAAAGGGACCAAATGGCGTTGGTCAGAAATTGAGCAAGAGGCATTCCGGAAGTTGAAGGAGTCTCTGGTGTCCGCACCACGGCTCTGCCCTCCCCTTCCGGGTAAGCCATTCAATCTACAGACCGACGCAAGCGAAGTCGGAGTTGGTGCCGTTCTCTTTCAGCGGGGGGAGAGTGGTGACAGGAAAATCATTTCCTACGCCAGCAAAAAACTCTATCCAGCACAGGGAAGATACTCGGCAGTTGAACATGAATGTCTAGCTATAGTTTGGGCGGTTGACAGGTTCAGGCCGTATCTTGAGTCTGGTAAGTTTATGTTATTTACCGATAACGCGGCACTCCGATGGTTACAGCAAGCTCGCTGTACCAACAGCAAACTAACGCGATGGGCGCTACAACTCGAGGCTTTCGATTTTGAAATCCAGCACGCACCCGGAGTAGAAAATGAAGCAGCCGACGCGCTACCCCGTTGTCCGGTGGGACCGAATACAGTGGACGAAGAATCGTAAGAGAACAACATCCACGATCCCCCAGTGATTCGGCCCGGAGTGTCCGGATAAACTTCCGGAGTCTTCGGTGATCTGTCCGGCATGTCCGGAGGATCCGGTGTGGTTGTCACCCAGTGTAGAGCGATCCAGCCGAAGAGGGAGGACGGAAACGTCACATTTCAAGTTGTCCGAGAGTGGCAACAAAACGACCAGAACATACGAGAGATAGTTGCTAAACTCTCCGGAGTCGGTGCAAGGTTCGGTCGGTTTCGGAAGTTGTACGTCATACGGTACAAGGTGTTGCACCGCCACCCTGGATCCATCGCACATGGAGAAGAGGGGGTGGTCGTCCCGGTTGACGAGGCCCAGATTCTGCTACAAAGGTTTCACGACCACAATACAGCGAATCACCCAGGGTGGAAAGAAACGTACCGAAGCATAAAGAGTCGTTTCTTTTGGGCCGGTATGCGAGAAGCAGTGCGTAATTACGTGCGGGCGTGCGACGTCTGTGCATGTGTAAAACCACTGAATCGCAAACCAGAAGATCGGATATGCACCCGAGTCCCACGGCAACCTTGGGAGGTGCTGAGCATCGATTTTATGGGTCCATACCCACGAACGCAGCGGGGTAAGACAACGATTTTGGTAGTAACTGATTGTTACAGTCGCTAGGTAGAGGCGTACCCCCTAGGAAAGGCGACGACCAAATCGATTGTGGATACATTCGAACGGGAGTTGTTCCCACGGTTCGGGTACCCTAGGGCATTATTGTCAGATAATGGCCCGCAGATCGTGTCCAAGGCATTGGGAGACGCACTAAAAAGGTGTGGAGTGGAAGGATGGACGACTCCAATATACCACCCACGTGCCAACCAGGTAGAAAGGCAAAATCAAGAGTTGAAGAAAGGGTTCCGAACCTTACTTGTTGATAAGCCTCATCATCTGTGGGATGTCTACCTGCCACACGTGTTGTACTCCGTAAGAAACAGAGAAAACCGAAACATCGAACAGTCACCGGCCAAAATGATCAAGGCCCTCGGAGATTGGTAACTCGAGCTGGCCGAAGGATCACCGGACGCGGGCAAAAATGATCCGGAGTTGTCCGGAGCAGTGTGGAATCCTCCGGTAGAAATCGAAGATTCTCCGGTGGAACCGGACGATACTGCTGTGGTAGATGGGGTTACCCGGTGGTTTCCGGCCCCAAAGCCCACAGTACCCATATACCCCCAGAATCCCCGGGAAGAAGTGTTGAAGTATAGGTGATATACAGAAGCTAAAGGTAAATAAAAATAAGATCGGATATATGTCATAATATAATAATTTGTATATTGATATGAATAACTATAGTGCTCCGAGGCGTAATATAAATCAACGACTGATCGTCCTACAGGCTACTACATAGAACGAATATGCTATAGAAATATAAAATGCCTATTCAGCGTCTGCTGTACTACAGTATGAATAATTTGCTTATAATCTACATAATACAGGTTGTGTTGTTTACATTCAACAAGAAGCAATCTGTCAGTAGGGGATTGTGTATACTACAAAGCGCATCCGCAGTCAAGTGCGGGGAATCGTTTATCATGCGGGGTTCGCCCCGAAATGGTTAGGTCCGGTTAAGTTGGGTAAACCACTAGGAACCGGAGTGTTCTTGACGGAGGGTAAACGCCCTACTAAGTTACATGTCTCAGCGATGAAGCGAGCTGTAGGACCGTCAGAGAACACTAACTAATCATACTTGTTTCAGATGGCAGAACGACCAAATCATCCGCCACCAAACCGCAACCACCGCCCATCCCGCGGCATGATTGCCACGCGTGTGGAAAAGCTCGGGCGATGGCCGCGCAGTTGTTGCGGGAAGCCAGGAGGCCCTTTGGGGATGGACCGGAGGACATGGTGAGTGGTTGGTCAGCTGAACGCGCGGCCACCGCGTCGTTCGGCCGGATACGAGCAAGCCCGACTGCATGGGCTTTGTTCGAGCGGGGGTTCGCCGGTCCACTCGAGCACCTACAGGTCTAGGGCAGGACCACCCGGGCGAGTGCCATCTCGCCGAGCAGCGCCGGCTCACCAGCGCCACGACGTCCGGGATGGGCGTGGCCGGTTCAGGCGGCCAGCGGTGCAGCCGCAAGCCGACCAGACAGACGAGTAGCCCATGGTACAGCCGCAATCCCAGCAGTCCGTGGTGCAGCCGCCAGCCACAAAGCCAGCAGAGCAGCAGCTGGCCCAGCAGCCAGGCACCCAGGAGCAGCAGCTGGCCGCGGTGGAGCGGTGGATTCAGGCCACGGAGGTGACGCCCGGGGACCCGGTCATCCTCCCCGTGGACTAGGTTGCTCGGGCGCGTCTCATGGACTCAGGGGGGAGTATGTTGCGGTCGTTATCGCAACGACTGCGGCGTCTCTATCGACGTCAGCGAGAACGCGACCGACAACCGCGACGGGAGCAGCTTTTGCCGGACCGTGGACCGTGGTCGTCGTCACACGTATTACAATATCTGTCTGTGATAACCATATTATAGTATATGAATAAACGTGTCGTCGTTGAATAAATGTGTTGTGTATATTAAAAGTGTCTACTCATTTCAAAAAACCGTTCCTACAGCTACAATATTGTACCTATTATGCCTATAACTTGCTTTATTACAATTCTTTGTAAGTAGTTAATGAAGTCAAATACTTTTCTTTTTTTTTTTCCTGTTTGAACCGACGGCGTCGCGGGAACTGCTTTCGCATTACTTCCGCGACGCCGCCATCGTTTATTGAAATTAAATAAATGTGACATTTTATACAATTTAATATTCACACCTTTTGTTTTGTCCCTTAATGGGCGCACATTGAAACTAATTTTTACATTTTATTAATAAAATAACATTGTTGGCTTAAGGCCCGCTGGTTGCATTTGTTGACTTCTCGACCCGGCTTTGCTGCCCGCCAGTCTTGAAGTCACGTTCATGGTCTTCCCGGCCCGGCTTGTTAGCCAGTCGGCCTCGAGTCTCGTGCCTCGCGGTTCTCCTTCCATTGTACTGGAGTTTGCGTCTCCCCGGTGATGGTTTGCCAGTTTTCCTGTTGTCTCGTCTTTCTGCGAGCCTTGCGGTCTGCGGCGCCTCCTGACGCTGGGCCCGGCCCCTCTCACTCTCAATCGCGATCACCCGGACGGTGACCAACCGTGCTGTGGGCGTCCTACTAATGCCCCGGGGCACGCCTGCCGCTGTGGGACCGTTTCGGATGAGGTGATTGGGGGTGCGTGTGCGCCGGTGTGGAGCGGCTTTCCGCTCGTCTTTCAGAGTCCGTCTTCGGCTGTTGTTGTCGGGTGGTGGCGATGTTTGCCCGCTCTGATCTGATGCCTGCCGGTGTTTTGGTTTGTTCAGTTTTCCTTCTGTTTCCTCCGTTCGTTCGTTCGTTCGTGCTGCTCGGTGCGTCGAGCGGTCGGCGGTTTCTTGAGGCGTTCGGACTAGCGGCCTTTCTGATCAATCGCGATCACCCGGACGGTGACGAATCGTGTTGTGGGCGTCCTACTAATGCCCCGGGGCACGCCTGCCGCTGTGGGGCAGTTTCGGATGATGATACTGGGGCGCTGAGTTTACTAGCCCCTGGGTCCCCGTCTAACCTTCCCGGTCGTCTATGCATCGAGCCTTCGGTCTGTGTTGTTGTCGGTAGTTGGAGGGCGATGTTGGCCCTCTCTGGTCGCTCGTGTTGACCCGCCGGTGTTCGGTTTTATACAGTTTGCCTTCTGTGCCTCCCCCGTTTGCCGGAACCGGAATTCCGTTTCCAGTCGGCACCACGTGGAGGTGGGGGTAGGACTCTGCCGACCAATTAAGTCAAATACTAGAAGCGTTTCAAGCGAGAATGCTGTATTTGTAGTTTGTAATATTATTACGCTTAAAAAAGTAAGAAAAAAATTTTTTCAATTTTTTCTTTATCAGTTAAGGAACGATTTGCAAACAAACAAATGTCATTTGCGGAGTTATAACTTTATCGTTGTTGTTCACATTTTTTATTCTATATATTATATGTAAATGTCAAATACCGTCAAGCAAATTTCATAAGCCAGCCAACAGTGTAAATACCATAGTCCATCCACATTTCACATGTTAAAAAATATAAGTATAAGCATTTAGCAAAATGTATAACTATGGTCTATGAAGAAAGCAAGCTTAACGACTATAGATTTCAATTATATAAACAAGCTAAGAATAAATTCAGGTTTCAAACAGTAAATACCTAATTGTAACATACCTGAGAATTTAATTTCTTATTCAAACTTTGCTCATCGTCTTCGTTGACAGACCTTTACACATTCAAAGTCCCGCTAGAGGCCTCACTACTACAAGTGGACTCTGCAGACCGACACCGAATCGCAGTGAAAAAAGACGTTATTTTTGGTTTGTTGTTCATTTTATTTAAATTAAAACAGAAAGTTCGTGTTAAACAATTTAAGCCACAATGAAATTTAACAAAACACAGAAAAAAAATTAAATAACACGTGCGAGTAGCCGAGTAGCAGAGTTTCCAACGGTTTCGTAGATCGCGTAATGCATAACCATAAATAAGAGAAACCGTTCGTCCATCTGAAGTCTAACCTCCGAAAAACATGAAAACGGTTGCAAACTCAAACATAATGTTAGACCCATGGTTACCCGTAGTGATGTGCCACTAGGAATATTCCCCAGCCTCTCGAGAAATATCCTTAAAAAAAAAAAAAAAAATTGAGTGGGAATAGAATGACAGTCTATACTACTGTATTACTCTGTACTAGAGTAACAGTATTAATTAGTATGTTTTGTTCACATTAATTGGCTAAACTGCTTTGTTGACCAACATAATATTGATAAGCAATATATTAGATTATAATTGATTATAGAATAATTTACATAGTTTTATACTTTTAATTTCTGTTACCATAGTACTGTAAGTTAATTTTTTGTTTCACACTTCACAAACTTCTTAACATTTGTGTTACAATTTGTTGTGTTTAAATCTAGTGTATATTGTGTTAGTACCTATATAAAGTTCGTTATTTGTTTGTTGCTTATCAAATTTTTTGTTGAAATTGTTGGTCATATTACCTAGAAAAAACTGTAAAAGGCAAAAAGATATTTGAATGCTGTTATTGCAAATTTCAATATTCTTGTAAAAATGCCACTAAAATGACCATGCATTTAATACTAATAATATTATAATTATAAAAGTATTAATTAAGGGTACTGTTTTGCTATTATTTTAAAGTGATTTAAACAAAGAGACTGAAGTCTAGTTATATTTTTATTTTATTTGTTACATTTATTAGTAAAAAGTTATTTAGTAGTTATGTTTATTTTTAAAACCTAATTAAATACAAAGTAGTAATTTGGATACTTTATTAATTGTTTTCTAATTTTGATCATAAGTTCATAATATTGTTATTTTAAAAGTATTAATTAAGATTTAAGAGTACTGTTTCTTTTTATTTTTATTAATAATGAATTTTAATGAATTTTTATTGTTTCTTAACAGTGATACTAACTGCTGTAAATTAGATGTAATAATATTAACTGAAACCTGGCATAATGTAGAATACTGTAATTTTAAGATTCCTGGACATAGACTGTCTTTCTCGAGTATTAAAAGAAACCAAAATGATGGTATAATTGTATTTACCAGAACACAATTATGTATAGAATCAGTTGAATACAAACATACTGTGGCTAATCTTATGAAACTAAATTTTGTAATAAATAATACTCCATTTACCATTTTATGTGTATACAGGTCCCCCTCAAGTGACATCAATGAATTTTTGCCCATCTTAGATAACATTCTAAAAGACGAAATAAATAATAAAGGCTATCAAATTATAATTGGTGATATGAATATAAACATTGTGGGTCCGAATTTCACTAATAACGAATATCTTGATAAGATATCACAATATGGATACGAATCATTTATTAATGTGTTTACTAGAACACCGCTAGGTAGCAAACATTCTTGTTTAGACCATATTTTTGTCAAAAGTAATAATAACATTAACGTTAACGGTAAAATTGAGGCTGGTGTGATTCAAACTAGTATTACGGACCACTTCTCAACAGTTATAGGTATTCAAATACATAACCAGAATCAACAAAAAAGTAATAACGTATATAAGACAATAAATTACTGCGATCTGAATGAAATATTAAAAAAATACAATTGGAATAAAGTGTATATTAATAACAATGTTAATGAATGCTACAATGTTTTTATTAATATGGTTGATAGTGCTATAAGTATGACCTCAATAACTAAAACAGCCAATTCAAAAAACAAATGTCTAAAAGAATGGATGACACCTGGCTTGCTTTGCTCTCTACGTAATAAACAAAAACTATCCTTAAAAGTTCATAAACACCCAAGTAATCACAAATTACGTGCACACTACATACTTTATAAAAATAAATTTTCAATAATTTTAAGATTAGCTAAAAACAATCATTACATAAATAAATTCAAAGAGGTTTCATATAGCCCAAAATTAACATTTAAACTGATTAATGATGTAGCTAATACAAATTGCAAAATTAAAAATTATGAGGAAATACATTCAATATTTTTTGGTAATGAAAATATCAATTCATCTTTAAACCCAATTAGGGTTTCCAATATTTTTAATAAGTATTTTACAACCATTGGGAGTAACCTTGGAGGCTTGATAAATAAATCGAATTTTCATTATGATGAACCAAATACAACTGAATCTTTTGATACAATTTTTAATGAAAAAGTCAGTGTCGACGAAGTTTTATTAATTATCAACAATTTAAAAGATAAGACAGCAGCTGGACATGATGGCATATCAGTTAAAACACTAAAACTCATAGCAAAAAATATCTCAGTACCATTAACCCATATTTATAACTTAAGCATATCGGAAGGTACATTTCCAGATATATTTAAACTAGCCATTATAAAACCATTATATAAAAGTGGTGATCGAACAAGTATTAGTAACTATAGACCTATCTCAATGATCAGTAATTTCGCCAAAATACTTGAAAAGGTAATAAAAAGTAGGTTAATACAATTTTTAGAAAAAAACAATATTCTGTCTAAAAACCAGTTCGGTTTCAGACCTAAATTAGGTACTGAAAATGCGTTATATAATGCGACATAATTTATATATAATGCACTTGATAACAGTAAAAAAGCAACAGGAATTTTTCTGGACCTGGCTAAAGCTTTTGACACGGTGGATCATGCTGAACTTATCAATTTACTTCCTAATTTTGGTATAAAAAAATCAAGTTTTAAATGGTTCAAGAGTTATCTAGACAAAAGAAAACAAAAAGTAAAAATCAATGGCATTTTAGGGGATGAAATGTTAATTACTTGTGGAGTACCTCAAGGGAGTGTTTTGGGTCCTACTTTGTTTATATTATATATAAATAGTATATGTGATCTTGATATCAATGGACAAGTCGTAACGTATGCAGATGATACTTGTTTACTTTTTTCTGGTGATACTTGGGATAACGTTCGAACAAAAGCTACACTCAGTTTCAAAAAAGTATTAGGTTACTTGAATCAAAGAAAACTTACAATTAATTATAAGAAAACAAATTTTATTAATTTCTTTATTCATAAGGATGAAAATAATTTTGATCATTTAAAAATACACAATTGTGGAAATGAACCTTGTGGTGAGTTAATTTGTCAAAGTATTTTCAGAGTGTCGTGCACTAGATATCTAGGATTAATAATCGATAATAACTTGAGATGGAATCTACACGTGAGTAATATTGTGTCACGACTACGAACAGTGTCTTTCAAATTTTATAAATTAAGGAATTTTTTACCAGTTCATACTTTAAGAATAATTTATCTTGCCTTATATCAAGCAATATTACAATACGGCCTGTTGGTCTGGGGAGGTACAGCCAAAAACGCACTACAGCCACTAATAATACAACAAAGATTAATAATTAGGATCTGTCTGAGTAAGATAAGCCTAGAAGGATCAACAATAGAAAACTTTAAACTATTCAATGTTCTATCACTAGAAAAACTTTACAAAAAAATAGCTATATTTTTCATAGTTAAAAACTATTATCAATGGGTGGACGTCGTTAACATTAATGAAAAAAGAGGAAATAGAGCATACAATGCTAAGATACCTTATACTAAAAAATCTTTTGGGCAAAAATTTGTTAATTATCTTAGTCCCACATATTTCAACTCACTGCCAATTAATATTAAAATAAGTATATACGATAACTCCAGGAATCTTAAAAAGTCGAATCTCAAAAAATTAATTTTCAACTGGTTAGAAACTCATTTAGACTAGTGTTTACTGTTAATGTATATTAAAATTCATGTATTTGTTTATTTATTTATATTTTTATCAATTATTGTATTAATTACTAGATTTTGTAACTCTCTACCATCACCACAAGCTTGCTTACAGGTGGTAGATAGATTCATCTTATTATTATATTATTGTAAATTTGCTCTTTTTGAGCTATGTATAATTTATTATAATAAATGAATTTAAAAAAAAAAAAAAAAAAAAATAATGATACTGAAGTACCTAATGTAATATATAAATATATATTGTTCATTACATGTATAAGTAAAAGTTATTCAGTATTTCAGTATGTTTATTTTTATTTTTTAACCTAAAATAAAAGTTGGATAGTTAATTTTGTGATCATTGTACACATTTTAATTAAAAAATGAAATTATGGTTACTCAGTAACATTTTTTTAAATAATAAAAATCCAAACTAAAATAATATCAGTAAAGAACTGTAATTTGGATCATTTACAGCCATAAGTTTAATTTAAAACTGAAAATTATGATCAATATTTAAAAACTTATTATATTCCCAGGAATTTGCCCATCACTAGTTACCCGTATTATGAAAACGGTTACCGGAACATAGGCGGGATACGCTACGCGGGGTCGGCTTGTTTACCATTCTCTATTTCAACCATGTTTGGTACCAAACTGATAACAAAAGCCATGATAATAATAGAAAATGTTGATATCTTAATCTTTGTTTTTTTTTTTACAAAATCGTATTGTCATATTGTATGATAAAATTTTTTTTTTCTTAATCATGTAAAAACACAACATTTAACATGTATGAAATACGAATCATTTGGGGGGAGGAGGGTCCGGACTCCTTAGACCCCCCCCCCCGTTATATAAAATATATCTGTTCCGGTTGAAAACAGTGAAGATATAAATTGTTCCGCTTCCACCAGTTCCACCGTTGTTAAGGTTTGTCAAACTATCAAAATGTTTAATAAATTATTATTATTATATTATGAACTATATTAAACTATATTTTTAAATTTTTTTTAGGAAAATATATCTGTTCAGGTTAAAAACAGTGAAGATATAAATTGTTCTGCTTCCACCAGTTCCACCGTTGTTAAGGTTTGTCAAACTATCAAAATGTTTAAAGGTGGGTAGGCCAGAGCATTTAGCTGTAATGTAACTGTAATGCTCAAGTGTGTACGGTGTTACTGTAACATTCGTACGTGCTCGGCTCGCGACGCCGTCGATCCACCAGAGTGTCGGTATTTTGACGAACATCAAAGGAATGTTACATTACGACGCGACGCTAGTGTGTACGGTAAACTAGTTGCTCGCATCGAATCGCCCTGATCGCTGATCCTCATATCAGTACTTTTACTTGACTCAATTAAATTTTACCAATAAGTGTTTTATTTAAATCAATTAATTTGAAATGAATTGGACTAACGAAAAAGTGTTAGATCTCATTGAATGCTACAAAAATAAACCGGTACTATGGTTCCCAAAGGACCCAAAGTATTACAACAAATTTGCGAAATCCGATGCGTGGGATGATTTGGCCAAAGAAATGAAAATTACACCAGATGAATGTAGGAAAAAAATAACCAGCCTTAATGCATCATTTCGACGAGAAAAAATGAAGATGAAAAATAGTCAGAGAACTGGCACAGGTAATTATAAAACAATTTTTATAAATATTAAAATAATCAGGGCTTGAATTTGAAAAAATATTTCGTTTTCGTTATTTAGAATCAAAACGTTATAACATTTTGTGTTAATCGTTGCTTAAAATTAAAATGTTTTGAAACTTTGATGTTAATAACAATTAACACGTTATCAAACTTTATTGTTTAACAGTATTTAAAATTAAAAATGTACTTTTATATGGGCTTATTCACACACGGCAATGAGACGCACGTTTGGTCGCGTTCGAACGCGCATGTTTAATTTTGAACGTTCCTCAACTAGTATTAAAAATACTTTCCCAATGTATTTTCCATTAATTTTAGTTTTTAATAACACACGGGCGATTCGGACGCCGCAATCGCACGTGTTCATTCATAATTTGTGACATTGACTTTGTAGTAGTTACCTCCGTGCAAATTATTTACATTTATAATTCAACAATATATAATTAATTTAAAATACAATTAACATAAAAAGTTCGATAAATTTGACAACTCTTCTGGGTAGCTACATAGAGTTGCAATTTATAATATATTTTTATTATATTTTTATACAAGGAACAGACGAAGTTTATGAGAGCACATGGTTCGCATTCAAACATTTTGCCTTTATTATGGATAAGGACAATCCACGACCTACATTAGATACTGTAAGTAAAAACTATAAATGTATGAATGTATTATGTTTATTAAATGTATAATCAATATGTATAATAATTATAAATAAAAATTAATAAAACACACTATATGTAGGTACTAGTAAAAAAATAAAATAAAATTATGCGTAGTCACTTTGCCACGAAACCACCCCTTCATTTACAAAATAATTTGCAATTTCGTTTCGAAGTTCTTTTACATCCAACGCCGATCTACGAGGCATATTCCGGATTGGTAATAAAGACGTCATGTTGTTGTTTTCTGATCTCCAATTTCCTTCAGTTATCTGTCCACCAACTTCTCTGTCAAATGTGCCACTCGGGGTATAAATGTTCACGGAATTCATACTTTTCCGTAAAAAGTTATGGAGGTGTGTTACAGCCATCACTATAACCTCTGCTTTTTCGGGTTCCAATAGGCTTACGTATTACACGAAACACCGAAGATGAAATTCCGACAACACGGCAGGCCCTGCATAAGCGATAGTTGAAATTTCTTTTAACAGAACCTTTGGGATGTAAACCCGAAAACACTTTCATGACATGTTCATTCAGTGGAAATGCCTCATCACCAAGTACAAAATATGGCAGTGGTATTTCTCTTCCCGGTAATGGTATTGGGGCTGGTATATTCAACGAGTTATTTTCCATTTTTTTATATAACTCACAATTTTTGAAAACTCTGCCATCCGAAATTCTACCCTGACATCCGGCATTTACGTAAATGAAGTTATAGTTGGAATCAACGAGTGCAAATAATACAATGCTAAAATTTCCTTTGTAATTAAAATACTCACTTCCACTATTAAATGGAGCTTGTAGGACTACATGTTTTCCGTCCATTGCTCCTAAACAATGGGGAAAATTCCAACGATCTTCGTAACCTCCTGAAATAGCTAACCAGCCTTCAGATGTCGTAGGTATCTAAATTTTTAAATAATAATATATTATATTTGTATAAAAATTATCACAATTTAGAAGAAAATATTAATTATGGGTACTCGAATTTTATTTTTCAAATTTTTTATTGTTTAAATTTTATTTATTATCACTGCGTTTGAAGTTCAAATATTAGTTTATTTGTTGGGTAAAAATTCTTGAAAATTGAATAGAAGGCTCCTAATATATTGTTTCAAAGTAAGATGAAAAATATTAAAAATCAGCAGTCACAATTTTTTTTTTATAAGCATTTAAAGTTTGAATTTCGACAAAATTTATCAAAACCTCGAAATTTATTAATCATTGTAAATAAAAAATTATAAAATGTTCAGTATTTATAACTAATGGCTGAAAATTTAAAACAAAGATTTTCATAAATAGTTCATACTGTAACCAAAAAATCTAAAAAATATATAAATGCAGTTATTTTTACTGTTATTTTAAATTCAAATTTGGACAAAATTTCATATTAAAACCAAGAATAATGATTTTAGTTATTTTGTTGTAATTTAAAAATATTATTTGTTGGTATATGAAACTTTTAGAGTATATTGTTATATTTTATAAACACGCAATGACATTTTCAAATGTAATTTTTTTGGGGAAAATGAATTTAACCAACTGTATTAAATACTAATAAATACTATTATTCACAATAATATCATCAAACTTAGTAAGATATTATAGACTGACTGACCGTCTTCGCTCAGAATCGTTTTTCTTATAAAATTGTATTATATCATTAGATTGAAATTTAACACAATCCATTACAGTAACTCAATTGTAACCCACTGTACAGCTGAGTAGATATATATGTATAAAATCAATATTTATATTCAATTAATTTTTTTTGTATACTTAAGGTCGTCGAAGAACAAGTTGAAATTGAAAATCAGAATAAAGAACCCGAAGTCGATGTGTTACAATCCACTGAAAACCTAAATGATTCAGTGATTTTCAATACTCCATCATCTCATCCAAAAAAAAAAGAAAAAAACAGATGATGATATTATGCTTGACCAGGCATTTTCAATTTTAACTGCTGCGGCAAAACCGGTAGAAGAAACGGAATGTAGTGCGTATGGAAAATACATAGAAACTAAGCTACAAAGTTTTTCCCCACAAACAAGAAATGCTGTTCAACATGAGTTCGGTAACATCATTTTTAAAGCTTGCCAGGGGTTTTATGAATATAACTAACCTGCTAATAATATAAATCAAATCCATCCTCTTCATATGTCACTTTCTAACTACAATCCTAGCCCTATACCTTCTACTTATATTCCTAGTCCTTCGTCTTCTAACTACAATCCTAGCCCTATACCTTCTACTTACAATCCTAGTTCCTCGTCTTCTACATACAATCCTGACTCTATACCTCCTACTTACAGTCCTAGTCCTTCGTCTTCTACATACAATCCTAGCCCTCCGCCTCCTGCTTATAATACTAACACTTCCCCCACTCTTAATGCCTATGATCTTAATTAAAATTAAACAAAATTTTAAGCAGTTAGATTAAAATGTAATTGTTTTTTTTTTTTATTATAATAAGTGTAAAATACATTTATTAACATTTGTTATTATTATTTTTTTTAAATTTATTAATATTATAATTAATAGTTAAAAAACAGAAAAAGGGACTTAAATCGTCAATATTATTATTTTTATATATTATTAAAATTACAATTGTTATTATATTTTTATAAGAAGGACGAATTATCAATATTATTATTATTATTAGGTATTTGTTTTAATATTTTATTATTAAACCATCATTATAATAATAACAATTACCTATTATTATTATTAATATTAAGCAAAAAAGGGACTTGAGTCATCAATATTATTGTTATTTGTTTTTATAAGTATTTGACATTTGTTATTTTATTTCTTTGTTATTATTTTACTATCATTATAATAATTATTATTATTAATAAGCAAAAAAAGGACTTGTATTATCATTTTTATTTGTATTATTAAACAGGAATAATTTATTTATATTTGATTTGTTTTTAAATTATGTTCGAAACTTTAAAAAGTGTATATAATTCAAAATGTTCATAGAACATGCATAGTTGTATATTTTCTTTTAAAGCTTCCACAATTGCTTGGCATACTTCGGGAACAATCTGTCCAATAACTTGTTTTGACATTTTAAACAGGTACTGCAAACTTTGATAGGAATCACCAGTTGCCAAAAATCGTAGCGTAACAGCTAATCTTTCTTTCACAGGAATGGCTTTTCGGAAATTCGTATCTTTTTTGGAGATTTTTTCACCGATCAAATTTATTAGATATTCAAAATCAATTGACGACATTCTAATGAAGTTTCTGTACTGTCCACTTATTTCCTGTTCCTGAAGACAATTTAATAAATATGATCCACTGCATATGTCCCTAGACTTCATTAAATTTGTTTGCCACCATCTTCTTTCACTTTTTTTTTATTTTTTCGTTTTTTTAAAATAGAATGAATTAAAATAAATGATGCGCTAGCGACTTGTAAATTTCTCACAGAAGACATTGTACACGATGTGAACTAACTCGAGAACAAACTGTGAATAACTGATGGATAGACCGGCGAACAACCAAATAGGTACACGGTAGCGCTCGACTCTATCGTACACACTGATCGTGTAACGTTGTAACATTGTAACATTGTAACATTCAGGTGAGCACGAACTCTGTTACATTACGGCTAAATGCTCCGGTGTGTACCCACCTTAATAAATTATTATTATTATATTATGAACTATATTAAACTATATTTTTAAATTTTTTTTAGGAAAATATATCTGTTCAGGTTAAAAACAGAGAAGATATAAATTGTTCTGCTTCCACCAGTTCCACCGTTGTTAAGGTTTGTCAAACTATTACAATTTTTAGTATCTAGAAATTATTAATGTTTTATGTAATATTATGTTTCTGTTGCATCTGTGTGCATAATATTTATCTATTTTTTTTTATTTATTTGTTATAATAAACAGGCTTGTGCCTAATAGTTAAATAGTACAAACGTATTAACAATATACATATAAAAATAACATCTAATAACAGTAACTACTAACAACTAATAAATAAAATAATACAGTAAACTCTCGTTATGCAAAATCTCAAGGGGGATAGAAAAAAGTTAGAGATATCGAGTATTATTAAAAAATTTAAAATAAATGAAATACGATATGTATATGAATAATAAATAATATGAATGCCTAAAATACATAGTTTGAATACTTAAAATACTGAAATAATTGAAATGACTGAATATATTATTTTTTTTTTAAATATCTGTCATTAAATTTTGCTTAATATTACTTGTTGTCTATTTCCACATGAAAAACTTCTGTCATCTAAATTAAGATGATCAGCTACAAAATTCCATTTATCATCAGAAATAGTAGTTGAAAACCGGCTTTTGTGAAGCAATTTATTCGAGATAACGAAAAACGATTCATTTTATATCGAGTTATCGAGAGCAAAATACTATTTAGGGTAATAGTAGTTTCAAGGGGAATTCAACGTAGTTTCAATCAGAAGCATTGTATACATTAGATATAAACTACCCTAGTCTGAACCATGGGAATTTTCTTGAACTACTAAAATTTACCGCTAGTCGTGATTCAATTTTAAACGAATACTTGAAATTAGCGATTGACCAAAGCAAAAAGCGTAAAACAAAACTGGATAGTCAGTCAAAAATATTCAAAGGAAGAGGAAACTTAGTAACTTTACTATCCAAAACTACAGTAAACAAGGTGATTGATGCAATACTTTTGTGTATGAGAAAAATTATTAGAACTGAATTGGCTGACAAGCAGTTTAGCATTCAAGTAAAATATAAACTTATAGTCTTTTCACTATACATGTTATACATTAATTTCTTATATTTTCAGGTTGATAGTACTCAAGACATTGGAGCGGAAGATCAAGCGCTTTTTCTTAGATATGTGGTAAATAGTGAAATTAAGGAACGGTTGTTTTCAGTTTTAAAGGTTAACGATTCTTCTGGAAAGGGTTATTTTGAAATTCTTAAAAAATGTTTTAATGATCATGGTATTGACTTTAAATAAATAATTGGAGAATCATTTGATGGAGCAGCCAACATGCGTGGTGAATCTAATGGTCTCCGTGCGCACATACAAAAAGAAAATCCAAAAAGTGTATATGTTTGGTGTTATGCTCATACATTAAATTTATGTATTTGTGACACATGTTCAAATATAGCTGCTATAAATTTGTCTGGACTGCTTAATCGGCTGTCAACATTCTTTTCAGAATCATATAAACGTATGGATATATGGAAGAAAAAACAAGAACAGTATAGCACTTAGGTCATCTTAAGTTAAAGAAACTCCAAAAAATTGGTAATACTCGTTGGTGGTCTAGAGAAAAGGCTTTAAAATGGAAATTTAAAGGAGATGACAATTTATATGCTACAGTTATCAGTGCTCTGGATTATGTTATAATGACCTGTGGTACATTTGATTCAAAAACCTCTTCAGAAGCCATATCTTTGAGGGATAAACTATGCGAATTCCAAATCATATTAACTGCTCACCTTTTTTTAAACATATTTTCCACAGTTGGTCTTACTTCAACATATTTACAATCATCCAACTTGAATTTACTGTCTGCCTGGGAAATGGTTGAAAAAACGATTAAACATATTTCTACAATAAATTTTGAAGATATTTTTAATGAAGCAGAACAGTTTTCAGAACAAATGAATAATAGTTTAGAGGATCTTAAACTGTCTGAAAATGTAATTGTTGAGTGTGAATTACCTCAACCTCGTATTAGATCAAAAAACGAATTGCCGATGAACTGTGTAGAGATGAAACTCCACTTAATGTGAAAGATAAATATCGTGTTGAAGTGTTTAGATGCATAATAGACCGATTGCAGAATGATTTCACAGAAAGATTTTCTCATAATAAAATATTAATTACAGATATGCAATATTTACTCCCCAAACATTTTGAGGATGTTAAAGAAGGCTTACCAGGTACTGCACTGAAAAAATTATCTGAACTTGCATCAATAGACCACTTAAAATTAGTTACTGAGCTTCGTCATTTCACAACTATTTACGATGATGTTGTTGGACCTTTGAACATGAAAACGAAACGTATATACAGTGAAGTTGAAAATGGTGAAAATATTCAAAATTATGACAATTTTTTGAAAATTGTCATTTTGTACACTCGATTATAATTTTTACTTAACACATATTATACAATTAAGAACTACAATGACAAAAAGTACAATAATGTATAAAGAACCAACCTAAATAGTAAATATTGTGATTTCTTTAATTTTTATTTTTATTAAATAATATTGTACAGCTGCGCACGTTTTGGTCGTCGTCTGACCGACCAAACACGCACACGCTATTTTATATATTTATCTTTTGTTTATTATATACATGTATTTGTGTACGCGGAACGACCTGTCGACGGTCGTCGACTATTAGACGTTAATCGTTAACATTCGTTATCGACAGGTAGTAGTCCCAACCGTAGTTGATACCCGACCGCGTATCGTATAAGTCGAATGTAATGTAAGAATGTCGTGAATTTTATTATACACTGGTTAAATGATTTAATATTATTTTTGTGTTTTCTTTGGCAATCATTTTATTTTAACGCCCTACAGTTTCAGAAGTGGGATATGAATGAATGAGTGGATGATGTACGAATGCCTGTGTTAACACGGAATGCGAGTAAACAATGAAGGTACCAAAATGAACGAAACGAATGACAAAAATAAATTGAATGCAAAGAATAAGCCGGAAGTAGTTAATCCACCTCAAGGGAACGATAAAACGGAAGAGATGAATAAAAACCATGAATCTACGTCATCTTCATCAGCGTCGCCAGGTTTTCCCGTGAATCCGGTAGATGCAAACCTTGGTCGACACACTCGTAAGACAAAACAGTATGTTAATGGAATTGTTTAAAGTTCAACAAAACAGCAATCGACCAACGAATGATATAACGATTGCTCCTGACCTGAACAAGTCTATTCCGATATTCAACGGTCTGGGTACGGGCTCGCAAGCTCTCGATTGGATTCAAACTGTAAACGGCGTAGCGAATTTACATCGTTGGCCGGATAATTTCAAACTCCAATCTGTGCGGGCCAACTTAGAAGGTGTGGCTCGACACTGGTTTGCGTCCCGAGAGATAGAACACTGGTCAGATTTTGAAAGACAGTTTCATAAAACTTTTGTCGGCGTAGTTATGATGGGCGACCGTTGGAAACAAATGTCGCGGCGCGTCCAGTTACCCAACGAGAACGTACGTGAGTACTACCACGAAAAGGTATTTTTATGTCGACAAATTGGTATGTCATTTTACGAAAGTAAAATTCAAATACTAGAAGGTTTATACTCGAAAGAGTTGAGTATGTACTTGTTTGGTCGAAACCACGTGGACGAAGACGATTTATTAAGTGACATGGTAGAATATGAATTGCTCGATACGTCCCGCTCTGTACGATTTCGGCAAATATCAAGTACTAAAGAAGTCATGTTACAAAAATCGGTGACGTCGAGTCCAACCAATGCTGTGACAATTAAAAAAGAGGACGTAAAAGTGGCCGTAGGAGGAAAAGGTGCAGCACCGCCGCGTGCATATTGTTTCAATTGTGGCTCAAAAACTCATTTGTCACTGCAGTGCCCAAAACCTAAACGTGAAAAGGGAGCGTGTTACGAATGTGGGTCGACGGCACACCAACGAGGATTTTGTCCAGTACTCATGCGAGGTAATGATGACGGAAAAAGGGAAAAGTCAGCCGGATTGATGAGCATTGATGTTGTACGAGCGTAGGACTCGCCTGATGAGTGTCCAGCGCCGCACGAGGTACAACGTTCCAGTGGAAGAGTCAGAATCTTACTGCGTCAATGTCAACGCTGTGGTTGACACAGGAAGTCCAATCAGTATAATCAAGAGTGAGTTAGTTCCAACTATATTATATACCACGCAAACGGTGAGTAAAAAACATTTTTGTGGTATGAACGGCGCGAGGTTGGATATACTCGGTATATTCTAAACGAACGTAATAATTAATAATTTTGAAATGTATTTAAAATTTTATGTTGTGTCTAATTATACCATGAAAGCGAATGCAATTTTGGGAAGGGACTTTTTAAGCAAAAAAGGATTTAAAATTGAATTTAAGAATAATACGATAGACATAGTAAAATTAGACACGGGGAATTCGGACGAAACCAATATTAATTTTAAAGAAATATTGTGTACCGATTACGATGATTGTGTCGATAAAAGTAACGATAATACAGCGTTGAATGTGAACCCCAAATTAAATTCAGAACTGAGGAATATATTTAGTGAATTATATGATGTCGATTAGTCTTCAAATAGGAGTTACGTAACGAGGATTTTGATTTTGATATGAAAATAATTTTAAAACACGAACAACCAATTACGTTTTGCCCTAGACGTCTGTCTTACAGTGAACAACGCGATTTACGAGTTATTATTGATGAATTGTTAACTGAAGGTATTATCAGAGAAAGCAATAGCCCGTACAGTAGTCCGATAGTGTTGGTCCGTAAGAAATCAGGTGGTTATAGGTTATGTGTAGATTACAGAGAGCTAAATAAAATTACGATTAAGGATAATTTTCCGACCCCACTCATTGACGATCAGTTAGATCGATTAAAAAAAAAAAAAAATATTTACTTCTTTAGATTTAAAGAACGGTTTCCACTATGTACGTATGAATGAAAAATCTGTCCAATATACGTCTTTTGTTACTCCATTGGGACAGTACGAGTACTTAAAAATGCCATTTGGTTTAACAAATTCCCCACGAGTATTTAATCGATTTATTCAACTCATTTTTCGAGACAAAAATACCGACGAAAATATTGTCAAAATTAGAGATAAATTACAGAACGCTGATGATAAGTTGTACGAACTACGTAATGGTTTAGTTTATCGGAAAGAAAATAAGCATGTTAGGTTCTATGTTCTGGAATCTATGGTAACAAATTTTATACGATCGTGCCACGACGACATGGCCCATGTAGGATTATCGAAAGTAATTGAAAACATTTCACGTATATACTGGTTTCCTGGTATGAAGGCCAAAGTGCGACATTATATCGATAATTGGACAGTTTTTATGAGAACGGGCACAAGTCATTTTTTGACATTTTTTTTTTTCGTTAATTTTGTGTGAAATTTTACGCCCAATCGAATGGTAGCACTGTCGTGGTCGCACGAGGATTTGTTATCACAGTATTTTAAAATGCGATACGACACAAGTCAAAATTAACGATTTTTTTTTTATTCAAAAGGGCACAAGTCATATTATATTAAATTTTAACTCTTAATATAATGTTATTGTATTAGTTTATATTGTTTATAATCTTTTTTATTAGCTAACACAATGTCTAAAAGAACACTAAATTTATTGTCTCGTGTTACAAGTGAGTATCTTTATATTATTATCTATCTATATTAGTTCTGTTATACCAATAACTAATTCAGAATAATAATGTAATTTAAAGCTTCAAAAACTAATCTGAAATACTCTGCAAAAAGGAAACTAGATTTTAATGGTCTTCCACAGCAGAAAATCCAAGTAATTAACAATCTAAATCCTAGAATTATTATATTATAATTAAAATTAAAAATATAAAATTGGCTCTTTATTAAATATAGAGAAAAATACTATATTATGTTAAAAAAATATTTATGTAATACAAGTAAAAACACTTGTCATTGTAGACATAGATAACTGAATTATTTATATTATATTATATGAATTACAAGTTTGCTAAAATAAAATTGTGTATTGCTTCTATTAATTATTTAAGTTATCAAGTACCTATTATTAGATTTTTTTTCTTTTTACTTTTTGTTTAAATTATTGTATTTTATTATATCTTACTATATCAGTTATTATTTTTATAAACTTAAATAGATTAGGTATGTTTTAAACTAGTCTTAAGTATATTATACTTATTTATATTTCATCTATAATAGTGTAAAAATTCATGCTCTTTCGCATGGGTTTCTTCAGTGGGGATAATTAAAATATAAACAAACCAACTAATAGTTGACTATCTTATAGCTATTAATATTGACACATAGAAATAAAATATTAATTATTATTTTACTTTAATGTATAATATTCATTGTGAATTAAGAATATGTAATTTTATAAGTTAAATAATTAATTGAATTCTACAGGAATGGGTGAATGTCTCACAGAATCATACAAATAATAATGAGTTAGAAGTATATAATAAATTAGTAAGTACTTTATAAAATAAAACAATTATGTTCAATTTATAGAATTTGGTAGTTAGGTACCTAATTATTTTTATAAAACTTGTTCAAATAGTCAACTCAGGAACCAAAAGATAACATTATACATTTGAATGGAAATAATTTTGAAGTTATAACTGAAGATGAATATATGTATAATAATAATTGTTCACTAAATGAGCCTGAAAAGCTAGTATATGAGTATAACAATCATGAGAAATTACATGCATTTGTGTCCAAGGTGATTAACTTATTTTATTAATTTTAATAATTATTAAAATTGTAACTTTTATAGCAATAATGTTATGAAGAATACATTTTTTTAATTTCAGTAGAGCTTATATTTTTATTTAAAATAGTATTTTTTGTCTATTCAAATAATAATTTTCATTCAATCTCAACTTTAGGCTGTGAGTAGTGAAGACCGGTTGGAATAGTATTCTAATCATTCGGACGATATAAGTATTATTCCTGGCACCCCAGAAGATACGTCCTTACTGCAGATCAACAATGATATTCCTGGCACTCCAGAAGATACATTATTGTTGGTTAACAATGAAATTCCTGGCACCCCAGAAGACACTTTATTGTTGACTAACAATGAACAAGAGGCTAATCCGGTTATTGGCAGGAAAGCCAGAGTTAGCATAAAAGGTGAGACTGTTCAGTATCGAAATTACATAAAGACAAACAGGAATTCTGGTAACAAATATTGCACTAATAAAGGTAAAACTGTTGAAAGTAGATGCTCAAAAGAACTACCAAACTGTAGAGCAAAATGTAATTCAAAAATTGACGATGAATTACGTGAGAAATTATTTGCTACATATTGGTCAATGAAAAACCACAATAGAAGAACTTCATATATTTCTGGATTAGTAACTTTTCACAACACAAAAGTAAACCGGAAACATAGATTGACACCGGAAAAACAAAATAACAGGAATATAACTATGAATTATTTTATTCCTAATAATAATAAACTCTTAGTTCAGGTTTGCAAGGGCTGCTTTTTAAAAAATTTTGGCGAAACTACTAAATTTCTGCGCAATGTTTGCAATAAAAAATTGGAATCTATTGCTAATAATGTGACACTTGATAGAAGGGGTCACACAGAGCCAAAAAATAAAAGAACCCCTGAGGACATACAAGCTGTAAAAGATCATATTAAGAAACTCCCAACATATGAAAGTCATTATTGTCGAAAAGTTACCAGTAAAAAGTATCTACCTCCTTATTTTACACTCCAAGCTGCTTACAACGAATATACAAAAACTGTCCCAACTCCTGTTTGGAGAAGCATTTATGAAAAACATTTTAAACTATCAGGGTTGAAAGTGAAAAATCCAAAAAAAGATACCTGTGCTCAATGTGACAGGATCAAAATGCAACTATCAAAATGTTCATGTGAAAAAAGAAACGAATTAAACATTGAAAAAAAAAACCATCAGGATGATGCCGAAGAAGCATATTCTTCAAAAAGAATTGATTCTTCTACATCTACTAACAATAAATGCGTTTTATCATTTGATCTCCAGCAGTGCCTCCCAACTCCACTTTTAGAGTCTTCGGTTGCATTTTACAAGCGCCAGTTATGGACATATAATTTAACTGTTCATAATATAAATACTTCAACAGCATCATGTTTCATATGGAGTGAACCTATTGCAAAGAGGGGAGGGAATGATATTGGTTCTTGTGTTATTAATTATTTAAAATGTCTCTCAACAGAAATTAACCATGTAGTCATGTATAGTGACTGTTGCTCTGGCCAAAACAAGAACAGTATTATGATGGCAATGGTTCTTTGGTTTATGGAGCATCAAGATATTGTCACTATAATTGATCACAAATTTTTAGTTCCGGGTCACACACGAATGGAGTGTGACTAGGATCATGCACGTATTGAAAAAGGACGCAAACGATACCCTTTACCCATAAACCACCCTTATGATTGGACTCAAATGATTCGCTGGGTGGGAAGAGAAAAGTTTGATGTAATTGATATGAAGCAAAGCAATTTTTATGATTTTAACAGTTTGTTAAAAACCAAGTACCAAAAAAAAAAAAAATACAAATGGAGAAAAATTTGTATTCCGTGATGTGAAATGGATGAGTTACGTTAAAGACCAAAAGAATACAGTTCTTTACAAGACATCACTAAAAGATGAAGCTGAATTTTTTGAACTAGATTTGACCCGTAAAAATAGTGATGTAAGTAGCTTACCTTTGGCCTATGACGAAGAACTACCAATTACAGTTGAAAAAAAAAAGATCTTATATCACTACTACCACTGATTCCAGATGTGTTCCATGAGTTTTATAAAAATTTAAAAACAAAGAAAAATTTAAATGACCCAGTACTATCCGATGATGAGTAACGTTTAAATGGAGTTACCCTTACAGCTATATTTTATTGTTATGGTGTTTAATATTATTATTATTATATATTTAAACTGACTGATGTTTATTAATTTTTAATCAGTATACTTAGTCACCAAAAATAGTGTGCAATATTATTAAATATTTTTATTGATTTTTATTATTTTTTTAAACAGTATATAGTCACCAACGAAGGTGTGCAATATTATTAAATATTTTTAATGATTTTTTATTATTTTTTAATCAGTATCTAGTCACCAAAGAAGGTGTGCAATATTATTAAATATTTTTATTGATTTTTATTATTTTTTAATCAGTATCTAGTCACCAAAGAAGGTGTACAATATTATTAAATATTTGTATTGATTTTTAATATTTTTTTAATCAGTATCTAGTCACCAAAGAAGGTGTGCAATATTATTAAAACTTACTTTGTTATCATTATTATTTAAATAATAAAATTATACTTCATTAATAATTGTATGTCTATTTTATTACTTTTGAGAATATTAATTTATATTAATCAGTAAGCAGTATTATATTAATTAGTATTTTATTTTGAAGTGTATGAAAAAGGACACAAGTCAATATCTTTTTTTTATTAAATGTGCAATAGGGCACAAGTCAGTATATGAGAAAGGTCACAAGTCAATATTGTATGTGCAATTGGTCACAAGTCATTAATAACTGAATAATAATGTAATTTCTATAATGAAAGGAAGTTGAAAAAACGTGGACAATTATAAATAAAACATAAACAAAAAAGAAATTTAGA
Organism: Metopolophium dirhodum; assembly: GCF_019925205.1. NCBI lineage: Eukaryota > Metazoa > Arthropoda > Insecta > Hemiptera > Aphididae > Metopolophium > Metopolophium dirhodum. The sequence goes on from NC_083560.1 coordinate 136,311,155, forward strand.
TTAAGTAGAAAATAAAAATTTTGGAATGTTTTATGCATCTCCTGAAAACCAACAAAAAATGACTTGTGCCCCTTCTCATAAAAACCGTCCAATTGTTTGAAGTGTATTGAGTTTTCAATTCCCAGTGGTAAAAAGGAAGGTTTACTTTTTAATATTCCAAAGGGGGACAAACCATTCGTAACCATACACATCGATCATTTGGGTCTATTAGCAAAAACAGGCTCCAGAAATAAGTATATTTTTGTTGTCATTGACGTCTTCACAAAATTCATCCGCCTTTATTTGTGCCGTACTACGAAATCTGACGAAGTGATTAAACACTTACGTGATTATTTTCGAACATATTCCAAACCACATCGAATAATAAGTGATCGGGGTACGTCTTTCACGTCACAAACTTTTTCGGAATTTGTTGAAAGTGAATCAGTAAAGTTGATATTAGTAGCCTCGGGCACCCCCAGGGCAAACGGTCAGGTCGAAATCGTAAAAAAATCCATCGTACCTAAGCTAACAGATTCTATAAATAAATGGGATCGAGTTTTATACAAGGCCGAATTCGCCATTAATAACACGGTACACAGGTCCACGGGATAAAGTCCAAGTATGCTATTATTTGGAATAAATCAAATAGGCGAAGTCAATGATGAAATACGTAGAATATTGGATAACATAGTGTCTGAGGATGTAATTAATTTCGAGAGTATGAGGACGGAGGCAGCGAATCGTATTATTAAATCTCAGGAAGCGAATAAGATATATTATGATGCGAAACATAAACAGGCAACTATTTATAAAGAGAACGATTATGTAATGGTAACCAACACGGACGTAACAGTCGGACGAAATAAAAAACTAATCCCAAAATTTCGAGGACTGTACGTTATTAAAAAAGTGTTAGATCGGGATAGATATGTCGTGAGTGACATTGAAGGTTTTCAGGTCACGCGACGCCCGTACGAAGGTATTATAGGACCAGATCGTATCAAAAAATGGGTTAAATAAATCTGATCAGAGAAAATTGTCATTGTCATTTGTTTTTTTTTTTTTTTATATTATTATCTGTATCACATGTATTACTACAAATATTTGTTATTTCAATGTTTTTTTTTGTCTGTATCTGCTAGTAACACGCACACGCTATTTTATATCTTTATCTTTTGTTTATTATATATATATATATTTGTGTACGCGGAACGATACGGTCGTCGACTATTAGACGTTAATCGTTAACATTCGTTATCGATACCCGACCGCATATCGTATAAGTCGAATGTAATGTAAGAATGTCGTGAATTTTATTATACACTGGTTAAATGATTTAATATTATTTTTGTGTTTTCTTTGGCCATCATTTTATTTTAACGCCCTACAATATTAAAAACTCAAATGGTTCCAGTTTCTATAACGAATGAATCATAAATGATTCTCAGATGACTCTTTTATAATATAACGTTAGGTATATTATTTGGGAGGCAAAAAAAAAAAAAATTTGGTGGCTGGGGGGCCCACAATGATTATTTATAAATAGATTATTACAATAATTTTTTTCTAGATTGCTTATTGGGAAAATCTTCTATAATATCTTTGTAGTCTAATTCTCTTGTGAGTTCTGATTCAATGTTGAGAACAGCTAATGCATTTAGTCTTTCTTCTTTCATTGTTGATCTTAAATAGCTCTTAACTCTCTTTAGTGTAGAGAAAGACCGTTCAGCTGAACAATTTGTAGCTGGAGTACAGAGTATCATTCTCAATGCAATGTCTATGTATGGATAGACTTCTACAAGGTTGTTATTTCTTATATAAATACTAATTTCTAAAATTGTTTTTGGAAAAACACATTTTTGTTTTTTTAAGCTTTTAACATGACTTTGAAAATGAACGCATTCTATAGGAAATGAGGATCCTAAATCACTTTTGTATAAACTTTGCAGTGACTCAGAATTTTTTTTAACTTCAGCAGGTGTTAGTTCTGACAAGTGATAAAAAAAATTATACTTTGAAGTTAAATTGTCATAGGCAATTTTTATTTTTTCTAAATCAGATTTAATCTGGTCTAATATCATAAAATAAGTGTTTACTTTAAAATTTTCATATTCATCATCAAAGACTTGTTCCTCACCGTTGCCTTCATCAAAAAACCTTTTACGTTTTTTTTTACGTTTATTATTTGTATTCAAACTTGAAATGCCACATTTCTCAATTGCTCGAGTTTTGTAATCATTAAACATGTCATCACACCGAATATCATGTACAAAACCTATCAACGACTGGTAAATTTCTACCACAATACCCAAATCAATTTGAATTGACTGTAGTTTCTTACTACATGCATTAAACCGTTCTAATATATCTCCCCAAAATATGGACATAAATGATGTTTTTAAGGTTTTTATACTTTTCAATAAACCTTTTGCTTCAAAGCAAGTTGAAACATTTTCACTTTTATCTTCAGTTATTGTAGTTAACGCACTTAACCCTTTGTTGACCAAGCATCGAATTAAAATATTTTTTAAAGTTTTTTTTGCATAAACATGTTATATTTGACCTATATAAGACATTTTTTTTTGTTTTTTTTTTTTTTTTTTTACTCAAATTTGAGTTAGGATCATGGTACTTGGAAGTACCATCGGTCATCTAGGATTTTTTTAATTGGTACTTCAAAGTACCAACAGTAATTTTGCCATATAATTTTTAACATGTTGAATATACCAAAATTTATTTACGACTTTAGAAAAAAAAAATGTTCTTCTCTTATTTCTAAAAATATTACTCTTAGTAAAAATAAGCATAAACGTTTTTTTTAGAATACTTACATATAAATTAAAAACCTCAATAGCTCCTAAGTGTAAATTAAGTATTTTAGTCTAAAAAATGTTATATTATTAGGTCAATGCTATATATGAATTATTTTGTTACCAAAAGTTTTTTTTATCGTGGAAATTAATAGGTGTTGATTTATATGTTGGTTAAATAAAAAGAAAATCATAACTCCATATCAGTCAAATAAAAATGTTATAATTAAAAAAAAAAATAGTTATTTTACATTATGCTTATGAACACATTATAATAATTTTATATGCATATTAGTTATACTAGTTATGAACAATCTATATCATGATAGTCCGCAAAACAATTTTTTTTATCGTTACAGCATAAAAATACATTGCAATGGGAGCATTTTGAATATGGCCTTGATTGAGTTCCGTTCATAGCACAAACTTCACAACGTCCTCGATTAGCAACAAATTTTGGCCAATGAATTCCTCGATTGGTTAAACGCACATCTTTTGACACTGACCATTCTTTTCCTCTCCTCTTCTTTATTGCCGGACCTTTATTTTTTGGTGTTGAAGTTGATTGTCTTTTATTTGATTTAGGAAGTTCTCGTAAAGTCAAAAGTCCTTGTGTGACTGAACGACGAAAATCCAATAAAGTAATACTTCCATGTATTTGCTTGTATACCACATACGAATTTACAAACATAATGTCTAATAAACCCCAAAATATTCGGTGCCACCACTTTTTTGATTTTCTGTTAACACCGTAAGTTGTTCTAAGTTGATCAGCATGATCTACACCACCCATATAACAATTATAATCACGTACAACTTGTGGACATAGAATATCTTTTTTTCGACCACAATTATCCTTTCTTGTTACAGTTGTTATTTCTGAACCATGATAATTTGATGCTAACATAACATACTTGGTATCTTTCCATTTGTAAACACCAATACCAGTGTTTGTAATGCGATAATCTGATGAACCTCTAGGCGCTTTTTTATCTTCAGATAATTCCGGGACATCTTTACGGTTTGATCGGATTGTCCCACATGCTAGTGAATTTTCCGCTTTTAATTTTTCTAGCAATGGCAATGAAGTAAAATAATTGTCGAAAAAAAATTTTTTATTTTTATTCCACTCGTTTTTTGTCAAATTCAATACAACACGCTCACCCAAACCAAATGACTCAAATTCATCAGATAATTGCTCATCTTTGCCTTGATATATACTAAAGTTTTTTATATATCCCCTTTGGTCAGATAAACACCATATTTTATATCCGCGTTTGATAGGTTTTTGAGGATTATATTGTTTCATACAGTTACGACCTTTAAAAATAATCATCGATTCATCAATACTTAGTTCTCTCGTTCCATGGTAAGATGTAGAAAATATTTCATTACAGTAATTTATCAAAGGCCTAAGTTTTAACAGTTTATCTTTATTATTTGTTGGGATCAATGAGTTGTCTTGAACATGAAGATTTGATAAAATATTATCAAATCGATTACGGCTCATTGTATTTGACACACAGGGAACATTTAAATCATCAGATGTTGCCCAATAATGTTTCCAACTTGGCAGTTTGTTGTACCCCATTAAAAAATTTATACCTATGAAGTTCAGAATTTCAAAACGTTTTACATTCAAAGGACGTCCTCTTTGAATACTATATAAATTTGTTTGATACACAAGTTGATCAATAAAACCATCGATAAATTCCAAAAATATTGACGTAGCAGTTTCCCCCTTGAATTTGCCATCAACGGGTCCATCGGGAAGTGAATAATCGGGTTCTAATGTTTTGACAGTTATCTTTTTCCATTTACGGCGAATTTGTGAGATATCTTCTTTTTTTTTTTTTGAAGTGTTTTTAAGCTTTTTGGAAGGGGGAGATTTGATATTATTAGAAGAGCCAGAAATGTCGTGGAGATTGACAGTTTGAGTAGAAGTCGGCACAGCTATAACTACAGGTTCTACTGGCTCAATTATATTTGAAAAATTAATATCAGTATTATCCAGAATAAATTCAAAACTATCTTCATTTTCAATTTCTAATTCATTTGTCACTATATTTTCTTCAAATGGATTATTATCGACCACAGAAAAAAAATCTTTACCTTTCGTAATATTGTCTTCGTCGTCCGATAATTCTTCGTCGGTAATCTCATTATTATCTAACGGAATCTCTTCATTTAACCACTGAAGTAACAAATCATCGTTATTATTTGTCATTTTAAAAATAATATTATTACCTATGGTTAAATAATTCGAACTTTTAATACAAAAATGTGTATAGTACGTAAAAAAAACGATTTCACAGACAGTAATCAAACATTTACGAACGACGGCGACGATTACTAGTCGACAACTGACTAAATATTTACCGTGAAAGACCAATGGTACTTACAAGTCCATATTCTTATTTATAAATATTTCATTATATCGATAATGAAATCGCAATAACAGAAACAGATAATCCATCTAGACATATATCTAAACATAAACAAAATATTTCTTATGATAAAATGATAAAATATGTACATATAAATAGAAAGGAAAAATACCAAGTCATGTATATGTGTTGAATGCTGCAGTCCCCGAAATTAATCGCCGATAAAATGTTTAATAATAGTACGACCGCTTTTAAAATAATATTTATTTAATCGGTAGATGGTACTCGTGAGTACCGACCCATTAGAAACACAAAAATAACGTTTTATGATATTTCATACACGTTTTATTTCGGTGGACTTATAAGTACCGTCGGTCGACAAAGGGTTAAAACCGAACACCAATTTTTGTTTAGAGACTTACACGCTCGTCTCTTGCTGACCACCGAGTTTCGGAAAGACTTTTGAATGATAAATTTAGAATTTTCCAACGGTGTGTAGAAATAGAGAAAAATGTATAAAGGTTTTGTAGGCGTCTAAAAAATTCATTTGCATCATGGCAGCAACTTGCAGCATTTTTTCCAACTAAATTGAGCGAACTAGACACTAGCAAGTAGCAAGCAAAGCAATAACTAACTGGCAATGATCTGTTAAATATTAATCATAATAAATCAATACATGATATACCTAACGCCACTTATCTACAATACAAAAGTTATACTTTAGTCTAATTTATACAATTTGCATTGCAGGTTATAATGCATAAGCATGCTCGAGCTGTTTGTAATATATAGTAAGCATAAATATCATGTACCTACCTTTTTTATGTTCAATAGTATGTAGATACTATTTTAATAATTTTTTTTTTACTTTCATGCAACTCAATAAACTCATTTATGATAATTTATGAATGTTACTTAATAATAGATACTTACATAGTTATAGAAGACGGGCATTTTTAAGATTAATAACTTTCAAAAAAATATAACATCGGTTAAATCAGATAGGTATTATCAGTCAATTTAAAAAATAATATTTTAACTGTCAAGAGTAGCCATATCTATGAGAATAGCTGAAAATAATTTTGATAATAGATATGATGATAGATTATAATAACTGTGGTTATGTCATGGTTGTGTTGTCTATCTGCAATCGCGGACCGTGGTTACCTATGTTAAAATAATATTAATTGCCATATAACGCCATAAAATGATGGTACAAATCATAGTACAAATTCTTTCCAAAAAAATATTTATTGATACAATATTACACCAGGCTACAGCGGTGCCCGGCCGCCCCCCTAAATAAGTCAATATTTGGCCGCCCGGGGCAGATGTCCCCATTGCCCCCCTCTAAATACGGCCCTGTATATAGTTTTACCTATGCTCCTTGATTTTAATAAATATTTTCCACAAACAACGGAACACAGTTAACAGAAAACATATGCGTATACAGTGTTACAGCAACAACTAACAATTTGCTAGCCTAAGTTTATTGAACTATACATTTTTAAAATTATACATAAATAATTATTATACATGTACAGTGAAACCTCTGAATAGCGGACACTCTTGGTCACCAACATTTTGTCCGTTATTCGGAGGTGTCCGTTATTCAGAAGGGATACATTTTTGAAATTTATTTGTATAATAATGTACTATGTATGTACATATATGTAATGTTTTTACTTATTATTTATTGTAAGTTATTACATTTTTATATTTTTACAAATTACATATTATTATTTAAAGTATATTTTTACAATCAAAATCAAAAATTATTATTTATTATTTATTATTACATTTTTAGATTTTTGAAGCTTTAAAGTCGTTTAATCCGTGAACTTCAGCAAGTTGTTTAGCCTTTTCTTGTATTGTTGGTCCGGAAACTGGTAAATTTTTTTCTCGAGTTTTGCTAAACCAGACCAAAAGTTCTTTATCAATCACACTGCCTTCACATTTTCTTAGTTTCGTTAATTTTCATTCTTCATTTCCATTTTCAACCCACGCTTTATACATTTCTTCTGTGTTAGAAACAATATCCGCGATCTGTGTTTTTCCAACTTGAAACTTTTCTGCGAGTGCACGAATTCCTATGTTTCCGTTGTTTTTACGGTAATCTAAAATGCCAATTTTTTCGCGAAGCGACAACCGCTTTCGTTTTAACGTAGTCATCGCGTCGAAAACCGTCACTAACTGACATAATTTTGTCATAACACATAATCGCTTCACCGATAACCGAATTTGTCATAATCGTATCGTCCCATAACGAGTTTGTTATCGTAATTATGTTACATTATTACAAGAGTGCATACGAATGTGAATACGTATTACAGATAGGCATATTACAGATTGTATTTTCAAATAATGATTAGGGATTTACCATTGTTTTAAAAATCCCCTAATAAAATAATGTCGTTATTCGGAGAGTCCGCTATTCGGAGGTTTTCCTATTGAAAAGTAGTGAAAATGTCCCCGTTTCCCAAAAAACGTCCGCTATTGGGAGGTTTCCGCTATTGGGAGGTGTCCGTTAGTAGAGGTTTCACTGTATTTAATTTTAATAAAGAAATACTATATAGGTAACTAATATGTTATGGAAACAAATAATGTAGTTGCTATTATTTAATTTTGTTTCAAGATGATTATCATATTATATTGTAACTAATTGATAAATTAAAAAAGTAGAAAGAAACCAATGACCAATAGTAACCTATAACTTTCTATGAGTTTTTTAGCAAAGCTGGGCAAGTTATTCATTTTTTTCAACTAGTTAAAGTTATGTTATGTTGATACAAAAACTAACTAAGTTAGAATATAAATTAGTTTTTTAAATTTGCAAATTTCTAACTTAGCGAGGTAGTTAAGTTAGTTTGGTAAAAATAGTAACTTAAGTTAGAATAGAAGTTAGTGTTTTTTAACTTATTTAATTTTTTTTTATATAGTTTAAAATACACATTTGAAAGCCGTTTGTTCAAAATATGTTACGTAAGTATTACAGAAAGGAATTACTCGGTGCAAGGCCGTAACTGAAAAAAAATATGGGGTGGGGGTCCAACATTTTTTTATAATGGATACTGGACACATCATTTGTACGTTCAAAATATAAAAACACTTGTTCTACTTTTAAAAATAATGGGGTAGGGACCTCCCTTCCACCGCTACTGCCTTGGCTCGATGTCTTAGTACCTAACTTAAATTATTGAAATATTGGTGACAATGGAAGAATTTTATTGAACAACTGCTAATTTGATAAAATGTTTCAACTTTCAAGTAGGTAGGTAATAAGTAATTTATAATAACCCCTATTTCTTGGAAAGGAATTGGAATATCAGATATATGAACATAATACTAGATATGAAAAAAACATTAATATAATTAAAACAAATTGTGAAAAGTCTTTTGGACTTGGAAGTTCTATGAATATAGCAGTTGACTAATTGAGATGTGTTAATATCTTAATAAAAATATTTGCAACCTTAAAAAAGCATTATTAAAATTAATATAATATATAGAGATGTTACGAAATGTTCGATAATTGAACCAGAGAAATAAAAATAAAAGTCAGTTCTATAAGGTTTCTATTAGGTATCAGTGGCCCAGGGCTAGGAACTTTATGCGCTAAAAAACAATGAAATATGTGCATACGTATGCACTAAAAAAAACCAAAATATGCGGTATAATATGCATTTATTATTTTAAAAAAAATGTATTTAAAAGCATAATTATATAGAAAAAAAAATTATTTTTGAATCATAAATATTTTATTTATATTTTTCTTTTGATAATATTGAAGCTGTAATACTGAATCTATTACCAGAGTCCTAAATTTAAAAAAAATAGAATTTATCAAATACAGTGATTATTAAATCATGTTAGGTATTCACTGAATTACACTGAATGATAAGATGCTTTTTTTATGTTTTCGAGTTTAAATGATCGTCTGTTGTGGCTCAGAAGGTTTTTGTAAACAGAAAATGATCTTTCGACATCCACTGACGTAATTGGTGCGTACTTGTAGAAAATAAGGTAATTTGTTGTCAGATCTTTGGGAAGACCATCCATGGTGGAGATAGATCCACTAAGTATTGACGAGATTTGTTTTAATGTTTTTAAACCAATATTTTTAGACAAAACATTTTCCATTCTTTCATAGACTTTTTTTCCTGGTTCACCTTGAACGGATTTTAATTGTGTTTGAAAATTGTCCACGATACTCAACGATTCAGCTAAAGGCATGTTTTTAGTCTGCGGTTTCAAAATTGATTCAGAAAGAACTTTAAAATTTGAAGTAATATACACTAAATTATTTTGAACGTGTTCTTTTACCAAATTTTTTTTTGAAACTTTAATACTTAAAGCATCATCGGAGTCCAACATATTTACAACATCACGAATTTTTTCGTAGTATTTACAATAATAAAGTACGGCATTGATCCAGGTACCCCATCGGGTTATGATTGGTTCTGGAGGTAAAGGGATATCCGGTGCGTAATTTTTGAAAATTTGTATGCGTGATGGTGCTTTTTTAAATATTTTTTTTACATTACGATACTGTCACTGCAATACCACGTAAATAACATTTTTTTTTGAAAATGACATTTTGGTATCACTGTATAGATTATAATTTTCTCTATCACTTTTATTATGTACCATGAGTCCATTATATTGTTTTTTTCCGCTCAAATTAAAGGTTTTGTGATAACACGTATCTACCATAATGAACATAATATTATACCATAATATTATTCAACATAAACGCTGGTGGAGCTAGACTGCTAGTCTAAGACGGTTCAGCCCTAATAATATTGAACGTCTTACTATTCAGGTAATTATAAATATTAAGTTATAGTTAATTTATTTCAATAAAACATTGTATGAAATTAGTTAGTTTCAATTATATTATTATCTACTCAAATAAAATTACAGTTTTATGATGATAGTTATAATAATTAGGTACACTGTATGATTATTATTATTTATGTTTTTTTAGCATTATACATCATGACATCAAAAAGACGAATTAAACACCTATTGGAGCTTGCTAATGAAGCTAGTAATAAAGATGATGCTATGAACAACATTACATATAAAAAAAAAAGTAAGACAAATATTACCAATTTCTCTAATAGGAAACCAAAATATGAAACTAATTTAATAGCTAATTCATCTATTTCAAAAACAAAATATGAAGTTTTAACAGAAGATTCCTTAAAGGATATTGAATTCATTTATGAGAATGTTGTAACTTCTACAAATGAACCAGATAATATTTATAATGAAAATAATTTAAATGTTCCTAATAATACTGCAGCAACTACTGAAAATCAAGTTGATGACAGTATTTATAACAAGACTGACTGTATAATTAATTTTGAAACTGATAATTCTGAATTTAATAATTATGAAGATTGCTTAAAGGATAATATTGAATTAACTTATGAGGATGTAGAAGTTGTAACTTCCATTGATGTACCAGGTAATATTTCTAATGAAAATAATTTAAATGTTCCTAATAATACTTCACCAACCACTGAAAATCAAGTTGATGACAGTATTTATGACAAAACTGACTGTATAACTAATTTTGAAACTGATAATGATGAATTTATTAATTATGATCATGACTATTCAAAAGAAATTGAAATTGAAACTTCAGATTCAATCACTGACAAAAGAGTGCGTAAAAGAGGTATGATATCACAAAAAAAAAATTGGAATAGGGAAGTTATGCAACAAAATAGATTGCTAGGAAAGGCATACAGAGGCAAGGCAAGAAAGTATCTCAAGATGTAAATAAGGATGAAAGGAAAATGAAACCAACATGTGCTTCAACATTTTGCAATAAATCAAAAAACAGATACTGCGACAATTTTTCTGAATCTGAGAGGAGTGAGCTGTTTAACCATTTTTGGAAAAATTGTACATCCTGGGCAGAAAAGAAAACTTTTTGTGTAAATATGATTACCAAGACAGAAACAAAACGTATAATGACCGAAAGTGAGAAAAGTCGAAGGGATTGTTCCTACACTTATTACATAAAAAAAGAAGACATATCATTACCAGTCTGTAAAAAAATGTTTTTGAATACGCTCTGTTTGAATGAATGGATGGTGAGGAATTGGATAAACTCTTCAATTATTGAAGAACCTATACCACGAGTATCAGTGTCTGTACGACATAATCATCTCATATCTTGGTTTGGGTCTTTGCCGAAAATGCCCAGTCATTATTGTCGAAAGAAGTCTGAGAGACTATACCTTGAGGGTCCGTTTAATAGCAAACAAGAAGTTTATGATGTATATTTATTGAAATGTAAAGAAGAGAATATGAAACCATTAAGTAGAAGTTTTTTCTCCAGATTTATGACACAAAAAAAATTTTCCATATACCAACCTAGAAAAGATTTATGTGATACCTGCTCAAGTTATAAAACAAAAAAAAGTAAATAAAGAAAACTATGAGCTACATATTGCTCAAAAAAATCAAGCCTGAGAAGAGCTTAAAGTTGATACGCTTGATGCAGTTGCTTTCAAAAAAATAGTCTTGACAATGGATTTACAAGCTGTGAAACTAAGCCCTGCGCTGAATGCTAGTGCATTGTATTACAGCATGAAACTTAAAGTACACAATTTTACAGTCTATAATTTAGAACCTAACAACCCTTGTTCTAATTATTGGTGGGATGAAAGTCAAGGGGAACTCGAAGCATCGGTATTTACATCAATTATATTGAATCATATTAAAAAATAATGCATAGATGAGACTCAAAATAAAAAAAGACATTATTATATACTCGGACGGTTGTGGGTATCAAAACCGCAACACGGTATTGTCCAATGCGTTACTTAAATTTTCTATAGAAAATAATGTTATTATAGAACAAAAGTTCCTTGTCAAATGACATACACAAATGCCATGTGACAGTGTACATAGTTCAATCGAACGTACAATAAAAAACAAAGAAATCTATATGCCATCTGACTACATGAAACTAACAAAACTAGCAAGGAAAAATCCATCACCTTATGAATCCCACTCTGTTAACTATTCAGATTTCTATGACTACAAACAATTGAATTATTATAAGTCTATCCGACCTGGGCGATCAAAGGGTGACCCTGAAGTTTGAAATATAAGAGCTCTTAAATATGATCCCATAACCAAAAAAATATATTACAAAATAAATTTTGAACATGAATATACAGAATTACCCCAGTACCATCGAACAAAAAAAACTATAGATCTGTCCATCAACACACCTTGTTTGTATAATAGCAGAATTCCTATTACTCTGTCCAAGTGGAATGATCTCCAAAAATTAAAACCTGTTCTACCAACTGATGTCCATGATTATTATGACAATATACCTCACTTAAAGACTTATAAAGAAAGAAAATGTGATAAAATTTAGTTATTATGTTTTTTTTTTGTTATAATTATTATTATTATGTTTTAACAAGATTTTTTATTATTTTATTTTAGTGAATTGTTATATTTTCAATTTTGTATACTATTATTTATACTATAATGCAGTTTTATTGGTGTTCAGTATTAATTAAGATATTGAATAAGGAATTATAATAATTTATAATGTGGTAAAAATCAGATATTATGTTTTTTTTTTTTTAATGATTATGTTTTAACAAGATATTTTTATTTTAGTTAACTGTTGTATTTTTTATATTATTATTATTTATACTACACACCTTGTTCAAGTTTTTGATTTTAATTAATATATTTTATTGTTTATTTTTTATATTGATTTGTGAAATAAAACAGGTTGTTCATTTATTTCAAAATTTAAAATGTATTTATAGCTGGTTATTATTTGATACTATAATACAAGCCGGTATCCAGGGGGATTTTAGGGGTTCAACCCCTTTCCAAAAAAAAAATGATCCTGAGTACGTGCTTGCTTTAATACAGTTTTGATATATTAAAAAGACGTATTAATTAATATTATAATAATATTATTAAATAAGGTATTATATTAATTTAAATAAATATAAATTACACGTATCTACAACATTTGTATTTAAACAACACGTATCTAAATCCTTCAATACCTCGTATCTTCATTATATTGCTGAAAAACCACGTAAGTACTATTAATTAAATTAAATGATATTACAAAATATAATTTTCATTATTTTTAAACTATACTAAGCTCCTAATATCAATATAAGAAAAAAAAATTGAAAAATTATTTCTTGCACACAAATTAATTAGTTTTATGTCTCTCCTGAACAATTTGTGAAATGTTATTTACGTGGTATTGCAGTGACAGTATCGAATTTAGCTACAATTTTATCAACAGTCCCTGTGTGCATAAAGATGAAGTTACCATCTATGAGACGTCTGTTTTTAGTCTCAAAAGTGACGGTACATTGTAATATCTATGTGCCTTCAAATAGAAGTAAGAGAAAAAAATTAAATTTCGATACTGCTATGAAACTTCTTTTCGTAGTGGTGTATGAGATTACCATTATGTAATTTTAGAAGTAATAGAAGTAATTTTTGTGAAGTTATAATGACTGATGGTATGTAACATAACATAGATGTTACAAAGGTTATGTATCAATTGTTATAATAATTTATATATATACAATATTATATATATAATTTATGTATATACGTATGTCGTATATACACCTAATTTTGGATTTTTACTATTTTTAGATGTATAATATTATAAATAATAATTATATTAATATACAATACAATGTTATTTTATTATCTCTGCCGCCTTTTGATTGAATTTATTTTTATATTATCACGGAAACAGGCAATAGTCGAGTGCACTGTAAAATATACCTAAGTATAATAAAATTATGAATCAAACATTTCCTGTAATATTTTAAATACCTATATCTAAATTTCTTTGGTATTCAATGTAATTTGTAAATATTTATAACCGTGTAATAGAAAAAATAAATATTGAATCTACTTCTGTTAAACTTAACTACCCCATTCTCAAAAATGAAATTAATTATGACCCTTCAGTTAATAAGTCTGTATATAAAACCTATTATAAAGAAATTATTTTTGAAAATTTTCTTATAAGAATTAAAACTTAAAAGATAATTTTATTTATGTAAAAGATCATGGTTTAATAAAAGTAGTACACATACTTAAATTTATAAATGGTACAATTAAATTTAAAGTTCTTAAGTATAACCTATCTCCAATGTTCCACCATCCAATGTCATCAGATATCATAAAAATATTTTATGCTCATGATATTATTCCAAAACCTCCACTAATATCAATAGATGTGGATTCTATAATGTTTAAATGTTTTTCATTCCCAATTGATGTTCACAAGTCAGTAGCTATTGCATTGTTACATACCATATAATTTTAGATTCTGAGCGAAGCGATGAATGTATTGATTTTACAATGATGTGTTTTTTTTTTATTTTTTTTTTTGTGTCTGTCATCACCTTTTAGGACAGTAAAAGTGCTTAGATTTTCTTCAACAGTAACTTTGCTGATAGGAAAGTGAATCTAGTTGGGACTTTGGGGGGTCATAAGTTAAAATTGAAAAACAAAAGAAAAATTAAGGAAAAACGGGAATTTTTACGCAAAATCTGTTTTAGAGAAAATCGATTTTGGTTTTTGGTGTAACTCTAAAACAAATGACCTTAGGGACATGAAATTTTGACTGAATATTTATATTAGCATTTTCTATACACCATACAATTTTGAAAATTTTTTTAGTTTTTTTTTCTATAAATATCAATAAAATTTTATCTGTTGAGTAAAAAAGATTGAAAATTTAATAGAAGGCTCCTAGGTTATTGTTTCAAAGGCAGATGAAAAAAATTAAAAATCCTTAGTCACAGTTTTTATTTATAAGCATTTAAAGTTCAAATTTTGACAAAATACGGAAAAATCACGAAAATTAGCAAATTATTTTGACTTGAGAATTCATAAAAATTTTTCTTTTTAAATCTAAGATTTTAAAATGTAATATAAGATTACTCATAAGTTTGTGTACCTTTATCAAAAAAAAAATGTCCACAAGAAACTTAAATTAAATTTTTATGAGCGTCTGAAATTTATATTTTTACAACATTTGATATTCACTCGATTTCTCATGTAACAATTTTCTTATTTTATTGCAATTAAAAAACGAATGACTGTAGATACTTGAAAATTTCACTGAATGGTAATATTAGCATTTTGTATACACCATAAAATGTTGAAAATATTTTGACTCTTTTTGAGCTGTTTACGGACATTGTCAGTTTTCAATTTTTTTTTCTATAAATATCAATAAATTTTTATTTGTTGGGTAAAAAAACCTGAAAATTTAATATAAGGCTCCTGATATATCGTTCTAATAGCAGTTGAAAAATATTAAAAATACATAGGCACAATTTTTTTTTATAAGCATTTAAAGTTCAAATTTTTACAACATTTATCAAATTTATAATTTATTAATTATTTTGTAGTTAAAAATGTATAAATTGTTTAACTTTTATGGCTAAGGATTGAAAATTTAAAACAAGGCTCCACGTAAATAGCTTATATATAAATTACTTTATTCACAATAATATCATCAAATATACTTGTTAATATCATAGGCTGACTGACCGTTTTCGCTCAGAATCGTTTTTCTTATACAATGATATTATATCATTGAATTCAAATTTAAAACTATCCATTACAGTGACCCACTTGTAACCTACTGTACAGCAGAGCGACATCCACTTATCCACCTTTTTTTGTATGTATTTTATTATTATTATTATTATTATTGTTTTTTTTTACTTAACAATAAAGAGTATAGTTACATTTTAATTGATATGTTTGTATGTATTTTTTCTATCTTTATGAAAGATACAGATAAGTGCCTATCCTAGTTCTATAGATCATAATATTACAATAAGTTACAATAAATTACTAAATATTCTTATGCTTGGTCACTAAATTATAAATTTGTTTTATTAATTACTATAGTTTTAGTGATTTAAAGTTTTAATAATATTAATAAAGAATTACATTTTTTAATAAATTGAAATTAATGACTTGTTTTTAAATTTATTTAGGTACCTATAGGTACATAATTTTAGTTTAATAACTATAAGTATAGTAACTAGGTAGATACCTACTTACCAAACACAAGTTTTAGATTGCCTAATTTTCTTAATGCATGATAATTATTACTTGTAACAGGTAGCTTGAAAAGGTTAATACTTAATACTAAATGCTTTTTATAAGCTTAAAGCATATTATAGTACGAACATACAATATGTCAATATCATTGCCCATTGGTATATGGGTATTTTGTTTAATTTTATCTAACGAGCGACTTCAATATAAATTTAAAACCATTATTAATCATTACGGTCATTAAAGGCCAATTCTTATTTCTTAGTAAAAACACTATAAACCATACGGGCGAGCGTCGCCGACGGCAATAATGACAGCTATTGGTAAAAATAAATATTTTATTCTTGAAAACATTTTAATTAAATAAGACGATTATAATTTATAATATTTATAAACATTTACACAATATTTCAACTATTACTCGGTATAGTATAATTCAAAATATAGACTAGGAAACCGTGTACGGCGGCTATTTATTTTTAAATTATTTAATTTACAATAGTCAAGTATCAAAAACTTGTTGTAGATTTCTTAAAAATGTTTACCATAAAATGCATTTATATAGGTACTCAAAATCTTTAAATATGCATAATCATATAAATTTAGTAAAATATGCAAAAATATGCAACATAAGTTGTTGTATTTCAACTGTATGGTTCATGAAACGAATTTTTATCGAATCAGATTTGAAATATGCAGCTTCCTGAGAAAGATGCAAATGCATAAAGTTCCTAGCCCTGGGCCGTATCACTAATCTAAAATATTTAGTCAATAATTCTGTGGCATGGTGGCTAAATGATAAATAAATATTAAATATTAAATAATAACCAATTTTACTATTTTAATGTTCGGTTCGAGTGGTTCGACCTTAAATATTATGGTTCGTAACATCTTAAATAATATACTATATCTACTCTGTCCCACAAGAGATCATGCCACGCACCGATCAAAACTAGTTCCCCACGCGACACCCTGTCATAGGGGAACCAGTTTCGACAGCAAGGTGATGTAGAGGGATGGGCAAAACCGGCATGTTCTCTCGGGAGGCAGATTCATGAGGAGCATGAGTCGCATCATTGTATGTAACGCATGTGGTCGCACAAGGTCTTCCTGACCGTTCAGTTATATCTCATATTTTTTTTTAAAATTTTACATACAAATGCATTTATTAATGATTTACAAAAATTATACTTTATTTATTTATTTATTATATTTTACAATAAAAATTGGTATTAATGGAACTATTATACTTAAGATTAAAATGAAAATAAATGAAAAATAATTTGATTGAATGAATATGTTTGAATACGATACGGTTTTGATATTATTCTGAATGATCCTCATTTGAATTTTGACAATTAACACATACTGTTTGTCCACTATGTTCTTTGCAAATATATGTTTCACATATTCCACATACAGTTTTAGTTTTTCTATTTTTTCACCAATCACAATAACCACAGCTTCCTGGTACCTTACCTTGTTTTTCAAATTTTTCTTGTTTTGTGCCAGTAATTTCATGTATTCTATTTTTTATTGAAATCGGAATATTTTGAGTTTGTACTCTTTTTTTCATTTCTGGCAGAACTAATACTTTTGCTAAATTAGCGAGGTATTTTTTTCTTGGTAAAATATGTCGTGTATTATTTGTATATATTATTTGGCTATTTATGCCACCAACGTTCAACAACGAAAAACAATTGTCATTGGCCATCGATAACTATTTCTGGCTGTGGAATAATTTCCTTTCATAAAATCCACAGTATCAACTCCGCCCTTTGTAGAATTATAATGATTTATGATTTCAGGTTTACAATTTTCCCCAGAATCTTGGTCAATTTCATCACTATGATGCATGGTTGATAATAACAACACTATCTTCTTTTGTTTCGGTTTATAAGACAATAAAGTCATATTTTCTTGAAAGCCAAAAATACTTGAGTTGATGGGTCTTTCTTTTAGTTTTTGAGTAAATAATGGAGGTACAGTCGACTCTAGATAATTCAAACCTTCGATAATTCGAAACCTTCGGTAATTCGAAGTAAATACTCGGTTCCTTGAAAACCACGTGGTAATTCAAACAAAAACAATGCATTTAAGTACACTTGGTAATTTGAAATTAAATTTTGGAAAACTGGCCACTAACACTTGACAATTCGAAGTATCATTTGTTTAATGCTCGGAAATTCGAAGTATATTCACCAAATGTATTTTATCTGTATTCTTATAATCTTTTTATTAATAAATACTATACAATCGTGTAGAAATTTAGATTTTTTTTTTTTTTTTATTTAGAAATACGCCTCAACTGCCAGGGTTATTGGCGTTTAAGATATACATGTTACAGTTTAATTATAGTTTACTTAATGATACTAGAGCATACAGAAGAGAAAAAAAAAACGTATATAAGATAATTAATATGATACTAATAATATATAAAAATGTGAATTGTATGTGGTATGTTAGAATTTGTGTTATATTTTTTGCAGAAGGTTTGTTTCTTTGAGAAGTTCTAGGAGTGAAGATGTTCTTTCCGTATTTGGTGCTAGTATTTCACAAAGGTTGCTTGGGAGCATGAGTTTGTCTCTGGTGTCTTTTGTGAGGAGGCATTCTGTTAGAAGGTGTTTGACAGTGGTCACGGTGTTGCATGAGGTGCATATCCTTTTTGCTCATTAGATGTTCATGAGTGTAACGTGTATGGCCAATTCGTAATCTATTGAGTACGATTTGATGTCTACGCGGGAGTGATGTGTCAGGCAACCAAGGGAGGGTGGATGATTTTATTTCTCTTAGCTTGTTGTTTCTTACTGATTTCCATTCTTGAAGGCAGGTTTGGTCAAGGTTAGTGTTTATAAAGAGTTTTGTATCTAAATGTGTTGTTATATTCCAGAAATCAGTTGGTTCTTTCGTTGCCCTTTTGGCTATTTCGTCTGCAATTTCGTTACCAGGTATGTTGTTGTGTCCAGGTACCCATAGAAATCTGATGTCTTTTTTGGATAAGAATATAATGTTTAATATTAGGTTGCCTATTGGGTTGTTTTTTTGTGTATTTGCTAAGTTTGTGAGGGCGCTGAGATAGTCTGTGTATATGGTTGAAGATTGGATATCCGAGGAGGCAGCTAATTCTGTGGCTTTTAAAAGAGCTAGATATTCTGCTGTATAGATTGAGTTGTATGATGGGATTTGAAATGCTGTTTGGGAGTTTGGCTGGATTATTGCGATAGCAGTTCCTTCCGTGTTGTTGGATGCGTCAATATATATTTCTTGATGTGGTGGAAGACTGTTTTTTAAATCGAAGAAGTTTGATTTGTAAATGTAGGAATCGGTTTCTTTTTTTTTGTGTTCAGTTAGGTTGAGATAGATGAGAAGATTTGAGGTAATCCATGGTGGTTGTTCAGAGACTTGAGGATTAATTTGGTTTGTAAAAGTAATATTGAGGTCTGAGGCATAGGTGGCTGTACGAGTGCCAAGATTGTTTATATCGTTATTTTGGAATTGGTTGATTGAGTTTCTTAATATAGTGCTGAAGGGATTTTTTGTTGCTATTAATGTTTTTGAAGAGTCTTCCAATGTATGTTTTATTCTCCTTTTTTCAAGTGATTTAGAGCCTGTGATGTTTATGATGCTGAGAACAGGGCTGCTTTTGAAAGCACCAATTGACAATCTTAGGGCTGTATTGTGAATAGGATCTAAAGTTTTGATTGTAACCGCAGATGCTCCTGCATATAGTATTGAGCCATATTCTAGTGCTGAGAGGATTATTGAGTTGTGTATTGTCTGTAATGTTTTGCTTTCTGCACCCCATTCGAGGTTACTTAGTGTTTTTATTATATTGAGTTTAGATTTTGCTTCATTTTTTATGTTGTTTATGTGAGTTTCGCCATACCTGAGTTTGTCCTATTGTTAAGTTGGCTATTTCTAGAATAATATTTGTGAAATTTTGTGTAACTTCATTTAAATTGTTAATTTTTGGTTTTTCAAATTCAATTGAATCTATTTTTTGTTCTAAGAGGGATGTGAATAGATTCCAGTCAGCGGTGTTTAGTTTCCATTTTGGTTTGCCTACTTGAATGTCTTCTGTATTTCTGTACGTTAATTTCGTGATTATGGGCAAGTGGTCGCTTCCATATGGATGAGATAATGTGTCCCATGTAAGGTGAGGAGCTAAAGAAAGTATTGTGAAAGATAAGTCAATAGCTGATTGCGTACCGGATACTGTGCCAAAATGAGTTGGTTTACCGTTGTTCAGTGTAATTAGGTTTTCAGAATCTATGACCGATTCGATTATTTTCCCTCTAGTGTTTGTAGTTATGCAGCCCCATAATTTGTTGTGGCTGTTGAAGTCACCTAGGAGAATGAACTGTCGTATATTGCAGACAGTCGTCAAAATAATATTATTTTATATATATGTAATATAGGTGGGAATATTTCAAATTGTAAATTATTGACATAGGTCAGGCCAGTGAAGCAATAATGTGCTGAGGCGACAATAATATTTTCTATATAACACCGCCGTACGCGCAGGCACGGCCCGGTTGTCGCTGAGTGATTCGGCGAGGACGTAGCTACGACGTGCGTGTGAAACGCCGATCGTAGTACGGGCTAGGCGATCTGAATTTGCTAAGTGTTTTATTTATGTTTGTTTTAAATACAATAAAAGTGTTTCCGACCTGAAAACCCGAGTTAAACATTATTTTAGTCATTCTTACGTTCTTACCTTAGGAACAGCGCCGGGATATACGTACTATGTGTCAATGAAGTTTTATTAAACTGAATAGTGCCAAGGTATATGTAATCTTTGAGTCATTTCAACTAGATAGGAACGAACTAAGAATTGACAAGCGCCTACCATCGTACCTCAAGGAGTTAACAGTGCCATTCTAATTAACTTTAGAGAGTGTCATTAACTAGAGAATACGAGGGTAAGGCGATAGTTGGTTTACCGCGTATTGTCTAATACGGGTGATACCACAGAACGGCGGAGGGAGTTGTTGAATGATGTTTTTTAAGTCTGCTTCGGTGAAAAGAGATTGGTTAGGGAGGTAAAGGTTGCAGATTGTAATCTTTTGTTTGAGTTGAACAGAAATAGTTACGGATTCAAGTGGAGTATCTATTAGTATTTCTTCGGAAGAATATGAGTCTTTTATAAATGTTGAGATACCTCCGCTGGCTCTGATTGCGTTAGTTCTTATTTTGGTATAATTTGTATATCCTTTTAGTGTGTTTTTTTTATAGTTTGTAAAATTTGTTTCTTGTAAACAAATGATTTCAGGGCAGTATTTGTTTATTATACTTTGTAGATTACTGATTCTTTTGTAGAAACCATTTAGGTTCAATTGTAGTATGTTATATTTTGTATTGTTGTGCTGCATTGTAGGTTTTATTTTTATAATGTTAGATTTGCGGTCTTGTGAAGGATTGATATGTGTCATTGATTATGTATTGAAATATGAATTAAGCTTCTGATTCGTCAGAATCATAGGGTTCTGCTTTTAACGTTTTTGTGAAGCGGGTTAATCTGTTTTTGATGCTACCATTTTGTAGGGTTGGTTTGATAGACATAATAATGTCCAATAAATCTTCTTTTGATATATTGTATTCATTATAAATTGTAGATGGTTCGAAGTGGCCTTGATTATTTTCAAAAATGTGTTTAAAGGTAATAAAATCGATTTTAAAATTGTTTTGATCGGTGAAGAGTTTTTTTGCTGGTTCTAGATAAGCATCGATATTTTCTAAAAATGTTGTTAGTGCTGCTGATTTTGATTTTTTGTTCTTTTTCTTTTTTTTTTCGATGATTTCGTTTTGGGGGGCCACTGGGTTTTGTGGAGCAGGCATTGCTTTTGAGTTTTTATTTGGTTCTAATGGAGATGGAGGTGGAGAGTGAGTTAGAAATGAGTCGGGGAGAGATCTTTTATTGCGTGTTGGTTGATCAATTTCCATTAGGATAACGTCAGAGTTTTGAATCGCATCTAAATTTTGAAGTGTTGGTTTTGATGTCATCGATGATGTTGGTGGAAGATTTGATGGCGGTGTAGGCTCAGAAGTGATATTGGGTGTTTCAAGGGGAGATGTGTCGGTGTTCGATGTGGAGGTAGGTACTATAGGGGTATTATATGTGTTTGACGAGACGTCTAATTTAGACGGTGTGTTTGCAATGGGTTGATCGTTGTTTACCTGTGACATTATGTTGTGTGAATTAATCTGGTTTGAGCAATGAGACGCAATGTGACCTTGGGCCTTACACAAGTAGCAGGTTAGAGAGTCATCTGATAAAAAGATCCTGTAGTTGGTGTCTTCGTAATTTATAAGTATGGAAGGTGGGAGTTTGATAAGATCGTCATGTTGGATAAAAGTTTGTCGACGAAAACTTAAAATATGCGTGAAGTCTTCAACTTGAATTCCGGCCCTTAGCGGTGTTATAGGGCTATAAAGAGGTATATTTAATTTGATAAATTCGTTTGCGATTATGTCAGGTGGTATATTAGGATATACGTTAGATAATATTATTCTTTTATTCGGATTGAAAAATTTTCGTAATTTGAATCGTTGGTGTAGTATTGTGATAAATGGGTTATTATCAATTAGATTATTTACTAATGAGCTGCTTGATAGGAATATACATAAGCGACCTTTAGATATACGGGACGCAAATAGAATATTAGACGGTTGGACTAATTTGCCGATTGCAATGATGTAATCTTTGGGTGGGATGTTGTCGTCTATATCGATTAATAAAGCTTGGTCTTTTTTGGGTATTAAGCTGTTTGCTACAGTTGAGGCGAATGATTGTTTGTTGATATCCGTGTAGATAGAACTGGTTGAAGTGTTGACGTTGGGTGAATTTTTTGGTGACATTTGATGTAGCGGTTTAGGATTTGATGTGCTTTTTAATGAATTTAATATGGGTAAGCTTTTGGGTGTGGTTGGTGACGTTTTATTTTTTTGTTTTTGTGCATCTTTTGGATAAGGTGGTTGACGAATGGAGGGGCTTTTTAAAGCTGGTAGTTTTGTAAACATTTTATAGTGTTGTGGGCTTGCGCCCGCTGGGTGTATTGTATCTTAGCTAGTAGTATTAATAACGAGCATATTACCTGCGATATGGTGCGTGTATAGTATACTGCTATCGGAAGCTATTAAAATCGGTACTCGTGAAACGCGATAAGCAACGTGTTGACTGTACGGAGTCTAACGACGAACTGAAAAATTTAGATTATTATTGTCGATAACTATAGAATATTATTGTAAGAACCTTCTCGTTTTATTTCTTAATCGTCTCTAATCGTAATTTAACTCGTCGAGTCGTCGATAGCCGTCAGCCGAATGTAGTTTTATTTTAGTTTCGTTTGGTCGGTTGTAAAGTCAAGTTCATGTGACGCACTATTCTAAAAAATACAAATCTTTGACGATTTCGGAAAAAAAACAATTGAATGAAGCGGTTGAAAGAGGTGACAAAAAAACCGAAGTGGCTAAGACATTTGACATTCCTTTAAGTACACTGTCTACGATTTTGAAGGACAAAAATAAAATCATCACTGCGTCATCAAGCGGTGGTCGGAAACGAAACAGTAAAGGTGAGCATCCACGACTAGAAGAGTGTTTAGTACAATGGGTTAGGTAATGCAGAGGGCAAAATGTGCCTGTAAGTGGCCTCTTACTCAAAGAAAAAGAAAAATCATTCGCCAAAGAGTTGGGCATCCCGTTTTTCTCAGCTAGTGATGGATGGTTAACGAATTTTAAGAAAAGAAACGGTATTTTTTTCAAAAAAATTTGTGGAGAAAGTTCTAGTGTTGACGATAACGTGTGTTCAGAGTGGCATCGTAAACTTTCAACTTTGTTAAAAAATTACGAGCCACAAAACGTATTCAACACAGATGAAACCGCTCTATTTTTTAAATGTTTACCAGATAAAACTTTTACTTTTAAAGAAGAAAAATGCCACGGCGGGAAACATAGTAAAGACAGGTTAACGATTTTATTAGCAGTACCTAAACATGGACGGCTCCGAAAAGTTAACTCCACTCCTCATAGGAAAAGCTGCCAAACCAAGGTGTTTTAAGGGCATACGTTAATTTCCTATAACTTATCGTTCAAATAAAAAGGCATGGATGACGACAGAATTATTTAATGAATGGTTGTTTTCACTCAATGAAGACATGAAAAAACAGGAACGAAAAATTCTGCTGTTTTTAGACAACTGTACAGTTCATAATAACCCCCCACCTTTAATTAATATAGAACTTCAATTTTTTCCTCCTAACACCACATCGAAGTTGCAACCACTCGACCAAGGTATAATTAAGAATTGTAAAACTTTTTACCGTCAAGAAGTTGTAAAGAATGTTTTGGAATGCATTGAAAGTGAACAAACGCCAAACATTAGTGTATTGACTGCTATGATATTTGTTGATAAGGCATGGAAAAAAGTGGCTCCTTCTACGATACTCAAGTGTTTTAAAAAATCGGGATTTACCATAGAAATTTAAGAAACAGAAAACGACCAGTTGAATATTGAATCGATACAATGGAATTCCCTGCCAACTCAAGAAAATGTATCTTTCACTGATTATGTCAATGTAGATGAAGATGTTGCTGTATGGGGAGTCCTCTCTGACGCCGAAATTTTGGAAAATACATTAAGCATTGATGAAGACAATGAAGATGACACAAGTCCTCTACCTCTTGTGACTTTAAAAGAAGCCAGTTCATCCTTGGAAAAATTACGACATTTTTCGCTCCAGTCAGAAGTCACTGTTGAGGTTTTTGATGCTTTATTTACTAAAGAAAATACTATTGAAAAAATGAAACTAAATTCAATAAAGCAGAAAACCATTACAGATTTCTTTAAAAAATAATAATTTTTTATAATAATAATAAATAATTAAAATTGTTAAAATTAACAATAAATAACTCTAATATGTATGTCATATCACCTAATTTACTAAAATAATTAATATGTATGTATGTATGTACAATAATAAAAAACAAAATTTTTTTCTTAACTCTATAATTCGAATTTTTTTTGCCCTTGTTATTTCGAACTACTCAACAATTCGAACTCTCGGTAATTCGAAGTTATTCAACAGTCCCGTCAATTTCGAATTATCGAGAGTCGACTGTATTTCCCTTTTATTTTTCCTCACAGTCCCGACCATTGTCAAATTATGAATTTTTAGTTGGTTATTTGCCAGAGGAAATGAAGTGTACCAATTAATCTTTTGATTACCACGCTTGCACTATTATCTACTTTATACGGACCTTCTGGTTGTTGACCTGCGTATATTTCCAAATTGTAAACATAGTATGTTTTAGAATCGACTAACGCGTGCACTTTTAACCATCTTTCGCAGGCTTGTTCGGCATATATTGACGAAAAGAACAACGGCCACGAAAACTTTCTAACATTTCATCTATAGTTACATTTGAATTAAAATTGTAGTAATTTTTAGACCTATCAATAAATCCATCAAACATTTCCCTGATCGGTGCCAATTTATCAAGTTTTTTTCGATCTTCACGTGTATCAGAGTCATCAAAACGTAATGCCAGCAAGATATAAAAGGCCAATAACTGACTTTATTTCAATCAAATTAGTTGGAAGAACATCTCTTTCTCTAGCGTAGCTAGATCTAAACTTATCTAATCGTTTATTAGTGTATTTGACAATTTGTTCTAGTATATTATCAGGAAAAAATAATGTCCACGCATCTTCTATAGTTTTATCATTTTGAGCATTTTTTTTACACCCGGCAGCTGTCTAATTATATTATGTGACCTTGTGCGGGTATTTTTAGGAGGTATGCATATTCCAATAAGATTTTTTATCTTTGCTCAAGTATTGTGGACCCGATAACCATAAATTTAAATTTTCTACACATTCCTCATCAGATTCCTCAGAATTTGAGTTATGATTAGTGTTCTCAACGAATTCATTGTTACTTTTATCTGATTCATTCCCGTCATCAAACTTTAACAAATCTACATCTTCATTTATATTCTCTTCTAACCATCCAGTAATTTGTTCTGTATTCATTATGTCCTATGTTATAAGAAATATAGTATTATACTACCTAATATAATCAATATAATATAAATACTAATACTAATATAATACTTACAAATTATAATATATAATAAATATAATATAATATAATCAACATCAACTAATATAGTATCATAAGTATCATACCTTTTGAATAATGCACCAGTGACGCGTGTGGAAAGTACGTAATGAAAAAGCGTGAAGAAAAACCCGAAACAATGTCGACTGTCAAAATATATAATACCGATACAATATGGTATAAAGTATGTAAGTAGGTACGCTTTTTCGTTTATGAGTTCAAACACGCAGTGTCAAAACATCAATAACTAAAAAAATAAATATCGTTTTAAAAATACTGATAATTTAAAAGATAAAAAAAATTAAAAATGAATAATCAAGAAATTGATAAGCCCAATTTGTTTTTAATAGAATTTCAATAAGAGTAGTAGTTCTGTTTATATTATATTTTTTTTCCACAAAACACGACCGCTATATTTTTTGACTAAAATTATTTTTTAATGGACAGACATTATAGTTGTATATAAATCAAATATTCTGAACAAATTATTTGGTTACATTACTTATTTTAAGATTTTGAATTTTCGAACAAAATGTTAATGTGTCAAACATATTTTTGGAAAATATAAGTTTCGTTTATAACTGCGAGTATAATATTGAGTATTACACTATTATCTGGTCAAAAAAATATTTGACAAATATCATTTTCTGTGTATATGATATGGGCTTTGATTATCATTAGAGCGCGGATTAGTATGCATTTGAATATTTATTCTGGTTGATCGTATGATATGCTAAGTGTATTAATGTACTGTACTGGTTTATTAACATGTGAATTTTTTACTTATAATAATATTGAACCAGTGGCATTGACTATACAAAGAGATGAATTATTTTTATCAAATACTGTAAAAAAAATAGAAACATTTTTTTTTAATTATTACTTGCCAGAATTAGCTTCCAGGCAATTGTTATAATGTGCAATACTAATTGATAATTTTTATAAATAAAAATGTAATGCATATTTGTGAAATAAAGTTTATTTTATAAATCAATGTTAGTTTATAATAATTTTAATATTTTTTTATATAATATTTATTATATTTATATAAAGTTACATTTTTAGGCATAATAATTATTAATATACAGTATACAGTGTTAATACAGTTAGTATTAATTAGGTAGGTACACAAATCATAACTTATTTTTAACTATTAAACAAAAAAAATACACCTTAAGACTTAATTATAGGTAATTGCAGATTGGTTAAAACGCAACATATATGTACAATATCATCAACATGGGGAAGAAGGTTAATTTTTAATTTATTAAGGATACCATACATTTTCATTCGTGCAAAGATTCTTTCAATGTGTATACGAACACTAGCTATACTATATGTTTCCAGTATTTCTGTCTCGGAAAAACGGCCATTATGCAATATTGGGGGCATAATTAAAATACTGTTACTATTTTCAATTTCAGTTTGTATGCCAGGAAACCCTTTGTCAGCAAGTACCTGATCACCGGGTTCTAATTTTTTTTAAAAATCCTGAATCGTTTGTAATATATGAGTCACTTGACCTACCACCATAACATTTTGAAACAAAACAAATCATACCATTTGGGTTGATTGCCACAAGAAATTTTATTGTATAATTACTTTTATATCTTGAATATAAATAAACCCGTTGTTCTACAGTATTTGGTTGCTCGACCTTAACTTCAGTACAATCAATAATACATCTGCAATCTGGATAATTTATTTTAAAAGCTTCAGGTAAACATTGTTTTACTGAATATTTATCGGGCCAAAAAATAAAGTCTTTAGTCTTTGAACTTCAAAAATTAAGACATTCAGTAAATATTCTTGAAACTGTAGAAGGATCGATTCCAAATAACACACTGATTGCTGAATAGCTAATACCCAGTTTTATTTTTATTAAGAAAATAAGTAATCTATTCTCTTTTTTAACAGAATTTATGTTTAAAGTAGGTTTTAAAAAAGAAAGTAAAAGATTAAATACACAAAATGAAGTCCCAGTTAAACTTATTAGGCGTTTTTCATTTGTTATTGATTCAAACCCTTTAAATGATTCACGTGATAAATATGAGATTTCATTTGAATCCGACCCACACATTTTGTCAAGTAAACATGGTTTAGAAAAAATATTATCAAAACTTTTGGGAACTGAAACTTGTGTGTTTACATTGTTTTTATTTTGTATGCAGTTTTTTAATGTTTGTTATATGGACATTCAAATGACAGAACAAGTTCTGTTGATGACGGTTTAGTTATCCACGAAATATAATCCGTGTAATTACGTGAAGTGGAGAAACCGCGGTTCCATAAGGTACGTGAAATGGATGCAAACGTTGTTGTTCATTTCGTGAAACGTACAATAACACGATGCGCAACATATACATTTATTTAATATACAATTAAACAATTTAAAACAAATAAATTATGTACTGACTACTTATGACTCATTGTGTCCATCGAGATATAAATATATAAAATTAGCAAGAATTCGGATACAGGATTTACCCCACTGGGTGTATATTATAGTGTATGTCTATATGTCCTGTCGCGGCTGTCGGTATCATCAAAGGATCTTAAAGGTACCTTAATTATTATAAATAGATCACTGCGATATATTTTATTTTATTTAATGAAATAATTTCAACCTCTGAAGCCTATTGTGTTAGACCACTTGTGTTCAAGCTGTGGACTTATACGCATCTCCTGTTTTAAGCCAACGTTTCCATTTAAACAAGGCAATTTTATTTAAATTTACGTTTCGCATTGAAAATGGACGTTATTGTCACTAATAGGTCGAAAGACGTTTATGCCCATGAAGGATTTCAATATATATTCGATAGGATGAGCGCAGACAATATCACAAAATATTATAGATGTCGCAGAAGGGATATTAATTGTAAAGGACGAATTCACGTAAATAACCGACATGTTTTAGTTAAGGGAACCCACGGTGGTCATGACGAATCTCCTGTGGATGTAGAGGTAAGTTAAATTATAATCAATATTGAAAGGATAGACGTTTTATTTAATAGTTAAATTGTAATGTTGTATGCTTGATTAATTAACAGTAAATATTCATTGTCATTAAATAATTAAATACTACATTTTTTAATTTTTTTACATGTGCACGTAATGCAATTAAAAAAATTGTAAACATTTTGTTTTGTAATGATTAAAAAAATTTATATTTTCAGACTTGGGTAGTATTCCGATTACAGTATTCGGAATACTTTTTAAATACTTTTTTTTGAAAGTATTCTATACGGTATTTTGAATACTTTTTACGATTATTCTGAGTACAGTATTCGGAATACTTATCTTCTTATATATGTATACTCTAATAGTCTAATATATTACTAATTATTACTTATTAACTATATTAATTTGAATATAATTTATAAATTATAACTCATAAATAGCCAGATAGGTGTATATTATCGAGATTATAATAGTGTTCATTCATAAACATAGAATTGAAAAAATAATATTTTTGCTATTGAAATCTAAATCCACTAAAAAAAAGTATTCGAAAAATATTTGGAATACTTTTTGTGAAATATTCCAAATACTTAGGAATGTTATTATCATAAAGTATTCGAATACATATTCTGAATACTTTTTTTAAGTATTTTAAAAGTATTTTACCCAAGTCTGTATTTTATTTTCTATAACATAAATGTTTTTAGAGGATAGGATTGTTTACTAAAAAAATGTTCAATTAATCTAATCTATATTTTAATTAGATGGCTTCGACAATATGTAGGATAAAAAGAAGAGCTGCTGATACATTGGAAGCCTCGGCCGTAGCAATTAACCAGTGTATAGGTAAAATAAATATTATAACATATTTCTTACGTCTTACAAAACATTAGTTTATTCACTAAAACATAGTATAAAAAACACTTTTCATTGGAGCCAATATTATTATGTCAAATATGAATACAATAGTTAATTCAGATTTTATTAATTTACTTTAGTTGAATGTACAATGCAATTAATTATTG
This sequence comes from Metopolophium dirhodum, assembly GCF_019925205.1. Lineage (NCBI taxonomy): Eukaryota > Metazoa > Arthropoda > Insecta > Hemiptera > Aphididae > Metopolophium > Metopolophium dirhodum. The sequence continues at coordinate 136,341,556 of NC_083560.1, forward strand.
AATAATTATTGAATATTATTCTTTTTATGTCATTAGGATAGGTACTTATTAGTTATTAATATTTTATAATTAAATTTTTTAAGTAAAATTAATTTAATATAAATATTATAAATATATTTGCATGTATATTGCATATTTGTATGTATTATGACTTAAACTATAATGTATTAATTTGTTTATATGGGTTATCTGTTGCTGGTAAAGGAGCCTTATCATCTATAAACACACTAAAAAAAACTGTGCGACGGGTAAGACGTCAAAATGGGCCACAAATTCCTGTTGCCCCTTTAACATTATTTGAATTAGATATCCCTGACAGTTTTAAGGAGTATGAAGTCGAACCAGGAGTATTTGAGAATTTTTTATTATGTGATACTGGCCCTGAGAATAATAGAATTCTTTTATTCGGTCGTCAAAAAGGTTTAGAAGTATGTTCTTAAATCATTTTGATAGTATTATCTCCGTCTTAATAATAAAACCAATTCATTTTTAAGAATTTCTAATTTTTGGATTCATTTTAGATATTATCAACATCTGAACAATGGTTTGTAGATGGGACTTTCAAAATAGCTCCCATACTATTTTCTCAAGTGTTCGTAATATTAGGATGTCGAAATGGAGGTGTACATCCATGTGTTTATGCCATATTGCCCAATAAAAGTCAAGCAACATACAATAATTTGCTTGTACAAATAAAAAATTTATCGCCAGGCATCAACGTAGGAAGTGTCTCTGTGGACTTTGAACTAGCGATCCACAACGCGTTTAGGAACGAATTTCCTGAAGTAGAAATTCGTGGGTGTTTTTTCCATCTTCTTCAGAATTTGAAGAAACAAATTGGAACTGCGGGATTGATGGCGTAAGCTGAAATATAAAATTTTAAATGTAAACTATGTACAAATTATAATTATGTATTTTTTTTTTAGTTCTTATAGAAATAACGCAGATTTTAATTTATACGCACGTATGATAACTGCCTTGGCGTTTGTTCCTCCCATAAACGTTGTTGAAAGCTTTGAAATATTAAGTGAAGAGTTGGAACGGGTAGAGCCTACATTACAACCAATTTTAGATTGGCTGGAAATGTATTATATCGGAATATTGAGAAGAGAAGGCTTGAGGAGGGTACCAGCATTTCCGATTGAGACATGGAACTTGTACAATAGAGTCTTAACTGAACAAATGGTAAGACATAAAACATTTTTAAAAATAATCTTATGTTTCTATACAACAGTAATAAATTATAGTAGTAATTATTAAACAATTATTTATTAAGATCAAGTTAGGAAAAGAAATTAACACATGTTAAAATAAAAGTACTATGGAATTAATTAATTATTATAATACATTTTTATAAAAAATTGAGCTCAATAATTAATCAATACAAAATGTATAGTATTGGTGTAGCATTTGCACTGTATTATACACTCATTCATTTTGTTATACAATTTATATGGGATATTCAAATTTCAAACTCATATAATATAATATAATTTATACACAATTATAGGTTGTGTAAGATATAAATGATATAAAATCTTAAGAAATTAGCATCTTTTTTGGTTTAAGTATAGATTGTTTCATTAATTAATAATGTATCATGGGAGGCACACAATTACAATCACAATCACAATATAATATAATAAATATACAATCTTATGCATACTTAATATAATATTTTATTATTTTATTTTATTTAAATTGTTCTATCTATTGCTATATTATCATTATTTAACTTTTAATTTAAAATAAATAAATATAATAGTGTGTCAGTGACCCAACTATAATCAAATGTTAAATAATATTTTTTAAAAGTGTCCAATTTATAAAATTTACAGATTTTAGTCAATAAGAATAATAAAATTCCATTTATGTAGTAATATTAAACCAATTTTTTTTATACTTTTAAAATAGCTGATTTACTTGAATTGGTTTTGTTTAAAATAGAAAACAAACAACGTAGCAGAAGCTTCTCATCGGCGACTGCAAGCACAGCTCAGCATGAATCATCCGACGATCTGGCAGTTTATAATTGAATTGAAAAAAGTTCAGGCAGAAAGAGATCTGTATTATGAGTTTCTTGTTGGAGGCCATGAACCACCACCATTAAAAAAAAAATATGTCGAAGCATCAGACCGCATTTTAAATTTAGTTCAACATTTCAGGGACCGTAATATTATTGAGTATTTGAGAGGTTTAGCCCATAATTTTGTAATGGACCATTAATAAAAAATGATAATATTCACTGTTTCACAATTTCTGCAAAAAATAATAATTCACAAACCTAATTTAAGTTAAATAATAACCAAGGATAAAAACATACTTATTTTATAGACTAAATTGGATATCCTTTATTGCAGAGAATTTAGATTCATGAGGTTGATACATATATCTACATTAAACAATTTGTCTAAATATTAAATTTCTTATTTAATAAATACCTATTAATGTAGTGTAGTCACAAACATATTAGATACCTATTTTAATATTCAGTGGGAATAACTAATAGGCGATATTATGAATTAACCTAACCTTAGACCTTACAATCAAAAACTTATCAGAAGTTAGCCTCTTTTAAAGATCTTAACAACACATAACTACATAAGTAAATAGGTAATAATATTTTAGTATATTACTATATGGTACATGGTCATAAATTATGAATATCCGATTACAAATTATAGAAATATCAAATATTTTACTTATCATACCTAATAATTATGAGTTCCAATCTAATTTTAAAGGTGAGTACGGAGAGCTTAAAAGGTCATTAGAATGACTCAAAATTAATATTCTATTTATGTCTATGGTATATTGGTATTAATAAGTAACATCATGTGGCTTGAATTTTGAGTTAATTCACTTACCTATTCGTCATAAAAGTTAAATTTCACGTGCGATTCACTAATATTAAACTATTTAAACATATAAGTCAATTTTACAAGTTATACTCACGTTATTTAAGTTGAAAAGTTAAAAACGTCAATCAATAGGTAGGTAGTAGATAGATGATGCGTGCTGAGTAGTAACAGACATGAGACAACAGTAATCAGTACCAACTATAAAAATGAAAAGTAAGAACATTAACTACCCAGCCAGACGCCAGTACCCACCAGCGACCATAGAATGACAGATAAATAAATTAGTAATTAGTTATTTTTCATACAATACCTGGAAGCGATAATATGCATTGTGCATATAACCAAATACTATATACGATCGTATATAGTATTTGATATAACATTACAACTACTTACTGCTCAGTATTTATTTTCGAATTTGAAATTTTTTAACGACTACGAGATAAGAGATTACTGATACTGATTTGATTACTGATATGATTACTGGTAGCATAGAACAATTATACTGGTAGTCTGTTGAATAGATAACAAAGATATGGGCACAATTATAAATTATGGATAATAACCGTGGTTGTAGCATAGACCTAATACCAAATACTATATACGACTATACGGGACAGCTATGGTAAAAACTGGCGTCCAGTTCTTATCAGTTCCCCCCGAGATTGTAGTTGTGATTGCCGTAATTTACCCCTTAAAAATAAATAAGTTTATACCTATAAATATCATATTTAAGGAGTAATTTTAGGCAATTTAATAGCAATCTCGGGGGAATTGATGAGACGGATCGCCAGGTTTTACAGTAGTAAGTGTACCGTATTGTCGTATATAGTATTTGCTTATACTAAGGTTCCATCTATTACATAGACATATAATACATTGAGTAAAAAATGTCATGTATTTACGATCATTTGTTTTAGAGTTACACCAAAAACCAAATTCAATTTTGTGAAAAACAGATTTTGCGTAAAAATTCCCGTTATTCTTTACTTTTTATTTTGTTTTTCCTGGTGCTTTTGAAAACTTACTTTACCTTTGACCCCCCAAGTACCAAGTAGTTCACTCCAAGGTTTATAGATAATTATTATCTATAAGCCTTGGATTCACATTCCTATCAGAAAAGGTCCTGTTGAAGAAAATCTATGCATTTTTACTGTCCTTAAAGGCTATTACCTTTAAGGACACAAAAAAAATTTAAAAAAAAAATACTTATTATATTATACAATTGTGATAGTAAAATATTCATTAAAAAGCAAAAAATTATTCCAATAATTATCAAAATTATTTGTATGTTTGGGATCAACAGTATCTAAATTATGAATACAAAATTAAAATAATCTATTATAATATATTATTATTACATCTTATTAGGTAAATCTTCTTAAATAAAAAATAAAAAACAAAATGAAAATTAAAATATAGTATACTTACCTACATTAAAATAATATTAATGTAATTTGTGATTTCCAATGACCAATTGAGCTAGGTAGGTACTTGAAAATGTTAGAGTATACATATATAAGAAGATAAGTATTCCGAATACTGTACTCAGAATAATCGTAAAAAGTATTCAAAATACCGTATAGAATACTTTCAAAAAAAAGTATTTAAAAAGTATTCCGAATACTGTAATCGGAATACTACCCAAGTCTGAAAATATAAATTTTTTTAATCATTACAAAACAAAATGTTTACAATTTTTTTAATTGCATTACGTGCACATGTAAAAAAATTAAAAAATGTAGTATTTAATTATTTAATGACAATGAATATTTACTGTTAATTAATCAAGCATACAACATTACAATTTAACTATTAAATAAAACGTCTATCCTTTCAATATTGATTATAATTTAACTTACCTCTACATCCACAGGAGATTCGTCATGACCACCGTGGGTTCCCTTAACTAAAACATGTCGGTTATTTACGTGAATTCGTCCTTTACAATTAATATCCCTTCTGCGACATCTATAATATTTTGTGATATTGTCTGCGCTCATCCTATCGAATATATATTGAAATCCTTCATGGGCATAAACGTCTTTCGACCTATTAGTGACAATAACGTCCATTTTCAATGCGAAACGTAAATTTAAATAAAATTGCCTTGTTTAAATGGAAACGTTGGCTTAAAACAGGAGATGCGTATAAGTCCACAGCTTGAACACAAGTGGTCTAACACAATAGGCTTCAGAGGTTGAAATTATTTCATTAAATAAAATAAAATATATCGCAGTGATCTATTTATAATAATTAAGGTACCTTTAAGATCCTTTGATGATACCGACAGCCGCGACAGGACATATAGACATACACTATAATATACACCCAGTGGGGTAAATCCTGTATCCGAATTCTTGCTAATTTTATATATTTATATCTCGATGGACACAATGAGTCATAAGTAGTCAGTACATAATTTATTTGTTTTAAATTGTTTAATTGTATATTAAATAAATGTATATGTTGCGCATCGTGTTATTGTACGTTTCACGAAATGAACAACAACGTTTGCATCCATTTCACGTACCTTATGGAACCGCGGTTTCTCCACTTCACGTAATTACACGGATTATATTTCGTGGATAACTAAACCGTCATCAACAGAACTTGTTCTGTCATTTGAATGTCCATATAACAAACATTAAAAAACTTAAATTTTAGATTCTGAGCGGAGCGTAGGTATTGTAGTGATCCCTCACTGCTCGCTTATATTTTGAGTTCGTCGACGTTGATGGTTAATGTAGGAGAGAAGGTTGGAGAGAGACAAGTTGTATAAGTTATTTATAGTACTTTATTGTTAAGACAAGATAATAATAATTAAACATTTATAAAGAAATTAGATAAATTTGAGGACAGAGCGAAAAGCATCTGCCCGAGAAGTTAGTGACTGCGTGGTGCAGACTCTGTACTAAATCCTAATTTGCTATAGACTCTATCTTATATTTATATAAAATCTATATGTATAAAAAAATGTACACGGTAGAGCCCAGGAGGTGGATATCTGAAAGGGAACCGGAGCTGGACGTTGTTATTGCAAAACAACCCGAATGTACGATTGGCACTCTTCTTTATTGGCACTTAAATTATTGTAGGTTTGTTTTGCAGATATTTGATGTCGAAGTTTTAATTACGTCGTAAAACTCTAGGTACGTACATGTACGCGATTCTTGGAATCGAATAGTTGAAAGTTAATCTCCTTGTTGTTGTTGTCCTACCGCGGAAAGGTACTTAATATATTCGTAGAAACGCAGGTTTACTACATTCCTCCCCTCGAAGATGGAAGTCCCCGACTTCCACTAATTCAAGAATGTTCGCAGTGTTGGGTAGCCGGTAGGGCTGTTTCTTGGCGCGAGTGGAAACTCGACCATGTCGACTCCTCTTAATGACATCACTGGGTTTGCATTAAGTTCCTCTGTTTCTTCCTGTGACTGTGCTACTTCCGTGTGGTTTGTTACTGTTTTTGTTTTAACCATATTTATTATTAATATGATTACTGCCATAAAAATACTACTTGTTATTACATATAGTATATAATCGTTACGTTCCTGTGTGTCTTGTAGCTCGTCGATTTTATTGTCGACTTTTTGTTGTTTTTCTAATTGCTTGTTCGAACCTGACACTTTATGTAGGTCCTCCATGTTATTTGTTTTAACATGGTAGTTTTCCATTAAGTTGTCGTTGTCGGTGAACGGCATATCCCTTATGGGTTCTAAAGCTGATTTTGGGTTGAAATCCATATATTCTGATTTGTAATCGACTTTTCCTGGTAAGAGTACGTCTCTAGCGGCGTACCCTTTACAAGTTTCGTTTAGTTTTAAGATACCTACACCTTTTAGTGTATGGCTGGTGGATTCTTTATCTTCGTCGCAGGTGATGAATACTAAATCGTAGTTAGTGACGTAGATCCACTCGTTTTTGAATCGTTTTTTGTGAAAGATGGATGTACCCATTTGTACGTGCATGATTTCGCAGTTTGTTGGAACTTTTATAGGATCTTGGAGTAATTGTACTTCGCATGCTGGTCTACTAGCACGTGGATGTAAAGGATTACCCTCAGGACACAAAAGGAAGTCTCTAGCGTGTTTACAATGTGTGTAATACAATTCGTCATAAAGAGCATAGTGTTCTTTCGTTTTACTTATAGCTAGATACTTATTACTAGGTTTTATATAAAAACAATCGTTTCCGGTGCACACTGGCACAGGTATTAAATTATACAAACTAAAATCATTTTGATAAATTAAAGGTAAAGAAATTATAAACACTAAGTTGTCATTTGCATAGTATATAGTAATGTCTGAGAGCTTTATCAATTCGTAAATATTTTGTATGTCTAAATCAGTTGGTAAATCGGTGCCCCCAGGTAATGATACTTTAACGTCTTTAACGTGTTCTAATAACTCTTTTGGAGATATTAAACTTGGATGAATAATTCCCATTTTAGCTTGTTGTATTACCTCTAATAGTGTGTTTGTTTCTTCTATCTGTTTTGTAATTAATAAATTAACGTGTATAAAATGTTTTGTCAAATAATTTTTTATTTGTTGTTCCCTTGTAATGTTTGTCGTTTCGTTCACCATTAATGTTAAAGGTACCGAAGATATAATGTTGTGTGACACTATATTATTCTGTAGTTGTACTACTTTAATTTGTTCTTTTATTAGTTTAGATTGCGAAGTGCTTTGGCTTTTTGCTATATTAAAATTAAATTTTTGTATGCATTCTAAATTGCATATTCCGTATATTAATTTAGCTGCTTTTGTAACGAGTTTAGTTAAAGCATTACGTTTAGTTATTATGTGACCAATAGAATCTAAGACTTGTGTCTTTTTATTGTGTAAATTGTCAACTATAGCGGTGGCTGTTTTAAGTAAGTTGTTACAATTAAAGTTATTGGTAACTGGGTCGTGCATGTATGCAACACATAATTCGTTCGTTTTATCTATTACTTCGTTTATGTATTCGAATTCTTCGTTATATTTAGTAAGATTAATGTATGCAGTAAGATCCCATTGAGATGTTATGAGTTTCAAAGGTCCCCTGTTTTCGTAGTATAGACCAGAATGTTGTTTTAATGGTTCGTCAGCGTATCGAAAAGTTCCTGACGTGAATGGTATGATAAGTAGTACAAGTCTGAAAACCGTTTCAGCTTATTAGTTAAAATATAATTTTAAAATAAAATTCAGCTTAATAGTATTTAATATACCCGTTCCATTTCTTAGAAACTACTAATAAGAATTACTATAATGATAAAAATAAAAAAAATAAAATAAGAATTAATAAAAAAAAATTATAGTGTTATGATACTAGTTATATATTTATTCAGTATCGTCGTCGTCATAATAGCGTTTAACGTTATTTTTATGAATACGGTATTCGCGACGGCCTTTTTGAATCGTTATATTTTCATTATCATGTACTAATAGTATCTCGAATGGTCCTGACCAGTTGAAACTAAGAGCATTTTTTTTATTTTGTTCTTTAAGTAGAACTTTATCGCCTACGTGTAAATCGATGGCGTTCGACGTTTTATCGTAATATGTTTTATTTGTTTCTTTCTTTTTAATAAGATTTTCCCGAGCTATTTTATGCGTTTCTTGCATAATTCTTTTAAGGTCGAAAACGTAATTATCGTAATTATATTGTGCTTCGGGTTCTCTATGAAAAGCTGATGGAACTGTGGGTTTTGTTCCGAATACTAATTCATATGGTGTAAAGTTAGTCGACGTGTGAACCGTCGTGTTATAACAGAAAGTTGCGTAACATAAAAGTTTATCCCAATTACTGTCCTTGTCTACAAAGCTGCGTAAGTACGCTTTTAGTGTTTTATGTGACCGTTCTAAAAAACCGTTTCCTTGTGGGTGCCATGCAGTCGTCTGAATCTTTTTAATGTCCAACAGCTTACACATGCTTTTAAAAATGTCGGATAAAAAATTGGTCCCGCAATCGGTTAAAATTGATTTTGGAATTCCGTATGTGCATACGAAACATTCGACGAAAGCTTGTGCTACGGTTGGAGCGTCAGTGGATGATAGTGCAATAGCGAGTGCATAACGCGATAACTCGTCTTGTAGTGTTAAAATATATAAGTTCCCCATCACGGTTTTGGGTAGTGGCCCTACGATATCGAGACAGATTCGTTCGAAAGGTTTGACTACTGTACTAGTAATCATCATAGGTTGCTTTGTTTTAACATGGGATTTATTTTTCTGACATAGTTCACAGTGTTTAATATAACGTTTAACGTCTTTCTTAATGTTATGCCAGTCATGATTAAGTTTTAATCGTTTGAGAGTACGCGATACACCGGAGTGTCCGCCTAGAGGTGAGTTATGATGCTCATAAATAATTTGTTGTTTTTCCTCGTCGGTAAAACGTTCACCTGTATATATTTTTATTACGATGTCGATATGTCGAAATACGTACCGAAACATCGTACGAATTCTCAAGAAATTTGTTAATGAGGTAGGTCCATTTAATTTGACCGTGGAAAAAGATTTAATTCGATTTGTCATACAATAGTCGCGTATATTTTGTAACGCTAGATAAATGGATTCCGCTTCAAGCGGTGTTGTATGTGTTTTGGTGATACCATAGAATATAATTAATTTTGATCCATTGGTGTGCGTATAGAACCGGTTTTCGTCGGTAAAATGTATTTCGTTAAAATCAACTTTTTTTATGATCTCGCGCACGACTGGATGTGTAATTATTTTATCTTCGGGAATCGTTACTATAATAGTTTCGCTTTCCGTGACCTTGTTAACGTCGCCTTCGATTTCGAGAATTTTAGAATTGAATATTGGCTTACTCTCAGCGGCACGGAATTCGTTGAACTCTGTATCGGCGCTAGTCGTATTCGTTTGTACTACTCGGATACGTGATAAACAATCGGCGTTCGAGTGTTCGGGCCCTGCCCTATACGTAATAGTGTAATCGTAATCCGCGAGCTGTAAACGCCAGCGCATAAGTTGCGACGACGCGTCCTTAATACCAAACAGGTATGTAAGAGGTCGATGATCGGTAATAATATTGAAATGACGTCCATATAGATATGGTCTAAAATATTTCACGGCCCATACGATGGCCAATAACTCTTTTTGAACTACGCTATAGTTACATTCGGCTTTATTTAATGTCCTACTTGCGTATGCGATCGGTTGGTCTTTGGGTACTGCCCCCTGTGATAAAACGGCCCCTATTGCATATTGACTCGCGTCGGTCATCAAGTTAAACTCCCCTTTTTCCCAATCCGGATAGACTAGTAATGGAGGGTTCATTAAAGCTTTCTTTAGTTCCTCAAAGCTATGTTCACAGTTATCGGTCCAGTTAAATGGTACGTCTTTTTTAAGTAAGTAAGTTAGCGGTTTCGCCGTTTTTGCAAAGTTATCGACAAAACGTCTGTAATAATTAAGAAGTCCTAGAAATGATTTAATGTCCTTTGCGTTTTTCGGTTTTGGGTATTCCCGAATGCATTTTAATTTACTAGGATCCGGCGATACCCCGTTTTCGTTAATAACATGTCCCAAATATGTGACCTCTTTCCGTAAGAAAGAGCACTTTTGGGGTTGTAATTTTAGTTTATGTACGCGTAACCTATTGAATACCTGTTCTAGTTTTTTCTGATGGTCATTTAAACTGGAACCGTGTACCACTATATCATCTAAATATGCGGTGCACATTTCCTCAAGACCCATAAGAACAGATTTCATAGCGCGTGTAAATGTTGCTGGGGCTGAACTCAGCCCAAATGGCATACGTAAATATTCGTAATGACCGGATTTTGTAGAAAAGGCGGTTTTGTGGGTATCGGCTGGATTCACATGTAACTGATGATATCCATTTGCTAAATCTAGGGTAGTAAAGTATTTGGATGACCCTAGGGATTCTAGTATTTCAAGTATATTTGGAAGTCCATAGGCTTCATTTTCCGTTACTTCATTAAGTTTACGGAAATCTACGCAAACTCGTAATTTCGGTTTCCCTGTCGCGTCTAAATTTTTCTTTTTGACTACTACGAGTGGAAAGTTAAAAGGTGATTTGGAATCGCGTATAATATTATTTCGTTTCATTTCTTTAATTTGTTTTTCAATCTCTTCCTGGTAAGCCCAAGGTAAACGATATGGTCGTATATTAATTGGTTTAGTGCAACGCGGTGTATTAATTTCGTGTGTCACGACGTCGGTGGCACTCAAATAGTCCCCCGGTAAATAAAATAAGTCCGCGTAACTACAACATAATTCTAGAATGCGTTCGCGCTCTTCGTGATTTAAATTGTCCGTGTTAATTTCGTTTTTTAATATGGTTATGCGATTGTTAATTTTCGTGTCTACAAAAGAAGCTGTTAAAGCTGTTTCAAGGTATGGTTCCCACTCGATATGTTGAGTGGTTAACTCGTCAATGACAAAAGGTTCCTCTGAAATATTTATTATGTTACTTATAATTGTGTCACTATTGACTGGGCTAATGCTGTTAGCTATAATAACGTTTTCGTTCACGTCTTGTTTTTTAATAGTTATATTTTTATGCGTGATGTGCTCATCGTTTTTAATTAATAGTACGCAGTTGCTACGAGGCGGTAATATAATTTCCCTCGAACTGGTTTGTTCGGGTATGGTCAATAAATTTCGACTATAGTCCATAATGACCTTGTTTTGTTTCAAGAAGTTACGTCCTATAATACCTGATTCTGTTATTGGAAAGTCGCCAAAAACGACGTCGAATTTTATGAGAACGTCTACTGCGTTAATTTGCATCGTCGTCACTATAGTTCCTATTGTAAATATAGGTATTTCGTTTATACCTTTAATTGTGCGTTTTTCGTGTTCATTTACGACTACCTGCCCGTTGAGTGCAGAAATCTTAATAAGATTCATTTCTGCCCCGGAGTCAATTAATAATTTAATGTTATGCGGTTCGAAATTGTGAGACCCACATATTATGTGTTCCTCTTGAAAGTCCGCTACCACTCGTACGTGATTCTGATTAATTTCGGCTACGGTACGGCTGGTGCTAGGACCTTCACCGTCCTTACTACTTGTTTTTTTACTTTCGTTATACATGCGCTTCCTACAATCTTTAATGTTGTGGTTAGTTTTTTTACAGTACGCGCAAAATCGAACTTGACCCTGATATTCGCGTTTGACTATACTAGTTTTGTCATCGCGGTTATTTATGGGATTTCTAAAAAATGTGTTGGACGAAGTACCGGTGTTACTGCGGCATTCATTTGCGTAATGTCCTAATTTACTACATTTATTGCATTTAATGTTTTTTTTATGGTTTGCATTGTTTTTTACATAATTTTTATCTGCGTTAAAACGACGGTTAATGTGTTGGAGGTCTTGTTCCTCCTCAATCGCGATAGTAATTGCTTTTTCGAGAGAATCTACGTCACGCGCCCTTAAAAATGACCTGATTGCTGGTTTTGCTCCGTTAACGAACGCAGTAAGTGCTCCTGTTTTATGGGATGCGGCTACCGCGGCGGCTGAGGCTGGCTCTAGTCCTAATGTTAACGCTCCTACCAATTCGTGATAGCATTTTTCGGTTCGTCCGGCGAAGCTACGTACGTCTTCGTCGGTACGTTGCCTAATGTTACTAAGTTGGGACTGTAAATAATTAATTGAATGTGGTGCCCCAAAAACGTTACGAAGGTGGTTTTTAAGCTCTGTCCAGTCTGTGAAGTTGCGGTAACGTGTAGCCTGATATGCGTCTCCCTTTAATTTAGCTAAAATATTTTGGAATACTACCGGTTTAATATTGTCATGGATATTGTCCATTACATAGTTACATTCTGTTATATATGAGGACAAATCTGCCTCAGTTCCCCCGTTAAAATTAGGTATGCCGCGCAAGGCGGTGTCTATTCCTAATGTTACACTCATTATGGTAGTATGTAAAGTTCGCGGGTTATATTTAACTACTTCCCAACACCTATTTGGACTCTCAGACATATACTAAATAATTTGCTTAAATAACAACTTACAATGTAGAATTCATTGCGATTTTTGTCTGGTCCTGTCTGCTCTGCGTGCTGGCGGCTCTGCTGGCTCGTCGTTGATGCTCCGCTTGGCTATGTTGAGTGTAGTTGGTGGCTTGGCTTGGTCGTTCCTTCCTTCCTAGGTTTCAGCAACGTAGTTGAACTCGAGGTCCGCTGATGTACTCGATTCTGGGTTGGATACCAAAATTCTTCCTTCAGGTGACCCCACACCTGACACCAAAAGACGTGTAGTGATCCCTCACTGCTCGCTTATATTTTGAGTTCGTCGACGTTGATGGTTAATGTAGGAGAGAAGGTTGGAGAGAGACAAGTTGTATAAGTTATTTATAGTACTTTATTGTTAAGACAAGATAATAATAATTAAACATTTATAAAGAAATTAGATAAATTTGAGGACAGAGCGAAAAGCATCTGCCCGAGAAGTTAGTGACTGCGTGGTGCAGACTCTGTACTAAATCCTAATTTGCTATAGACTCTATCTTATATTTATATAAAATCTATATGTATAAAAAAATGTACACGGTAGAGCCCAGGAGGTGGATATCTGAAAGGGAACCGGAGCTGGACGTTGTTATTGCAAAACAACCCGAATGTACGATTGGCACTCTTCTTTATTGGCACTTAAATTATTGTAGGTTTGTTTTGCAGATATTTGATGTCGAAGTTTTAATTACGTCGTAAAACTCTAGGTACGTACATGTACGCGATTCTTGGAATCGAATAGTTGAAAGTTAATCTCCTTGTTGTTGTTGTCCTACCGCGGAAAGGTACTTAATATATTCGTAGAAACGCAGGTTTACTACAGTATTGATATTACAATGATGTTTGGTTTTTTTTTTTAAAAATTGTTTGTGTCTATCATCACCATTTGGGGCAGTAACATTGCTTTGATTTTTTTCAACAGTATCTCGTTCGATGAGAAAGTGAATCTAGTTGGTGAATTCTTGACAACGGGAGGTTTCTCAATAGTTTTCAAAAGAGCAAGGAAAAACAAAAGAAAAAAAGGTGCTCTGCTGTACTGTAGGTTACAAGTGGGTCACTGTAATGGATTGTGTTAAATTTGAATTCAATGATATAATATCATTGTATACGAAAAACGATTCTGAGCGGTGACGGTTTGTCAGTGTGGATATTTTATATTATATTTATATTTGTATTACTTATTAGTTATTATTAAGAGGACGCCACACCCGCATGTGTTTTCTCCGAGTAACATACCAAATTTACGCACAGAAATTCAAGTTTTATGCCGTTAGCTAGAGTGAATCGAGCTATTATAAAATTCGATGGTAAGAACATTATCTATGTTTTGTTGGAAGTTTTTTACGATAATTCAGTTTTTAAGTGAGTTATAGAGTGTATAATAAATGTAAATTAAAAACGCTCATAACTCACTTAAAAACTAAATTAACGAAAAATACTTCCAACAAAACACAGATAATGTTCTTACCATCAAGTTTGATAATAGGTGGATTCACTCTAATTTTTAAGCTAACGGCATCAACTTGAATTTTTGAGCGTAAATTAGGTATGGTATATTAAATCAATATATTGTAATATTACAATACAAAATGGCTAAAATCGTTATTCTTGGTTATTTAATATGTAATTTCCTCCACCAAATTTGAACATAAAATGACTATAATAAAAACTGTGCTTTTATATTTTTGAGATTTTTGAGATTTTTTGTTCAAGAATAACCTACTTAACCCTTGTTCTACCTACATTTCCAATTCTTGGCTATGAAAGTAGAATATTTTATACATTTTTAATTTCAAATACATTTTAAAATTTATGAACATTGAGTAAAAAATGTCATGTATTTACGATCATTTGTTTTAGAGTTAGGTACACCAAAAACCAAATTCAATTTTGTGAAAAACATATTTTGCATAAAAATTCCCGTTTTTCCTTGCTTTTTATTTTGTTTTTCCTGGCGCTTTTGAAAACTTACTTTACTATTGACCCCCCGAGTAGGCACCTAGTAGATTTACTTTCATATCAGAAAAGATACTGTTGAAGAAATCTATGCGTTTTTACTGTTCTTAAAGGTAATAGCAGACACAAAAGTATTTTTTAAAAAAAACACTTATTAAATTATACAATTGTGATTATAAAATATTCTTTAAAAACGCAAAACAATATTAGAATATTTGGGACCAACTGCAGCATCTAAATTGTGAATACAAAATTAAAATAATCTATTATAATATATTATTATTACATCTTATTAGGTAAATCTTCTTAAATAAAAAATAAAAAACAAAATGAAAATTAAAATATAGTATACTTACCTACATTAAAATAATATTAATGTAATTTGTGATTTCCAATGACCAATTGAGCTAGGTAGGTACTTGAAAATGTTAAGCACCCTTCTGCATGGGAAAAATAAAAAGTTGTACACAGTAAACTGTGTTAAAATTGTTGAACATTATCAAAAATTATTCACATAAATGTTAATAAATATAATTTTTTTATGGTAACAAAATAATTAGGCGTGGCTGCATGATTAATAATTAGAATATGCTAATATTCTGTTTGAAGGATGTATATAATTTATTATATTGTCTGATGTATATCCGCTACAAGCAAATAGATTTATAAATCTAAAAATATTAATAACAATATTTAATATTATGGTAGGTAGGTACATGATATTGGTACCTATAACGACTATAACTTATAAGCTACAAATCATTGGCACAAATAGGGGGGGGGGGGAGAGGACTTAATCTCACAATTCAAAGTTCCGTACTTAGTACTATAAGCATATATAATTTTTAGAAAATAATATAGGAAGATCATGGGGTTTTAGTGTCCCATCAAAATATTGGGCTATTTGCGCCTATGCTATACGAATAATAATATATTATACTTAAAATTTTTGTAAGTGAAAAAAACACTGGTTCCTGTTATATTATAATAGTTCGATATTTCCATGTGATTATTTTATTGTTAGTCACTAACTTTTACATTTTTTTACGTTTTTTTATGTTTTGAGTTGTTTTCCATTGTTGAGACAGATAAAAATCATTACAGAGTGATATATTATGAACATTGTATAATGTATATTAGATATTTGATACAATGGTCAATGGTGAATGGGTCACCAAATAAATCATAGATACACTTATCACTTACCTATGTTATATGATGCAGGTACCTATTATAGGTACACTGTTATGCGAGTTGTATTACGTAAATATTACCCATATTAAATAATAACAATCAATGATTTAACAATGTTATTTTGAGAATTCCAGAGTATACCTACCAATCCTGACCTAATTAATTGTTCTAATATGTTAATAGTTAATACGGCTGAATCCTCTAATTTGACTTTGTAGCATATATAATGGGTTAGCTCAATTCACGATAAAATAATTTTCTAATAATTGTATAATTTTTATTTTGAAACAAACTTTTTTTTAATCTTACTTATTTAAATAGTTAATATAGTGCCTTTTCTTACATGGTACCTATGTATTATGTAACAAATATGAATAAAGTTCAATTTTGGATTTGAACGTGGCCCGTGCGAAGTACATAAGAGGTTATCAAATATCTGTAGTGCCAAACAAAGCAATATAGACTAAATATTACGAACTATATAATAATTACATTAAACAGTCAGGCATTATTGTATTAATTGTAGGTACATTTATCATTTGCATGTTTATTAAAAATAATAAATCTAGATAATAATTTCATAATTCTTGTCACGTGCCATTAAGCCTACAAAATATGTTGTTATTTTTTCTTTCTAAAAAGTATTGTTTTGTGGGACTTTGTTACACTATTATTTACTATGGATTCTAAAATAAAAGCGTTTGCCCCCGGCCCAACAGAGTGCAAGAACTGAAAGCGAATGGCTCCACCCCCGTGAGCATGCCTATGGGCTGCGCATTTATGCACAAACTGAAATTAAAGCTGCGAATTCCAGTAGGAGGGGTGATTAAATATATATGATTTGAATTGAGAAACATATCGAAATTTATGTTTCAAAATCAAAAATGTGATAATCGGGGATAAACGCATGAAATATTGGGGTGGTGAGGTTTGAAAAAATTGTATAATCTTTGTACCTAATACCTATTGCTATACCTATATTAAATGATAGGTAATAGGTAGGTACATCCAGGGGCGTCATTTCAACTTTTTTTTTGTTGGTGCCAAAATGTTGGCAGGCCATTCAAATCATTACCAGGCCACATAAACATTTTTTTTTTTTTTTTGGAGGGGGGGCAAAAACTAGAATTTTTGTATAATTAATTTAATATGTCACTTATATTAGTATGAAAATATCACACCATTGTTACTATTTTTGAAAAACTATGTGCACTGTGTAGGTACTTTTAATGTATTTATTTTATATTGTAGATAACAGTGTACAGTGTTCTACACTCGGTAAATAAATGTATGGGTATAAAACACCTTTATAATAAAATACCTAACCGAACCCAACCTACACATTTTTTTCTCCCTGCATACTCAAAAAATATAATATAGCTACCTAGCTTAATAAAACCATAAATATATTTTATGAATACCCTTCTTCACAATATTTGTGTTATAATTTTATCAATTATAATATTGATGGACCAGAAAGCCACATCAAACATTCTTGGAAATTAAAAATTAGTACAATACATTTTTTTTTTTTTAATACTGAAAAAATATAAAATATATGTAATATAAAACACTTGGGTATATCGGCGCTTTTATTTATTGTTGGCAGGCTAAAGAAGGCGTTTTAAAAAAAAGTTGGTGCAAATTTAAGCCCCCCCCCCCCAAATGACGCTTCTGGGTACATCATTGGTATTATTGATATTTCGTGGGGAGGTTAACCCTTCGCGGCGAAACGGTCGCGGCGAATGGTCCGGCGGCGAAACGGTCGCGGCGAAATGTCCAGCGGCGATTCGGTTGCGGCGAAACGGTCCGCGGCGAAATGTCCGGCGGCGAAAAAGTCCGCGGCGAAACGGTGCGGCGGCGAATCGGTCTCGCGGCGAAATGTCCTAGACCCTCAAGTGTGTTGATGGTAGAATCGTTCATAGCTTTACTATTTCTTAATTCTGACCAATTTCTAGAACGGTTGTATCTATTAATTTGTTGATCAGTATTGGGTTTAGGTTTATTGTACATTTTTGGAAAAATTGATGGAATATAAGATGGACTTTGTGGATCTTTAGATCGTATGTTTCCTACAAAATGATCTGAACATATCAAACTTCGAGTAGTCGGCATCCATAATTTTCCATTTTCCTTGTTAAATTAAGAATAATTTTAATGAATATATTTGTGAGTAGATACCCTCATACACAACACATATTTGTCATTTCTCATCATTCAAATTTAATTTTAGATTTTATACAAACATTAGACATTGTATAAATCTTAAATTATAAATAATATGAATTATTATCTATACCTAGTTGCTTAAATAGATTATATTTTTGTACCTACTTAAGAATGAGTAAGTGAGTTATGACAATTGTATTTTGTTTAATGAGTTATTATCTTATTATCTAAAAATTTGGTAACTTACTCTAAAAAGTTTACAGCTCTAATCCATTTTTTTTTCAATTCCTGTTCATACTGTCTATTGGGAAATGAAAAGAATTTGAGGTGTTTTGAAGTTTTATATGTGTTGGAACAGTTCACTACACAACACATGTTTTTTGATTTTGACTGAGCCATTTTTCACTGAATTCATGTGTGTTATACTACAATATGCTACTATGGTTTATGTACATTGTACAATGTACTTGAAGTGTTGGTGACCCGATAAAAGTTCACTCATAGTCCGCTAGGAGCGCTTTATCCATCCTGCATGACGTCTATTAATGATGCACATCATTTAAATTCATTTTTAACTAAACTGGAGAAAGTTAATAGCAATGCTGCAATTTTAAAGGTTATACCACCCTTTAATTTAAAATTTAAAACTGACTTATTTCCTAGAAGTTATGTGGGAATGTATAAAGATGAATATACTTTACTAAGTAAGGAAGATCTTGTAATCCTAGGCTCTAAACTAGAATTTTCTTTGACCAAAGATGAATGTGAGAATTTTAAACTTATAATTAGACAACAGGCAGAGTGTAAAAAATGGTTTTATTAAAGAAGTGGCCGTATAACTGCTTCAAAAGTTAAAGAAGTCTGTTTCACAAAAACATGCAACTCAAGTATAAGTCTTCTTAGGACAATATGTTACCCATTAGAAAACACTTAAAAATCAAGCCACTGTATGGGGAACCACACATGAAAATGAAACTAAAGCTTTTTATAGTGAAAAGTTAAAAAACGACCATATACATTTTTCTGTTGTAATTAGTGGACTTATTATAAATCCATGTTTTCCATTCATTGGTGCAAGTCCGGATGGTATAGTAAATTGTGACTGTTGTGGAACTGGTGTCTTGGAAATAAAATGTCCATATAGTCTAACACAAAATAAAAAAATAGAAAACCTTGACTGTATATTAAATGGGAAACTTAAGAAAACACATCAATACCATTATCAGATACAAATACAAATGTTTTTAGGTGATTTTAAGTATGGAGATTTCATTATATGGTCACCTAATAATTATTATATAGAATGTGTTAATATTGATTTTGAAATATGCAATGAAATTACAAGCAAATCAAAATGGTATTTTTATCAAATTATTCTGCCTCAATTGCTTGGTCGGTTTTATACTAATAATCAATCCATTGAGAAAAGTAAGCTAAAATAAAGTGTGGTAATTAAAAATTGTCCATATCAATACTGTACATGCAAAAATGATACAGGAGGGAAAACGATTATGTGTACTAAAGAAGGATGCGCAAACTTGTGGTATCATTATACTTGCATTAGAATCAAACGCAAGCCTACAACTAAAAACTGGAAATGTACAAACTGTAAATAATAAATAAAATAGAAATATTAAAATTATATTACATTATTATTCACTTTATTGTTCAATTCGTTATTTATTATTCAGTATATGGTGTTCAAAACTTAAAAATGTTTGCCATCCAGTTTTTCTACTTTTTCGGTGGGTTTTTCTAAAATTGTCTTTCATAAGAACTTTTTCTTGATAATAATAAACACAACAAAAATAGAATTAGTGAAATCAGTTTTATAATTTATATATTATTGATCACCATTTTTTTTAATTTTTTAATCTAATGGTACAATCGAACTGCACATATTAATGAGAGCACAACAAACTGAAACTATTGAATCTAACAAACATGAGTTGTCATCTTGGTGTTTGAGAGTTGTAATTTGCACAGGGCCATTAAGAATTTTATACTTAGATCTAGTAAGTCCTATTATACGCTTTACATGTATTCTAACAGATGTTATTTTCCTTGTTTCTTCAATGGAACATGGGTATAACTGAGGAAGACCCCTTGTAAAGGCAGGTATTTTCAAAGTATCAAAATGAAAACCTATACTCTCACTAACAGTGAATCCTCTATTTGCAAGTACTACATCCCCTGGCAATAAATTTTTCAAAAACATACAGTTTTCAGTTATATGTTTGTCACTTACCCTACCACCCCATCCTTCTGATATAAATTATACTACTCCTTGAGGTGTAATAGCAATCAAATACTTAACAGTAATTTTGTTTTTGTAAGAAGACCAAGTTTGTGCTTTAGCTCTTAAATTACTAGGTTTTTCAATTCCGATTTCAAAGCAATCAATGATAACCGCAACTGAGTTACCAAATGCATTAAAAAATGAGCGTGGCATTAGATAACATAATGCTTCTCTGTCTGGCCAGTTAATTAGTTTTTTAAATGCATGTTCTAAAAGAAATATAACCTTACGAAAAATAATTGAAGCAGTACTACAAGTGATATTAAACCTGTAGCCTAAATCAACAAATGGCATGTTTAACCTTAATTTCATAAAACATAACAATAGTTTTTGAAATTCAGTTAACCTTTGGTTACTAGAAGTTAGTGCAGGTTTAATTTCCTCTAAAATTAATAAAAAAAGATCCATACTCTCTAGGCCAGTATAAAATGCTAACATTTTAGGACGACCATTAAATGTCTCTTCACTTAAATTTAAATACCTAATTTACTTCTGAAGTAAGTTTGTTGATTACAAAATCTTTCCTAACTACTTCTTGTTCTAGTGTTTGTATATTTGCCATGGTCATAGTTGTTGAAGCTGACGTCCCTGTTTCCATGCTTATATCCATATTTTCTACATCACTAAAATTAGGAACAGTGACAACAGTATCATCTTCCAAGTCATTTGGAAACAAAATGGTTGGTGTCAGTGCTATTCGTTTAGTAGCCCTATGGTATCGATTGATATCTGGTGTAGTCGCAGCACCTATATAAGTTTTAAATAAAATCAAACTTTCATTAGACAAAGCTTTACAAACCTAAAAAAAAAATAATAATTTTTTGTTATTGAACTGTTTATTGTAAACTATCGAATGGGGCATGATTATATTTCTATTAAAAATATAAAACTCATACTTCCTAATATAAAACATAAAATGATTAATTACCCTTATTAGTATTGTAGCCCATGTTTATTGATGGACACCAGTCAGGTTGTTTGTTATTGGTATAGCAAGCTGGTTTACCTAAATAACAAGTATTACAAAAATACATTTACCTTATAAATTGTACAAACCCTTACCACTTTTAAAATGAAAAGAACATATACGCATAGCATCAACCTGCTTATTCTCCAAATCAAGTCTGTGAAGGGATTTCAGCCACATATTTCGTTGGTCCTCAAGTAGTTTTTGAAGATCTGTTGCTGCACTTTTTTTTGGGGGAAGGGGGGGGGGAACGGTAAAAGGATACATTTGTATTGGTCGTTTTATTTGTACAACCATAAACTGCACAAACAGTAGGCACAATCAAAACCTTAAACAACAACGTAAAAATTAAAAACTACACTCGCCCGTACCATACAATAATACAAATCAAAATGTTTGTACCATCAATAAGTGATAACGTAATTATGATAACAGATGGACAGCCATACTATAATGATCAATACAAAATGGCTGTGAATAAGATAAAAGAAGCTGCTGTTCATACACAAAATACTCCACATGATATAATCAGTACTGTTCAAATAGTACCTGGAGTAGCCGGTGCAATGCCTTCAGTTCATCATTTAAAACACACCATACGAAGAGTTCGGACACGTAACCAATGCGCACCACCTATTCCGAAAACAGTGAGTGACCTTAAAATTGCCTATGAGTATACTAAAACGATGAAAGGAGAACAATTTTTAATATTTGACAGTGGAGCATCACAAGATCGAATTTTAATATTTTCGACCGAAAATAATTTAAAATTAATGGATCAATCAACTAATTGGTTAGTCGATGGAACTTTTAAAACTGTACCTTCACTTTTTTATCAGTTGTTCACTATATATGTACTTATTCAACAAGGTGACCAAACAGTTAGTCCTACCATTTATGCATTATTAACCGATAAATCTAATTAACATATACACGTTTTCTTAAATATTTATTAGAAATAAAACCATCTTTAAATCCTACATCGGTTATAATGGACTTTGAACATGCCTCAATCAATGCATTCAAAACTGTTTTTCCACATGCTGAACAACGAGGTTGTTTTTTTCATTTTTCTAAATGTATGTGGCGACAAATTCAAAATATCATATTCGTATGTTAGCTGCTTTGGCCTATGTTCCACCAGATAACGTTATTAATGCATACGAAGAAATTTTAGAAACACAATTTTATGTTGAAAATGAAGACCTGTTAATGCCATTCTTGGATTATTTCGAGGATACCTGGGTAGGAAAAATAACAGGAAGACGAAAAACTCGACGACAACCAAGACATCCTATTGATATTTGGAATTGTCTTTATTCAGCCAAAAATGGTCTTCCAACAACGCTGTTGAAGGGTGGCACAGAGGATTTACATCTGTTATTGGTTCGTATCATTTTATTAATAATTAGTATCTTTAGTAATAGAATACATATTATTTAGGAGTAGGCCACCATAATAAATGGAAATTCATTGATGGAATTAAGAAAGTTCAAAATATAGAAGAATTGAAACGAGAGCAGTATATTGCTGGAGAACAACTACAGAAAAAAAAGTACAAGGACTGTAATAAAAGAATCCATGAATTAGTTACAAATTATAATACTAATGAGAATAAGAACTTCATAAAAGGTATAGCATATAATTTGTCACTGAATGTCTAAATATAATTATATTTAAATTAAATATAATTATTTTATTTAAAATTATTATTATTACTACTATAAATACTTATTATTAGAACTTAACGATATTATAATTATAATGAGTGTATTCAAAAAATATATAAGAGACAAATAAACACTAAATATAATGATTTTTCATTTATATTCCATGATCACTCCATATTTTATTGTATGCTTTACTTTTTTAAATTTATTAATCTCATTTATAAACAATTTTTATCCATTTTTTATTGTAAGAAATATGTTTGATTTTTACACTGTGTAATTAAGCAACCCGGCAGACAGATGTTTCTCTTTTCGCTATTATTAATTCGCGATTTTTACATTCGCGGTAATTGTTTCGCTATTTTGGCCGGATACCTTAAGGCGCGTACACACTAGCGTAACAAAACGTCGAACATGTAACATGTAACAGTTTGACAAAATGTTACAACAGAAATTAAAGTTGAAACATGTACCTGTAACATGTAACATTTCAATTTTTCCATTAAAAACGTCAGTGTTACTTATACAGTGTTTGAGTACAGACACTAATCATGTCGCTCCAAATAGCTGCTGTTGCGTACATTTATATTCATCTCGCTCTGAAGAAAAAGAGTAAAAAACGAAGACGATGGTGGCTAACGCATTTATATACTCGACGTGAAGAGACAGGAGGAAACACTTTATTACAAGATTTTAGGACACAAGAAATAAATGGACAATTTCAAAATGTTATGAGAATGACATCAACAGATTTTGATTTTCTTATAAATTTGATTGGGCCTAAAATTGTTAAAAGTGAAACAATTTTAAGAAAACCGATTTCAGTGCAGGAAAGGCTAGCAGTAACCCTGAGATTTCTAGCAACTGGCGAATCATTCACATTTTGTTGGGTAAAAAAGTGTGAAAATTTAATACAAGACTCTTGATAAATTGCTTAAATAGCAGTTGAAAAATATTGAAAATACATAAACGCACAATTTTAGATTCTGAGCGAAGCGATGAATGTATTGATTTTACAATGATGTGTGTTTTTTTTTTATTTTTTTTTTTATTTTTGTGTCTGTCATCACCTTTTAGGACAGTAAAAGTGCTTGGATTTTCTTCAATAGTAACTTTTCTGATAGGAAAGTGAATCTAGTTGGTACTTTGGGGGGTCAAAAGTAAAAATTTCACAATAGTTTTCAAAAGCGACGTGAAAAACAAAAGAAAAATTAAGGAAAAACGGGAATTTTTACGCAAAATCTGTTTTCGATCGGTGTAACTCTAAAACAAATGACCGTAGGGACATGAAATTTTGACTGAATGTTTATATTAGCATTTCCTATATACCATAATATGTTCCAAATATTTTGACTTATTTTGAGCTGTTTACGGACAATGTCAATTTCCATTTTTTTTAGTTTTTTTTTCTATAAATATCAATAAATTTTTATTTGTTTGGTAAAAAAGCGTGAAAATGTAATATGAGGCTCCTTATATATCGTTCTAATAGCAGTTGAAAAATATTTAAAATACATAGGCACAATTTTTTTTTATTAGCATTTAAAGTTCAAATTTTGACAACATTTATCAAATTTATAATTTATTAATTATTTTGTGGTTAAAATTTAAAAATTTATAAATTTTTAACTTTTATGGCTAAAGATTGAAAATTTAAAACAAGGTTCCACGTAAATAAGTTATATATAAATTACTTTATTCACAATAATATCATCAAATATACTTGGTAAAATCATAGGCTGACTGACCGTTTTCGCTCAGAATCGTTTTTCTTATACAATGATATTATTATATCATTGAATTCAAATTTAACACCATCCATTACAGTGACCCACTTGTAACCTACTGTACAGCAGATGCGACATCCACTTATCCACCTTTTTTTTTTATAATTAATAATTATTATTTTATATTTTTGTGTAATCAACATTTTATTTATGTTCTACATTATTATTATTAAGTAGGTACATATTATGTTATCCTACGAGGTTAGTAGTTTTCAATAAATATAGATGATTTTTTTACTATGTTAATTAAACTTTTCATATAATATTTATGCTATAAAATAAAAATGCAGATTTAGTGCACGCTGGCAAACTAAAAAAATGATTTGGGGGGGCTAACTTCATGCAGCCCCCCACTTTGTCCGATCCGTTCCAAACCAACGCCAATATTTAGCAAATTAATTGCAAATAATTGCAAATTGGTTTTTAGAATTTGCAAATCAAAATTGGAATTTTGGCGAATTTTTTTGCAAATTTGGTCAGCCCCCCACTTTGTCCGATCCGTTCCAAACCAACACCAATATTTAGCAAATTAATTGCAAATAATTGCAAATTGGTTTTTATAATTTGCAAATCAAAATTGGAATTTTGGCGAAATTTTTTGCAAATTTTGTCAGCCCCCCCATTTCGTCCGATCCGTTACAAACCAACGCTAATATTTAGCAAATTAATTGCAAATAATTGCAAATTGGTTTTTAGAATTTGCAAATCAAAATTGGAATTTCGATGAATTTTTTTAAAAATCGATAAAAGTCACATTTTTTTTATTAAGTACGAATTTTTTTATCAAAAATCGATTTTTTTTTTTATTAATTTTCCTTGAAATACAGATTTTTATTGATTTTTATCCTACAGATACATTTTTTCAGACTAGATTTTTTAAATTATGAATTTTCCATCAAACAGATTTGTATTCAATTTATATTTTTTACAAAAACCTAAATTGAATTAAATTCTAAATAAAATCTGTTAGATAAAAAAGCAATAAAAAAAACTAATAAAAAATGTAAAATCAATAAAAAAACCATATTTGATAAAAAAAAAAAATTTGGGTAAAAAATTCACTTTAAAAATATTAATTAATATTTATTTGATAAAATAATTTTATTGTATAAAAATTCTTAGTAAAATTAAAATCTTAAAAAAATCCGTTTGATAAAAAATCTATATTTAATAAAAAATCAATAAAAATTTTGTATTAAATAAAAAAATATGTACTTGATAAAAAGATTTAGGTATATTTGAAAAAAAATCAATACAAAATCTATATTTGATAAGACCATTAAAATTTGCAAATCAAAATTGGAATTTTGGCGAATCTTTTTGCAAATTTGGTCAGCCCCCCCACTTCGTCCGATCCGTTCCAAACCAACAGCAATATTTAGAAAATTAATTGTAAATTGGTGAAAATATATTTGTATTATTGTTATAATGTTTATGAATGTCTATGAATTTTACGAACACTAAAACTAACACAAAAACTAACACTTCTTGCGATCCGATCCAAACAAACTCCAATATTTAGCAAATTAATTGCAAATAATTGCAAATTGGTTTTTAGAATACGATTATATGATTATATGATTTATTATTTGTATTTTGTTTCTCTTATTTATTACACCATGCTACTAAACAGTCTTGAGCTTCTGTAATATACATTATTTATGCACTATTTATAAATATTTTACTTTTAATAATTTTCAATAAACATAATTTTTACTAATTACTTTTAGCGTTTTGATATTTTGTATTTATAATCCATAATTAGTATATTCAATTTATTGTTTTTATTTAAAATTAATTCAATACTTTAATTTTACTTTGAATTAAATGTATTAATTATTTATGTATAAATCATTGTTATTAATTATTCTTATAACTTTTAGATACCTATACCTAGTAAACCTACATTATTTTAATTAATTATTTTTAGAAATCTTTTTGATCATTATTTTTAAATTTAAAAAAATTCATAAACATTCATAAACATTATAACAATAATACAAATATATTTTTACCAATTTGCAACTATTTGCAATTAATTTGCTAAATTTTATATTAACGCTGGTTTGAAACGAATCGGAAAAGTGGGGGGCTGTGTGTATTAAATAAAAAATCTATATTTGATAAAACCATTAAAATTCAAAAAAAAAAAATCAGTATTTAATTAAAAAATATATATTTAATAAAAATCTATATTTGATAAAAAAATCGATATAAAATATATATCTGTTAAAAGAATCTATGTTTAATAAAAATCTGTATTTAATAAAATGATCAATGCTAATAAAAACTAAAAATTAAAGTGACTAAAGATATAATATATTAAATATAATAATTATAATGATTCAAAATGATAAATCTCTGTTTTAAATATTTTTTAATCATTTAAGATTTTAATTTTACTAAGAATTTTTATACAATAAGATTATTTTATCAAACATATTTTAATTAATATTTTTAAAGTGAATTTTTTACCCAAATTTTTTTTTTATCAAATATGGTTTTTTTATTGATTTTTCATTTTTATTAGTTTTTTTATTGCTTTTTTATCTAACAGTTTTTTTTTAGAATTTAATTCAATTTAGGTTTTTGTAAAAAATATAAATTGAATACAAATCTGTTTGATGGAAAATTCATAATTTAAAAAATCTAGTCTGAAAAAATGTATCTGTTGGATCAGTGGCGGATTTACGGGGGGGGGGGGGGTCCATGGGGTCTGGACCCCTCCCAGACACTGATATAATACATTTATAATTAAATAATACATACACAGAGTCTGACCCTGCAGTAGGTATACCGTATAACATAATAATATATATATATATTTCAAATATAAGTAGGTTGGTTATCAAGAATCTACTGAAATAATAATAATATAATAAAATATTTTACAATCGTATTTTAATAGTTTTGATAAAATCGTCCGTCGTAACGTTAATTCCCGATATTCTTTTGTATAGCGAAAGTGAGTTTATCTGCGTATTTTTCCACTATAGAGAACAATATTATTATCACACTATTTCTGTAATTTTATACCTACTATTAAAATGTATAGATTAGTTGACCGTCGCCAATTGAAACTAACACTGACACACTGTAATAACGCAATAGTCGATTTACAGAAAATCATAAGTGAGTACGAACTTATTTTTCAATAAAATGTCGTCTAAAAACCAAACATCCATTAAAAATTTTTTTTTAAAACCTATTCAAACTTCAAATGTTAATCAAACTTGTACCTTAAGAGAAAATGTATCAACTAAAAGACCACTTTCACCTAATGTTACTGATATTAGTACAAAAAAATCTATTTATGATTTAGCAACTCCGTTTTCGTCCTTAACTCATAATAATTATGATATCAGTTTATTCTGCAACAAAATACTTTCACAAAATGAAATTTATGACATATTAAATAAAGTTTGGACACCAGAAATAAATTATAAATTTCCGATAACATCAATTACTTCTGGAAAAGACCAAAAAGTAAGAAATCTTAAATTTCAATATGCATGGTTACTGCGATTTCCTTGGTTGTCGTATTCAGGAATACAAGACGGTGCATTTTGTAAATTTTGTGTAGCGTTTTCGAAATCTCATGGTGGACACAATTCTCAATTGTTAGGTAGTATTGTAGTAAAAAAATTTAATAACTGGAAACACGCGGTTGAAATATTTACCAAACACTCATCTCTAGAATATCACCAAAAATGTTTTCTTGATGCTACTAATTTTTCAAACGTTTTAAAAAATCCAAAAATGTCTATTGAACAACAATTAGATACCGAGAGAGTTAAACAGATTACAGAAAATAGAAACAAAATTAAACCAATAATTGAAGCTATTATTTTATGTGGGCGTCAGAACATTTCTCTACGAGGGCATCGTGATGATGGTCGTTTAGTTATCACTAAATCTGATGACAATGACTTAAAAAATAATGAAGGAAACTTTAGAGAAATTCTTCGTTATAGAGCTCAAGGAGATTTAAATTTGAAAATGTGTTTAGAAAGTGATGGTACAATTAAATATACGAGTAAAACAAGTCAAAATTCTATTATTGAAGCCTGTAATTCAGTTTTACTCAAAAATATTGTAGCACGTGTAAATTTTGCAAAATGTTTCTCAATACTCGCTGACGAAACAGCTGATATATCGGGCGTGGAACAAATGTCTCTCTGTGTCAGATTTGTTGATTTAAATAAACTTGTGCTTTGTGAAGAGTTTTTACAATTTGTACCAGCACATGATACAACAGGTAAAGGTTTAGCAAATTTAATATTAGAAACTCTTAAGCAATTCGGTGTAGAGCTTAAATTTCTTCGTGGACAAGGTTATGACGGTGCTGCTTCTATGTCGGGAATCTATAACGGCGTTCAATCTCACATAAGACAAATATATCCTTCTGCGATGTATGTTCATTGCTCTGCACATATTTTAAACCTTGTTGTCTCTAAATCATGTGGTGTGCGACCAATCATGAATTGTTTAAGCTTGATTGGCGAAATTCGAGATTTTTTCATACATCCCAAACGAAAAAATGTTTTATCATACAACATTTTGCACTCCAAGCAATGACATTTTGCAATAAAGAAATGTACCCAAGTGTCTTCAAACTCCTTCAGATCCTTGCTACTATACCAGTTTCTACTGCATCAAATGAGCGCTCCTTTTCAAATTTGAAAAGAATCAAAACATATCTACGGAATTCTATGAACGAGGTAAGAATAAATAATCAAATATTATGCAAAATACATCAATAAAAAATATTTTGATTTCAGGCTAGACTAAACGGCTTGGCAATGATGTCGATTAATAGGGATGAGCAATGCTTAACAGTTGACGCAGTCTTGGCAGAACTAGGCAAAACCAAAAGAAGATAAGATTTTATTTTGTAAATTTTATGAATATAGACAATATAGTATATATATTATATACATAAGCACAATATAATATAACACATTTGTTTTTATAAAAATAAAAATAACACATTTGAAATGCATATTATTTTTTAGGACCCCCCCCCCCAGAAAAATTTTGAAAATCCGCCACTGTGTTGGATAAAAATCAATAAAAATCTGTATTTCAAGGAAAATTAATAAAAAAAAAAATCGATTTTTGATAAAAAATTCGTACTTTATAAAAAAATGCGACTATTATCGATTTTTAAAAAAATTCACCAAAATTCCAATTTTGATTTGCAAATTCTAAAAACCAATTTGCAATTATTTGCAATTAATTTGCTAAATATTAGCGTTGGTTTGGAACGGATCGGACGAAGTGGGGGGGCTGACAAAATTTGCAAAAAAATTCGCCAAAATTCCAATTTTGATTTGCAAATTCTAAAAACCAATTTGCAATTATTTGCAATTAATTTGCTAAATATTGGCGTTGGTTTGGAACGGATCGGACAAAGTGGGGGGGCTAACTTCATGACCATGACGCGAACTATAATTTCATATTCGTCGATGCAGGTTGCCAAGGAAGAATTTCGGATGGAGGTGTATTTCAGGATTGTCAACTTAATAAAAAATTAAAATCGAATTCACTAGATTTACCATTATTACAACCACTACCGGCAGACGTAAAGAAATACCATTTTTTTTTATTGGAGATGGGGCATTTCCTTTAACAGACAACATAATGAAACCTTTTCCTGGCTTATTTTCTAAAGGCACGCCAGAACGAATATTTAACTATAGACTTTCTCGAGCCCGTCGGGTGGTGGAAAATGTTTTCGGTATTATTTCATCTGTATTTAGAGTTCTCCGAAAGCCACTGTTGTTGAACCCAGAAAAATCAGAACTAATTGTTATGACAATAGCACACCTTCATAATTTTTTAAGACACAATAATACCTCAGCTGCTGTTTATACCCCCAATGGAATATTCGACTCTGAAGTAAATGGAAACTTTATTAAAGGAACATGGCGGGAGACCAACAATGAAGAAATATCATCCCTCAGACCAATAAGAAGAGTACCACGTAAATCTACAACAAATGCGATGCAAATACGAGAAGAAGTAATGCAATACTGTATTAATGAAGGGAATGTTATTTGGCAAGAAGAATATGCATGATCTAAATATTTAAAAAAAATGTAATTATTTGTTATTTTTATAGGTTTGGTTTTTTATTTTACTAATTTTTACTGAAAATAAACATGAAATAAAAATATTTCAATATTTTTTAAATTATTTATATCTGTATAATAACTTCTAAATTTACCGTGCATCTTCTCAGACGAGGATTATCTTTGTTCATTAAAAACTCGAGGCTTTCAAATGCGAACCATGAGTACCTGAGTGAACAAATTTAATGTTTAACCATTAAATAATTTAGTTTAGGTAATATTTACTTACCGGAACCGGTTCCTACACTTTTCCTTATTTTCATTTTTTCTCTTCTATGTGCGGCTTGTAGCGACACCATTTTATTTCTACACTCATCCGGCGTGATAGCAGTTGAAATGTGATCGGAAAATTCACTTGCTATTCCATTCCAAGCGTCATTTTTTAAAATCTTATTATAATGATTTTTGTTTGTAGGATCCCATATAATTTCCTTACTACGATATATTTCTATAAGTTTTAATACATTTTCATTTGTCCAGTGAGCCATCGTGACAAAATGTATAAGTTAACGAAATCAAACGACTATATAGTGTGTGCTCGGAGGTTAATCGGCAACTAAATGTATATTGTAAAATGGTAAAATAAAATGTACGCTGTGATTTTGTATAAAAATATATTGATTTACATTATAATAATAATATCATATGACAAGTCCAGTTATAAATAGTTATTTTGACAATCGATAGGCATAGCTGCATATAAGAAGCATCCTTTATTAATTGTTGATACGAAATAAGTTCTCTCTCGAACTTCGTTTAAGTATATACGGTATACTATAATATAATAATATAAATAATATAGTATATTATTATTCGTATGATGTTACACGGTTATGTTCGTCATCTCGTCATATACATGTTGTAACGTGAACGCGTATCACCCTTTGATGTTTCGCCAAAATACCGACAATCCGCGGATCGGCAGTTTGTTACAGAAGTATGGTAAAAGTTCGACGATTTGTTACACGCATATGACACACGAACACTGTTACATGTTACAAGTTCGCCGTTTTGTTACGCTAGTGTGTACGCGGCTTTAAAAAAAGAAACTTTTTAGCGCAAATTTTATTTTGACATTTTTCTATTTTAAGGGCTTATTTTACAATTTTAATAGCATATTGAATCTTTTAGTGCATATTTCGATGTTTTTTTTAGATATTTTAAAAATATATAGTATTATAATATAAGAAAAAAATATCATATTTTTATAGTTTCGAATAGGTAATATCAAAATAAATTAAATGGTATACTTCTAGGTATAAACGGTTTTCCCAAATGTGACCTTAGATCAATAATCAGGGTAATAAAATACATAATAAGATAAAGATTTTAAAAATTAAAATTTGTTTTAGGATACATTGTCGATATAAATTGATTCCTATATTTTTCATTGAACAGACATTGGACATTGAACAGAAATTATAGTTTTATATAAATCAAATATTCTTGACAAATTATTTGGTAATATTAGTTGTTTTAAGATTTTGAATTTTCGAACAAAATGTTATCGTGTCAAAAATATTTTTAGACAATTTAAGTTTCGTTTATAACTGCGACTTGCGAGTATAATAAATAAGTATTATAACTACTATATCATCTGATCAACAAAAATATTCTACAAATATAATTTTTCGTTTATATAAATTGGGCTTTCATTAGTTACCAATAGGGCCCGTAATTATATGCACTAAAAACGTACGAAATATGCATGCATTTATGCACAGACTATCATTCAAATATGAAAACATTTGCAAACAAAAATGCATTTTAATTAATAATTAATACGTGGACATAGGTGTACCTAGTTATAATAGTTGTATTATATTACACAATTTGTATCCATATTTTTTGATTTGAAACTAATCGCTAATTTCGGCAATGGTATATTCATATACATCGGATAAATAGTTTTCCCTTGTTGACTCGTCGGGAATAGTCCGGAAAAACAAACGAACCATAGTAAAACATATGGGTACAGATAGAAAAAAAATTACAATATATGCAAATAAATAAATTTTGAAATGATCTATATGCAATGAAAAATTGTATAACACAGACATATACAGTACCTACAGATAAAAAAAAGACATGATATGCAAAATAAAACTTTGTAGGTATTCCAGATCTATAATGACTATAATTCAAACTTGTAGCTTATCTAGCTAATTTTTAAACTATTAAAAAAACATACAAATGCATGTAAATCCCCGGCCCTATAGTTATCTTAAATTTAAAAAATTTTCGTACGGGTTTATTTTCTTCCAGAAATAAGATACCGTTTTTCTCCACTGTTCATTTTAAACCACAAAAAAGGTTAGAAACCATTTTCCTCTAAATAATTTGAGGACCAAAAATCATGTCCATTTGCCTTTAAATATAAAAATATTTAGCCGACACCGGCGATATTGTTTTGCGTACCGTACTA
This sequence comes from Metopolophium dirhodum, assembly GCF_019925205.1. Lineage (NCBI taxonomy): Eukaryota > Metazoa > Arthropoda > Insecta > Hemiptera > Aphididae > Metopolophium > Metopolophium dirhodum. Next base: position 136,375,006 of record NC_083560.1, read on the forward strand.
TAAATTGAGAGTAACAGGATGGAGTTAAATCGATTGAATAGGGGAAAACACATGAAAGTATTGCAATTAAAGAGTTTGAGAAGGCTAACAATTCTATTGTGACTAAAACTGGCATTTGGTTACATGAATCTGGATTTTTGGGAGTCAGTCCAGATAGTTTGCTTTTCGATGACAACTCTTCTTATAGCATTGAAGTTAAGTGTCCTTATAAATTTCAGAATGAAGACTTAAAAATTGCGCTTTCAGATTCAAAAGATTACTTCATTAACTTTGATATAAATAAAAATGATTTCGTTTTAAATTCCAACCATGAATATTATGACCAAATACAAGGTCAAATGCACATGACAAAAATGTCATCTGCAATTCTTATTATATGGACTACTAAATCTTTAGTTGCTTTCAAAATGTATAAAGATCCAAATTGGTCATCAAATATTGATATTTTATTAAATTTTTACCAATAAATTCATACCTTATATTTTAACAGACAATTAATTTTTATAAGTAACAAAATTTATATCCTTCTATATACTACATTTTATATACTTGAAATAGATAGCCTATACTCTAGGAATTCCTTATAAAAATAATAAAAAAAAAATATACTTGGGTTAATTTCATAATATAATTATAAAAAATGGATTAATAAAACTTACATTTTGATTATAAAATTTATATCCTTTATAAAATATATATAATAAATAATTACATAATATAATTTAAAAAAATTTTATTTGTATTAATATTTGTATACATAGTAAATAATTATCATTATATTATAATTTTTTTAACAAATAAACTGAATATTGGAATTTATATTTTATGTGTTGTCATTATTTACAAACAGATGCTCAATTTCTTTTATTATTGGATTTTGGAAATTTACTAATGCAGCACATAATTGAAATACTAATGATGACTTTGTATAAAGCGCTTTTGGTATGTGTGTTAAAATTTAGGGCCCCAATTGTGAGAGGCGACGTCTGGAGGCGTACCGTGGGGCAAAGTGCTAAAGCTGTCCACGGTGCCGAGAAGCTTGAGGCGACGGTACAAGGTCAGCTTAAACGTACAATAGCGTCGTCCTACTGCCTCGGAGTCCAGCCGCGCCACCGTTGGGGGGTGAGTGCTGGTTCAAGTGGAACCAGCTCGGTGCCAACCTCGCCAACTCGGGTCGAAAGTACATGAATCAAGCTCCGTACCCGGGGAAGCCCGCGTAATTGACGAGTACCCGCTCGTCTAAGCTTAGGCCGGCTATAAGCAGCGGGGCCGCTAAGGCGGTACAGGCCAAGATGCTTCCGGGCTCCGCGGGGCCGCCATGCGCCACGGAGCCTATCTGAATCCAACACAATGATGTCTAATAAAGAGCCTAGGATAGCTCCCGGATTCCGAACAGCGGGGGCAACCGTGTTGGAGCGGAATTGCTGGAGTCGATGATCCGGCTACTCCCATGTTTGTCTGCCAATTCTGCGAAAGAACGTTTTCCACCAAGATAGGTGTCGGTGTTCACGTTATTAGTGCCCACAGGACAGGAGCCAATGACCAGATCGTGGTTGAGCGGAAAAAGTCCCGCTGGCCCGATGAGGAAAAGAGACTGTTTGCTTTGTTAGTAGCCAAGCTGGTCTTCGATGGTGTGCCACCAAGCGGAATCAACTGCGAGCTCAGCCTCAAGCACCAGGGCCGCACCTCTGACGCGATCAAAGGGCGAAGAAACTGTAAGAGCACCGCGACCATGTCGCGTCGTTTCTAGCAGGATTACGGGGAACCCTGGTAGCACCCATAGCTGAAAGGGTAGAGGTGGCACCGGAGATCAACGAGGTGGAGACGCAGTATGACAGCGATGACGGCGTCGAGGCAGCGGATGACCGAGTGATAGCATTACATCACTTGAGCGTGGCGCAGAGCGGAGCGCAAAAGGCGGTGGACTTGCTATCTACCGTGTCCGGTCATGGAGCCCTTAAGCTTCTTACCGCAGCGCAGCGCCTAGTCGAGCAGTCTCTCGATCCCAACCACGCGATAGCGGCGTGGTATATTGAATACAGCAAAAACTCCCGAGCCAGTAGAGTTCGAATGCCGGGAGGGCGATCCGCGGCGGGAACCATCCCCGCCGCTGGTCATAGCGTTAGGCGCAGGCCCGCGACCACAAAAGCGTTGAAAGCGGCGAGTTACAGGCGGAACGTCACGGAATGGAGGAAGGATCCAAGTACCGTCGCAGACCGAGTTCTTACGGGATTGGACCCGAAGGCATCAATGCCTCGGGCCAGAGACATTTTTAAATACTGGGTGCCAATTATCGAGGGCAAAGACGACTCTCAGCCCCAGTCCCCGGTCCATCAGCCACAGGCTAGCGAGGACACCGAACGGATTGTGACGGTGCTGGAGCCGATCTCTCCAGAGGAGATAACGGAGTGCCTCCCGAGCGTATAAACCGCTCCAGGGCCGGACGGGTTCCCGGCCCGGTTATAGCGACGTCTCCCCTGTAACCTGATAGCTGGAATATTCAACATGTTTAACGCCACCAGGTCGTTACCAGAACAACTGGTTAGCTCAAGGACCAACTTTGTGGCTAAGAAGGGTGACTCCAAATGTCCGGGCAACTACCGGCCGATATCCATCGCGTCGGTAGCCATCCGACATTACCACAGAATACTGGCCAAGCGCCTGGAAAAGTTGTCTCTAGTGGACTCACGGCAGCGAGCGTTCCGACGTGCCGATGGCGTGGTGGAGAATCTTTACCTCCTCGACTCGGTACTGAAGGACGCCCGGAAATCCGTGCAGGACCTGTGTTTAGCGTCTCTCGACCTGTCGAAGGCGTTCGACACAGTGTCCCACCTGTCCATAGCGGCCGCGATGCGAGGCGTGGGTCTCGACCCCCGATTCGTGGAGTACATTCGCGGAACGTACCGTCGTTCGGAGACAGTGATTCAGGTAAGCGGCCAGTGTTCAAAGGGCATCCAGCCACGATGTGGCGTTAGGCAGGGGGACCCTCTGTCCCCGCTTTTATTTAATCTGGTAGTAGACAACGGTCTGCGAGCTATACCAGAAGCACTCTAGGTCGAACCGGTAGTGAATATAATTGCTTTTGCGGATGACGTGATTCTGATGGCGGAAACGCCGGCAGGATTACGACAGGTGTGCGAAGCATTCACCAAGCGGTTGGAGATAGCCGGTCTCAGGGTGAACCCGGCGAAGTGTGCAACGCTTACCTTGATTCCCTCCGGGAGAGACCGTAAGGTCAAGACCGTCGACGAGACCTACTCCCTCGGGGGTACGGTGTTGCCGACACTTGATGTTACATCGCTCTGGGCGTATCTAGGTGTATCGTTCGCAGGTAGTTAGATCGATGTATTTGAAATCGCGGCGTACGTAACGGCGCTCAATGGGATCTCTTCGGAACCGATGAAAGCGCAGATCGCACGGGATTACCTCGTACCGAAGTTCGTTCACGGACTGACGTTCGCGGTAACCAGCGGACGAAGGTTACGGTGTCTCGCTCACGAGACGCGACGCGCGGTCAGGCGTTGGTTGAACTTACCCACCTCGTGCCCGAACGCGCCATTATCGGCGGGGGGCTTGGGTGTTCCTGACTTTGTTCGGTTCATACCGAAAAATCGTGTAAAAAAACTCGTCAGGCTTGAGAACTCTGGGGTACCGGCGGTCCGTGAGGACTTCGGGCTGCACGGGAAGTCCGCACTAGCAGGCGCTCGTCGGGTGCTAGAGGCTCACCGTCTCAAGCTGAGTCATATGCAGGACCTGTGTGCTAGCGTTGACGGCTCAGAACTGAAGCTATGTTCTGAGGAGCCGGGGGTCCGTCGCGTGGCTTCGTCGTCCGTTCGGCATTCCGTCGTCGGACTTCAAAGACTACGCGTGGATTAGAATCAACGCACTCCCGACTCGCAAGCGTGTCAACCGTGGGAAAGCTGGTCTGACTAGATGTCGGGCCTGTGGCCTCGTTGATGAGACGCTTGCCCACGTTTCGCAAAAGTATCAACGCTTTCGGGATCTCAGGTCGCTTGGTTTGAGCAGAGGGCTGCTTGAGGGTCTCGTCACGCGAGTCCTCAAGTGAACCCAGCTCAATTGGATCACGTTCAACTGCAGAAATTTGGCAGTTCAGGCGTGGGCTGGAGTCGGGTAGAAAGCTCCGGAAAAGCCGCAGCAACTGAGGGCCTCCTCGACCCTCGTTCCTTGAACTTATTCCAATTAAAGACCACTCACCTCCCTCTGAAAAGTAATTTTCATTTATCTTTGGTAGGCGGTAAATGATGTCGAACGGCTTACCCCGTTTGTCTGCATATATTCTCATCCGGCTTCGGGGTAAGTCAGGTCACTCCACACGTATTGGACTGATAACCTTCCTTAGCGGGGTGTCCATAAACTGATACTTAGCCAAATGCCGCGTCATCTAATTAGTGACGCGCATGAATGGATTAACGAGAATCTCATCTATCCCTATCTCGACACATTTGTTCCCTCTGATCCGATACAGGGCGACTGGGTATACAATGGCCCGTTAGATAAGTCAAAGGAGCTTGAGCCAACCATTGTCAAGGCTGCCATCTGGAGGATCAAGCCTTCTACCAGCGCTCCGGGCGCCGATGGCATTTCCTCGGGCATGATTAGGAAAGCATGGCAAGCATTGAGTGCACCAATCACCAACTTATTCAGTAAGTGCATCTCAGAAGGAAAATTCCCTGACAACTGGAAAACGGCCATCTTGGCCATAATACCCAAGCCTGGCAATGGCGATAAGGACAGGGTCAAGTCTTATAGACCAATCAGCCTTCTGCCTGTGCTGGGCAAAGCTCTTGAGACTATAATTATTCAGGCCATTGACGGCAAAACAAACCTGAACTCGTTTGAAGAACAGCATGGCTTCACTCACGACAGGTAAATCAACATCGTCAGCCATCAAGGAGTTGTACGATTAGGTAGATGCTACCAAGGCCAGACATGTCTTCGGGACCTTTCTGGATATCACGGAGTGGGCACCCTTAGCGCACACGTTGGTACCAGAAAGATCACCATCTATAGTTCACCAACTATGCCTGACCAGGATGAAGTCAGCGTGTCAATCATTTATTTTGGCTCCCAGATGGTCAAATATTGTCCGGTCTGCAACTTCATTACCACGAGCAACAAGTTGGGCAGGCATTTGTTGAACAAGCACCCGAAGGCCCTAAGAAAGCCCAGGAAGCAGCACGCCAAAAACATTTGCCAAATAATCGGCAGGGAGTCTAGGCGATCCTTCTCGGTCGTCCCGATATCGACGATCAAGGAGACTCTTGGTCCATATTAGGACGACCGGTGCTTCAGGAGCATCGCTCACAGGTACGTTTTATTAAAATTTATTCAGTCACTCGACCTTGGTTTCATAACAGACAAAGTCCATTACGATTAATTATTTAAAGAACATGCGGTCCTTGTTCCATAATGTGCTGCGATCGTACGTATACGAGGACACCAGCTTCCCCAGAGGGTTTGACGGGTCACCGTGCACCAACACGGTGACAAAAATCAAACTCCTGGAGTTGTTCCTGATAAAAACGGAGGAGGCCCGAAACATGCCGGACTATTCGGACGTCGTGGGGTGTTTGGCCCAAATCAAGGCGGGCATTTCGAAGCAGCTGGTCGCGCTGGAACTGCACTTCGCCACCGCATCTTCGGGTCCCGTTCATATCCGGAGCGAAAAGAACGGGACACCAGCGGAGAAGAAGGTTAGTGTGTTCGCACTTGATGCTCAATGTTCTCCATCGCTAACTATTTTATTTTCCAGATTTCGAGTATGTGGCGCAAACTTAGTGCAGCCCTGTCCAGATTAGCTTAATTATGTCACCAAATAATTGCAACCAAATAATATATTAAATTAATTTTTCAGTTTCGAAGATCTCTTCCCAAGGGACCCGCTGGCGAGGTTCGACACCGAGGACTGGACGCGTAGGATAGTTGGTAGCGATGTGTAAAAAGAGTACCGGAAGCCGTACGGGCAATATCGCGCTTTAACCCTCTAGTTCGCTAGAAAAAGTCCTCCACCCGTGGACTTTCCCGAGGGAAGTGGCCGAGGTCCCGGGCGACACGTGATCGGCTCGGCCGGCGTTCCCAGGTCGCAGCTTGCAAATTCTCTTGCATTTTGGTCCCCGTGAGACGGACTCTTATCAGTGACCCAAGTCTGAGAACGATGCGGCCGGTCTATTCCCTGCGAACAGTCCCTCACTGGGGGACTAAAAGATTGAAGAGCGTGGTCGTCGGACTGAAGTACCGGGATGGTGACCGGACGGTGGCCCGGGGACTGCCGGAGACGACAGTCACCATTTCCAACTTTTTTGACCGCTAATGACTCTGCAAATAATGGTCCTAGCGCTTATTACGTTTTATCTGCTAACAGAGTTGGTTTTCGGAGTCACCGTACCGCTACGCGGGGAATTAGTCATCGGAGTGCCGTGTCGGGACTCCATTATTTACCGAAACCACAACCGACAAGCAAACTCCCGGTCGCCGGGTGTCAGTTGCCGCGGGATATCAGTATCTAGCGAAACCACAGCTGATCGGCGTACTCCGGCTAAGAAAAAATTTTTCTAAGTCGAGTCCCCGAGTGGAGGACACAGCGACTCAAGCCATGACACTGGCTTGGAACAATATCAGTCCCTCGCTGAAGGATTGTAGAAGTTCTCAATCCAAGGACACTTGTTCGATGGAAAACCTGGTATTTCGCGTTCCCTTATCTTGTTGTAGTGACTAAATCATTTCATTTGTCTTTCTGAGCCCGACTCGCTGCGACCTACAGCGCTACAACGACAGTTAACCGCGGATCATAGGTATTATATTTATATTATTATAACTTATTATTATTCATAAAACCTATATATTATAAAGCTTATACTAATCTACAATAGATTTAATTGTTATTCTTGGTGGGTTATGTATTATTTTTCAATTTTTAATATTATCGAATTAATCTGATAGGTACCATGTATCTATATAAATAATTACAAAAATAATCATTACTGCTTGCCCTAAATTCGATTTTATGTGTCAAAATCCTTAGAAAATTTTTATGTTTTTAAATATTGAATTAACACTGTACTATTAAAAGAGTTACATTAGTTAACGCGTATTTGTCGTTATTGTCGTTATTACGTCGTTATTGACCGCGTTATAATTTTCAAGAATATAATTATAAAAAAAACATCGTAAAATGTGATTGAAATATTATAAGTAGTATAAAATAGACAATTCAAACACACAATGGACCTGATCCCTGATCCTTGCCGAGCCGCTGAGCCCGCCGCCCGGTCGCGTACGTGTGCGAGATATATATTACCGTTATCACTTATCAATTAATATATCCGCGCAAGACGTGTACAATTATACGACGGGAAAAAATCTACAAAATAATTGATCGGGGTTCGAACCCTCGACCCCCATCTAATAACGATCACGCTTTAACCCATTAGGTTACATGACCACTTATACTCTCAGCGTTATTTTCACTCAATTAACACAAATCACACGTGTGTGAGCATGGGTTTAACCATAGTAATATCACCTTTTACAAGAAATATACATTCATTATATAAAATAAAAATATATTTTTACAAGAAATATACAATCATAATATTATATAAAGTAAAAATATTTTTTATAAGAAATATTCAATCTAAACATATTATACACACAATAAGTATATGAGGGATTAGAGAAAAAAATATTATTATATAAAACAAAATTAGTTTTTTCGTAATTTACCCTCGTATTCTTCCAAATGTCGATTCAATTCCTCGTCTTAAAAACAAAATATAAAATAATAATATTAGGTTTATTGTAAATAATAATATTATATAAAACAAAAGATAAAGTGTATTTAAAAAAATAAGTTTTTCTGTAATTTACCTTCGTTAGTATCCATATGTTGATTCAAAATTTCATCACCAACGTCATCGTTCCATTCTGCTTCAAGTGCTAACATGTGAAGTTCCAGGATATCATTATAGCCATCCTCAGCCCAATCAGTTACATTTTGGCTGGGTTGAGTGGTATTTAATATCCTCCCGTAAATTAGTACGTCAAATTCCGGGAGTACCTGGGGCCGTACTATAATGTTTAGCATTTTTGGGGAGATGAGTGACAAAGATTGGTGCCATTCACTTATCTCAGATTGTCGTCGCGATGAAGGTGAGAATACCACGCCGCCTACAACATCCAGCGGTAATATATCTGGTGAAGAGTGTATTGGTGAAAACGAACGAAGCCATTCGTCCATCTGTGATTGTCGTAGCAGTGAAGGCGAAAATTCCATGTTTTCTATCAGGTTCAACGCGTATACCCCCGGTGTTGTAGGTGGAGAAGGCGTTGCAGGTCGTCTAACTTGAGATAATGTACTCTGCGACTGTTGTTCGGGAATGAAACCACTATCTTGAGTCTAAATAAAAAATTATTGTTTATTTTAAATTATATTATATTGAGTCTAAGACATAATTTTTATTTAACACTTACCATATCTGAATATCTGAAGGGGTGACGCTGCGGGGATGGGCTAACGGGCATTGATTGTGGACTAAACCAGTTAAGCATCCACCATGGTCTTTGTCCATCTTGCATACTATCATACTATCATCTAATGCCGGAGCAATGGGCTCTTGATGGCGGTCTATTAACCCGCTAAAACCAGATTATGCACATTTTATAAATAATTTAATTTAAATACAATAATAAGAATAATTAATATTTAAATATATATAATATATACTTACTAATACAAATGTCCTCTCTGGTGAAATAAAAAAAAAAGGTGGAGTATCTTCTGGAGGAGTCGCTGCAAGATCCCTATTGTAGCTATCCCCATTAAACCACGACAAACTAGACGACGAATCATTAGACATCTAAAAATCGATTTATACGTAAGTCTTGAATGATGTGAAAAAAAAAATACTTACGTCTTCCAGGCGAAAGATACGATAATCACGAACAAAATAATAAATATTGCTGGTAAATAAAAGTCGTATTTATAAGACTAAGAGTATACTGAGCTTACAAAAAGGCGCAAAAAGTATAACAAGAAAAATCACAACTAACTATATAACCGCCGTCGCGACATATGGTGCCCATTATTCGTATAATTCCACGAAAACCTGCAACGACTTGCCTTTCCATAATTCCACGAAAACCTGCGACGACATGCCTAAGGGATAATACATATTCGTTCAGATGACCACTGGTTATTAGTATACATCCCCTTTCATTAGCGCATGCGCACTGTAAAATTCCCCAACCTGTTAAACTTCTAGAGACTACACCCGAGGTCAACCCCGCACCTCTCGTACGTGTGTAGAGCATGCGCACTGTAAAATTCCCCACCATTACCACTATCCCCCAAAAATTCCTTAGTGCCCATGGTAAGAAGAGACTCCTGATTTTTCGTTTAGTCCGTGTACTATATTAAACCGTTTTTCACGTATATTTACTCTCTCAGTCTTTAAAATATTTGTACAAGTGTTTATTTTTTTCTGCGGTTTAAACATCATTTACACTTTGTGGTTTTATTTCGCTATTACTTTACTAAAAAATGTTTCAATGCGAACAGTGCGCATCTACGTTTACGCGTAAGGACAATTTGGTCGTCCACCAAAAGAAGCATGCAGGTTTTCCGTGCACTGCATGCCCATCGACATTCTCGTACAAAAACAACCTCAACAAGCATCTGAAGAACTGTTTTATTTTATACAATATTAATTTATTATTTTCCCTAAGGTATCGTTCCAGATCATCTCAGACCTTTGCCAGCTGCTCCGATCATAGATCAGCCAGCACGACCTAGCGTCATCCAGTTCGCGCCTCGTATTGTTGCCCCCGATAGCGCGGCCGATGACACATGCGTCATAATAGAAGATGAGGATACAGGTTACTTTTATTTATCAGAATTAATTAGATTTTTAAAAAAGCCCTCCGTTATTTACATAAAGACGTTATTCTTTTTTTTTTTTACATTTTGTTGCTAGATTTTATTTTATTTTATTTTAAGTAGATTCTTATAGGGTGGGTGGCAAACGCATTTCCATCGCCAACACAGTGTCGGCTATTAAGGCGAGAAAGGCTCGTATGGAACTGGTTAGATCCCCGGGTCTTAGAGAAATTTCATCGTCTGGAAAACGTAAAATAGTGTGGTATTTCGCGAAAAATCTAAATAATGTTCGAAATTATCCCGAATTTCTCCGTTCTCTCCAACCGGCTCTGACAGACAAGCTAAAAACTCACGTGCAGGAACATCCAATAAAATTTAGCTTGAAGCTCGAGGCTACGTATAACCGACCAAACGTACCTAATTCATCCGAAAATCGAGCGTTTACAACATCAGCCAAAGAAATATTTATGGGCACAAAAATCGAAACAATATTTGAAGAATCTTTTATGAAATTATTAGCTGAGGAAGGCTTATGTTTCTCGTGGTAGCGGGTTTACGTTAGAGTCCATCGATAGTTTACTACTAGCCGTTTATAAGTATACACCAATATCTCGTTCGTCATATATACAATTGCCGAAATCTATCATAGATAAACGAGCAATAATAAATCCTAAAAATACAGACCAAAAGTGTTTTAAATGGGCTATTTTAGCAAAACACGTTGCAGGAGAAAACAAATTTCGTGTCAATGAAAATTATACCGAGCATGAGGACAAATACATTTTTAACGGTATTTCATTTCCAACACCGCTATCAGATATTTCCAAGTTTGAAAAAAATAATCAGAACGTTTCTGTAAATGTTTACGGACTTGAAAAACGATAACAGCCACCGAAAAAGTATCCTTCATATGAGGTTTTCTCACTCAAAGTCGTAGATGATGAAAAACGGGATCACTTTGACTTATTATTAGTGACGGATGGTGATAATACACATTATACTTACATCTCAAATTTTTCAAGATTACTCCGTTCGCAAAAAAATAGTCATGCAGGTCAAGTTATATTCTGTAAACGTTGCTTTACATCGTTCGACAGACAGAATTTAAAGTATAAGTTAAGCGGGCAGGCGGCGCTTGAACATCACAGGCTAATATGCGGACCACATAAACCCATACGACCGATAATGCCAAAAGAGGGAGATGTGCTACAATTCACCGCGTGGCAAAACGTGCAGAGACATCCTATAGTTATATATGCCGATTTCGAGGCTCTGCTTGTAAAGACCGAAGAGGAAAAGGGTGATAATACAACAATTATACAAAAACACCGTCCTATGAGTTACTGATTTTTAGTTAAGGCGTCTGAAAATGTTCCAATAGAGTTGTTAACACAATTTAACATACCGATTGGACCAGTTATATACTGAGGTAGTGAAAGCAGGCAAGACGTGGCAAAGCATTTTATACACAATATTACTGACGTTGCCGAGAAAATAGAACAATTATTAAAGACAAACGTAATGATAAATATGAATGCACATGACAGAGCGGTTCATGAGGCGGCGACACACTGTAATCTGTGTTGTATAAAGTTTACACCACCTCATGAGATACAATATCGAAAAGCCGCCGACCACTGCCACCTTTCTGGAAAGTATCGACAAGCTATTTGCAATATGTGTAACCAGAAACTACACCAATTTTCGTCCCGTGCTTCCTACATAATCTTTCAAACTATGATGCTCATTTCATAGTAACAGAACTAGGTTATAATTCAAAAAGAATAAAAGTAATTCCGAACAGCGAGGAGAAATTCGTTACTTTTTCAAAATATATAAGCAACAATTTTACTATCAGATTCATCGACACATTGTAAAGGAATAGCTTTACGTACTCAATTCACGTATTAGTATATAAGTATTATTCTACTCGGAGAGGCAGTTCTCCTCGAGTTGTTATGATCTCCTAGACGTAACCTCATAGTTAGAAACCACATTCTATTTTGGCAAGCTAATCAAGGGGAGCGGCCAACAACAAGTTACGAAGTGGCGGTTGCGAGAATAACAACTTATTGAACCAGCTACATCCACCGCCCCCCGTCCTTGCGCAGGATCCATCAAAGGAACCGACATCATATATAGGAGGGCTGGGAACACAGTAAAGACAGATGTACCTGGACCAGCAACGCAGAAGCGACTTCACGCCACTAGCCATATACAGGACGACGACTACTACTACTACTATTACCACGACGATACTATACATTTTATATTTGTTCTAATAAAACATTGTATTATAAATCTAATTTGGCTACTATTATTTTCAAATCATCTACATAGTGAATCCCTGAAGGGGCAGCACGTAACAACATGCAGATTTATGGCTTCAAAACTTTCAACACTCGCTAAAAATTTGGTAACTCCTGACTTTTCTAAATTCCGTGAGACGGGGAAGCATTTTGCCACCAGTGATATGAACCTTGTAACCTGTAAGGGTGTATACCCTTACGAGTATACGGACGAGTGGAGTAAACTCGATGAAAATGCGTTACCGGATAAAGCTGAATTTTACAGTATCCTATAAAAATTTTTTAATGCATAAGCGCATTCCATTCTACAACCAAAACTTCTAATATAATAATATAATCTTGTTGATGTTATAACGTCGTTGGGGAAGGTCGTAATAAGTAGCTCATACTTGATTTACGACTTATTAATTTCGATGAAAATGCGTTACCGGATAAAGCTGAATTTTACAGTATCCTGACCGAGTCAGCAATTAAAGATGAAGAGTACGAGCACGCGATGAAAGTATGGAAACATTTTGGATGTAAAGCGATTGGTGAATATTCAGATTTGTATTTAAAAATTAATGTATTGCTGCTGGCCGATATTTTTGAAAATGTCCGTGATGTGTGTATGAAGACTTACAACTTAGATCCTGCATACTATTACACCACTCCAGGGTTTAAATTTGATGGTATGCTTAAATTCACGGCAATAAAACTAGAATTACTGTCAGATTATGAAATGCTTCTCATGTTTGAAGACGGTTAGTATATTGGGATTATTTCTATATGCATATAATAATAATTTTTTTCTAGGTATTCGAGGTGGGCTCACACAAACATGCGGTATGCAAAATCAAACAATGAAAAAACACCAGATTACAACCCGGCAGATCCAAAATCATGGCTTGTTTATCAGGATTGTAAGTTTATTTATAAATAATAATTATATAGTTAAATTAACTTTTTAAACTTTAGGCATCAATCTTTACGGCTGGGTAATGTCTCAGTTTATGCCCTACGGAGATTTCAAGACAAGTGGGTTAAACCATCACTCGACGGATTATACGATTTGACTGAGGATTCGCCCATAGGACGGGTTTACGAGGTTCACTTTGTTTATCCAAAAAAATTACATGATAAACATAACGACTTGCAAATCCTACCACAAAACAGCATACCACCAAGTTCAAAAGTACGCAAACTCATGGCTACATTTGAGCTTAAGAAAAATTATGTTGTTCACTATCGAAACCTCCAGCAAGCCATAAACAATGGTCTCGTAGTTGAAAAGGTGAATATCATATATAATGGTATTTTATCATAGAATTACTAACATTTATATTATAGGTGCATAGAGTTATTCAATTCAAGCAATCACCTTGGCTTGCCCAGTATATTGAATTAAACACTAATATGAGGGAAAAGGCGGAAAATGAATTTGAGCGGGATTTCTTCAAATTGATGAATAATGCTGTATTCGGTATGATATTATAATTATTATTTTAACTATCCTTTTTTATCACCCGATTTTAATGTAGGAAAAACTATGGAAAACGTTCGTAAACGTATAGACATGGAACTTGTATCGTGCGATCGACGTTTACAGAAATTAATAAACAGATCAACATTTAAATATTCCACCACCTATTCCAAAAACTTGAACGCCATAACATTGGAGAAAAAAATCATTAATTTTTTTAAACCTATTTATATCGGTAATTTTTCTATAAATAATTTAGATAAATAAAGGTATTAATGCGATTTTTAATGTGCATAGGTTTTTCAGTATTGGACATAAGTAAAACACTGATGTACAACTGTCATTATAACGTAATGAAAAGACACTATGGAGATGATATTAAGCTAATGTACACCGATACGGGTAATTATTTTAAAACCAATTTTATTTTCTTACACTAACATTAATTTTTAAGATTCACTGGTGTACCATATTATTACGGATGACTTTTACCAGGACTTGGCAAATAACGCAAACTTGCTAGACAAGATGGATACATCTGACCTACCGAAAGACCATTCGTGCTACATTCCCTACCGTAAGAAGATACCAGGTCTATTTTCTGACGAGACCAAGGGTGATATAATGACTGAGTTTTGCGCGCTGCGAGCAGTCATATTCATACATTTTGGCTGGGAAGGAAACAATCAAAGCGAAGGGGATTAGGAAGCATGTTATCGATAACCATATGACGTTCAACGATGACAAAAAGTGTTCGTTTTCGAGGAGGGGGAAAATAAGAGAGAAAATGTTTCCATCCGCTCTTTCAAGCATCAACTTATGACTATAAAAACAAATAAAATAACACTGAATAACTTTGATGACAAGAGGGTGGTACTAGAAGATAAAATCCATACCCTAGCTCACGGACATTACTCTCTAAAGTAAATTTAAAATAAATTAATATTTATATTTATAATTTTTATAGGGAAAATGAACTTGAGACTATTGAATGGCCAGACCACGAGATAGACGCTGGTGGACACGAGTGGGGTGAATCTCATAAAGATTTGATGAGGTTCCTCCTACAGGAAAGCATGTGTAAATAATTCTATTTTCAACACTGTATAATACCTTGTGTATTTTTTGTGAATATCACTAAAATAATTTGTATATTTTCAATACTGTTCATATTTTGTAAATACCGTGTATATATTTTGTAAATACTGTATATATATATTTTTGTTAATACCGTGTATATATTTAATTTGTAAATATCATGTATATTTTGTAAATACCGTGTATATATTTTTGTAAATACCGTGTATATATTTTGTAAATACCGTGTACATATTTAATTTGTAAATACCATGTATATGTTGTAAATGCCGTGTATATATTTTGTAATCTATATATTTATAAAGGTTACCTATGTACAATAAAAAAAAAAACCAATGTTTAAATACTATTATTTTATTATATTATGTCTATTAAACAAAATGTACATACATTCATAATTTTTAAGAATTACATATAAACCATTTTCTTATACAAAAAACTTTATAAAATGTACATTGTTTAATATTAAATTCCATATGAAAAATACAGCAAGGTAGAGTTTCGTCATCGCATATTTGATCCAAACGAGGGCAGCCTATGTCTTCAATGTTGATGAGTACGACGTGTGGTATATACTCCATGAGAACTTGTTTTTTCTGATCGCCCTTGACGTATATACATCCGAACTTTATGAATTCAATATTCTACTTAGTTCTTCATACTCGACATCACCATATTCCAATGATAGTTGGTGATAGTTACGTTCCAGCCACTTGTTGATTTTACGACTCTTGTTGTCTTGCTTAAATTTTGAATTTTTAAAAATCCAATGTTGGGTTGACCATGTTTCTGTATCTATAATAGACATTTCTTTAATCATGTATTTAATGTCCATTCCAAGGACGCATTGCATGTCCAATATGGCTGAAGACATTATGGCTTGTCTTTATAATAAGTTTCTATAGTGTTAAGACGGCTCAGTATAGCTGGTACCTATTATTTTTTTAATCTCGCCTATAGTTTCTTTGATATATTGTAATGATACTTCGCCTCTTGTCATATGCCCTGTAATCTCTATGCACGTTAATTCTAACTTTTCTGTTTGTTCTTGTTGTATATTAACGGATTTTTGATTTTCTTCAAGTAAATGTTCAATTTTATCCAATTTAGACGAAAACGATTTGATTGTCTTTTCAAGATTTGTTACAAATTTATTTGTTTCACCAGCCTGAGAACTACCAAACACGTTCATGTCTGCAGCTCGACTGACACTATTCGCGGGCTGAGAATGAAAAGGTTCTATTCCACTTTTTTCAAATATCGTTTTTTTGCATACATTTGTTTTATTTTCAACCGTGCACATTTTGGTTCAAAAACGGTGTTTCTACATTCAATACTTAGCGAGATACAGAAAATAAAAAGGTTCTATATCATGAAAAATAACAGAATCGTGATTTTAGTTGTAGTTTGATAGAACTTTTTTATTCTGATAAGTTTACGTAAGTATGAAAAGGTTCTATCGCCATGTTCTTCAATGTCGGTTAGTATTAAAAGGTTTTATCAATAATACACGATGTCAATGATACGATAAAAACAACGGTTACAATAATATTGTACAATATTTTTGTAATAGTAGGTATTTATAGACTTAATAATATTATTGTAGTTTGTATTTAAAAAATATTTACTGAGTTATCGATTTCAATTGCTGCCAATATATATTTATATCTTTGTTTTAATGTTTTGTTAAGACGTTGATGTGATAATGTTATTTTACCTACTTATAAGAAGTAACTTAGTAGTTATTACTTATTAGCGTGGTTATTACTAATTATTAGACAGTCTGTAATTAAAAATATTACTTTATTATTTTACAAGAATTTACGTCTAACTACCACAGACTTAGTCAAGTATGTAATGATTATATTTTATATTAATACTAGCTCTCCGAGCGTCGCTGGGGGAGACCCCCAAACCCCCCGGTGTTGGTTATGAGTGTTTTCGATGTCGGAAGCCGCAGTGTTCTTGTGGTCTGGTCGTCGGTCTCGAGCTAGACGGTGTAAGGGTGATACGGAGGTCTGGTGATAAGGATCTGTGAAAAAAATTAGTGATAAGGATGATGGATTTTTTATGAAAATTTGTGATAAGGATTTTGGATTTATGATAAGAACGGTGGATTAAGGATAAGAATTTTGGATTACTGATAAGGATGTAGGTTTAATGATAAGAAAAGTGGGTTTGTGATAATGATTTTGGATTACTGATAAGGATTCTGGATTAATGATAAGAATAGTGGATTTGTGATAAGAATGGTGGATTAGTTAATCGGATAGCTATAAGTTTTTTACTGCCGTCAAAAACGCCAAATCAAGTAATAAAATTCAAATATGTCCCACGATACTCGACCTTTATTCGGCCTCATGGTCCGCTCAAAATAAAAGTAAAATTAAACAGATTTTTATTAATTGTATATTGGCAAAACATTATGTTTATGTTTTTATGTCGATCAACGTTTCCGTTAGTTCGAATATTTATCATAACACGTGTGTTTATAGCCTATACGTGCCCTTAAATGTATCATATAATGAGACAATTTTCTAATTTTTTTAGAATTTTTCTTCACACTTTTCTACAACACACATATAACGTATTTCGTTTGAATGCCGACACAGAACATGGCACTTGAGGTTAGACAAATCTCTGTGATATGTCTGGCAAATTTCACATTTGAATGGTTATTCATTTATTTCGAATCGCCCGTGAGGCGGGGAGGGAATCCGGTCCGTATTACGAAACCCCCGACGCTGATTAGACACCCCAATAGTGGTTCGGCGGTCTATTGTCTCGTCCGGAATAAACAAATAGAAACGCTCGAGGGTCAGGCAAGAGTTCTCATTTCTCTGAAGCATAGCGCCATGTCTGATCTCTTATTATTTTCGAACAATATAATATCCATTTATCATAGGGAACACATGGAAAAAAATCCAGTCAAAATCGAACCGATGATTATTGAGTTTAAATTATACAAAAAAATGCGCTTACAGCTCAATATATTAGTATACACTACTTCCGAGAGGCCGTTTTTTAAATATTGTAAATTGTAATAAATGTTTAAGTGTGAAACGTGTCCAGCGTATTTTAAGCGGAGACAGGATCGTGAGAAATAAGAAAAAACATGCAGGCGTATATTTTTCATGCATCATGACGTGTACTTCAACGTTCAGTTACAGATCTGATCGTACTTGTCATAATATGAAAAACGTAGAAATATATTTAATTATTTTATAAAGGAATCGTTCGTGCATATCATATTATTGAAATAGCACATCAATTGTAAATTTTATTTATTTACTGAGTAAATTGTCTACAATTGTTAAATATATAATATTGCAGTATAACAATATTATGTGTTTTTAAAATGTTCCCAGACCTTCTAGCCATTTTTTTTTTAACCAACAAAGGTTTTATAACACGACTTGTTATACAGTTTGAACCAGCGTATGCTGGCCCCAGACACGGCAGAGTGGACGATACTACGGACGGCGGCTCCACGGACGGACGGCGGAATGCGGCGTACGTTGGCGGCGGCGGAGGCGATACGAGTGAACGGATAGGTTTCCGGGACCATGTGTCAGTTTGAACCACCTATTGCTGGCCCCAGCCACTAGTTTGTCACCGGTCCGCCTTGACTCGTATACCGTGGGTATGGCGAGGTAACTACGGAGTTCGTTTTTCGATGTCTAGTCGTCTCTCTAGAAGTGTATATATGGACTATCGCGGCGGCTTCCGTCTGCGGGAATGGCCGGTAGTAGTGGGTATCTTTTGTTGGTATTAGGTGGTATGGTATATTTACCACTGTGGGTGGTGTGTTATTGCTTTTTTTTTTTTCTTCATTTCGTTGTTGGCGTATGAGCAGCCGTGTTTCCTTATATAATTCTTTTTCCCTCTGCTTATTACTGATTTTGTTATGGAGTGAAGTCTGAGGTGTAGTATGAGGTATTACCCCACTGTCCCTTTTCTCTGCAAGTGGAGGATGTAGGTTTTGTTGAAACGATTTCTTCATGCTAGATAAGAGTTTGTCCTCCTCTTTTGTAGGGTTTTCGGTGGGTGTTTCTGGTGTCTGTCTGGCTCGGATGGTATCCGGTATTGTGAATGTCGGTTCCAATCTATACTGTGTGAGCTTAGCTGCAGCTTGTCTATTATATTTGGCCTGTGCTTTTAACTGTATTATAGAACCCATTGGTTGCGTGACTGTTGGTTGAATCCGCTGAATAGAAATATCGGCCTGGTACTCGCTGTCTAGTTCCAGATATTCCGGTCCGAACAGCTCAAGTATCCTATCCGAGTGGTGTCGGACATTTTCGTGTTCCATGACTACTCCTAGCGTTACTTAATTTTGATGGCCTATAGGAGTTAAGAAGGTCATGGTCACAAACAGGTTTATTTAATGGTTTAATTAGGATGAGTGAAGGATTGATCCACTGGGTATACCAGGATCAGGAGGAAAGCACAAGACTCCATCTTGGGCATCAGACGGAGTGTAATAAGGTTCAGTATTTTTTTATATTGCACCGAATGACTTGTCGACCTTCGTCTTCTAACATCACAGTGTTGTTATCGTAGGTTTGAATGACAGTATATGGTCCTTTGTAAAGTGGAAAGAATTTGTGTATTCCATTGTCTTCTGCTGAGGAAAGTTTGTGTTCTTTCACTAGTACCTTTTGACCAACTTGATACTGTTGAAACTTCTTCCGCTGATCTTTGGTTTTGTTTCTGCTTTCAGCCTTAGTGCGTAATCTTCTTCTTACGATCTCGATCACTGGTTCATCGTTGATTGAACAGTCGTAGTCTGGAAATTGAATGTTTGGCGTGATTTTGGTATCAGGTTCTTGTCCAAACAGTATTTGATATGGTGTACACCCAGTAGACTGGTGATGTGAGTGATTGATCCAATGGAGTATAACAATATTATGTGTTTTTAAAATGTTCCCAGACCTTCTAGCCATTTTTTTTTTTTTTAACCAACAAAGGTTTTATAACATCGTGTACAATGTTTGATAATTTACGGTGGTGCAAGGTTGTATTCGGTATAATACAGTACAGTGGCGTAAAATACATTTGATAGTAGGCAAGCATTGGTCTAAAACCTTACTTATATTATAATGTCAGAAAATCACAGGAGTAAAGAGAATTGCTACTTATATAAATGTTATGAAGATTGGATCAGTTTTAATACACTTTTTTGATATTCTCGAAGAACAGTATATAAAACAGAACCATCCCACGATACTCGACCTTTATTCTGGCTCATGGTCCGCTCAAAATAAAAGTAAAATTAAACAGATTTTTATTAATTGTATATTGGCAAAACATTATGTTTATGTTTTTATGTCGATCAACGTTTCCGTTAGTTCGAATATTTATCATAACACGTGTGTTTATAGCCTATATGTGCCCTTAAATGTATCATATAATGAGACAATTTTCTAATTTTTTTTGAATTTTTCTTCACACTTTTCTACAACACACATATAACGTATTTCGTTTGAATGCCGACACAGAACATGGCACTTGAGGTTAGACAAATCTCTGTGATATGTCTGGCAAATTTCACATTTGAATGGTTATCCACCCGTGTGAATCAATCATTTTGTGCCTAGCCAGATGGTGCTTAATTATAAAGGTTTTTTGGCAGATTTCATTTTGAAACAGTCTTATAACCGGTGTGTAATATCAACCTTAGTCGCGAGGCTTAAAAAGATCAACAACAAAAAAAAAAAAATAATAAAAAATTACAACGGTATGGTTTTTCGCCGGTATGTATCTTCAAATGTCTGAGTAAATGGTGTAAGAGTTTGAATTTAGATTTTCAGACCTTTCATTAAAACCGGCTCAAAACTGCGACAGCCACGGCTTAAAAAAACTTGTAAACAGCTGTTGGCCAAGAGTCATTCGATCCTAAGCCCGTGTTGAGAATCCGTTTTCGAATCGCCCGTGAGGCGGGGAGGGAATCCGGTCCGTATTACGAAACCCCCGACGCTGATTAGACACCCCAATAGTGGTTCGGCGGTCTATTGTCTCGTCCGGAATAAACAAATAGAAACGCCCGAGGGTCAGGCAAGAGTTCTCATTTCTCTGAAGCATAGCGCCATGTCTGATCTCTTATTATTTTCGAACAATATAATATCCATGTATCATAGGGAACACATGGAAAAAAATCCAGTCAAAATCGAACCGATGATTATTGAGTTTAAATTATACAAAAAAATGCGCTTACAGCTCAATATATTAGTATACACTACTTCCGAGAGGCCGTTTTTTAAATATTGTAAATTGTAATAAATGTTTAAGTGTGAAACGTGTCCAGCGTATTTTAAGCGGAGACAGGATCGTGAGAAATAAGAAAAAACATGCAGGCGTATATTTTTCATGCATCATGACGTGTACTTCAACGTTCAGTTACAGATCTGATCGTACCTGTCATAATATGAATAACGTAGAAATATATTTAATTATTTTATAAAGGAATCGTTCGTGCATATCATATTATTGAAATAGCACATCAATTGTACACAGCCTAATGATGACCAGACCAGACCTTCAATCCAATATGTTAAACCTTCGAATGCGGTATCCGATATCAGTAAGACCGCGACGGATGCAATTGAAAGTCATCCGGATTCTACAGGAGATTAGTTTTTTTTTCAATTCTTACATTTTCTTAACTTAACTATTCGAAAAATCACAATTATTATAAACAGTCTACCATTTCGATATCATATTACACATTATCATTTATCAGGCAAGACAATATCATTGTAATTTATGTATTATTTAAATATTGAATTAACACTGCCCACGCCGCCGTCGATAAACGATCGGCGGCCTGTAATCGTGTTATGCAGTGACGACAAAAACGTGCCGACGCTGAGCGCAATAAAACAATGCCGTCGACGTTACATCGCCTTCTTCGATATAATTTCCTCATTTTCGGCGGACCGTCAACGCGTACTTAACGAATAATGATAGCATTGACAGATAAATAGATTTTTAATGCTGACTCCGTGTGCAACAACGCGATGTGTGAAAAATAATTGAAAATGCGTATGTCATTGACATTTTATAGGATATGGTATCAATGAACGACAAAACGCAGCCATCGCCGCCGATGACCACTAACATAATAATTCACCCGGTAGCGCATCCAACAGTCGCCGGTACAGCAGCGCTACCTGTTGACTCAAGCGCGTAGTATACGAGAATTTAAAATAACTAACTACTGAATATTTTATATATATTTTTTACAAATATAGAATGGGGCTCTCCGATAAAATACAGTATTCATATTAAAATTAAAAATATACAATATAATTGTAATCACGTTTCATTAGCATTCAGGTGTTATCAATGACTTACATGGATTTTACGATTATAATATTGTAAATATAGATACAATGAGATAGTTTTCTTTTAATTTCTATTTGAAAATTCAACATGAAAAACAAAAAACCTTCATACCCATGTTTATATTTTGATATGTTAGGCTTACCACTTGTAAGACGGAGGCAACAATTAATGAACGACTAAAGTCATCTTAAAATAATATTATTTGGTCCGGGGAGAGAGTCCGCCATCCACAACCTGGGCATGGCACGGCCGATACCCACGGATGCCCCCGGATATTTTGCCACGCTGATTTGACAACCCTAGTGTTCGGGGCTCTATTGTCTCGTCCAGGCGACCGGAATAAATGAAAATAGAAACGCCGGAGGATCCGGGAAGAGTTCTCATTTCTCTGAAGCATAGCGTCATGTCTTATCTCTAATTATTTTCGAACAATATATCCATTTATCTATAAAATAAAAGCGATTTAATTTATTTGATATTTTAAGAATATAATTTACTATGAAATATGAATTGTAATTAAAATATTTTAAATTTAAATTATTTCAAGTCACTATGTATATGGACAGTTGGCACACCATAATTGGTAGCATGGCTAAATCATAATTTAGTGAATTTGGTCTAAGATAATTCTCGTATATATATTATTTTTTATTTATTTACTGAGTAAATTGTCTACAATTGTTAAATATATAATATTGCAGTATAACAATATTATGTGTTTTTAAAATGTTCCCAGACCTTCTAGCCATTTTTTTTTTAACCAACAAAGGTTTTATAACACGACTTGTTATACAGTTTGAACCAGCGTATGCTGGCCCCAGACACGGCAGAGTGGACGATACTACGGACGGCGGCTCCACGGACGGACGGCGGAATGCGGCGTACGTTGGCGGCGGCGGAGGCGATACGAGTGAACGGATAGGTTTCCGGGACCATGTGTCAGTTTGAACCACCTTTTGCTGGCCCCAGCCACTAGTTTGTCACCGGTCCGCCTTGACTCGTATACCGTGGGTATGGCGAGGTAACTACGGAGTTCGTTTTTCGATGTCTAGTCGTCTCTCTAGAAGTGTATGTATGGACTATCGCGGCGGCTTCCGTCTGCGGGAATGGCCGGTAGTAGTGGGTATCTTTTGTTGGTATTAGGTGGTATGGTATATTTACCACTGTGGGTGGTGTGTTATTGCTTTTTTTTTTTTCTTCATTTCGTTGTTGGCGTATGAGCAGCCGTGTTTCCTTATATAATTCTTTTTCCCTCTGCTTATTACTGATTTTGTTATGGAGTGAAGTCTGAGGTGTAGTATGAGGTATTACCCCACTGTCCCTTTTCTCTGCAAGTGGAGGATGTAGGTTTTGTTGAAACGATTTCTTCATGCTAGATAAGAGTTTGTCCTCCTCTTTTGTAGGGTTTTCGGTGGGTGTTTCTGGTGTCTGTCTGGCTCGGATGGTATCCGGTATTGTGAATGTCGGTTCCAATCTATACTGTGTGAGCTTAGCTGCAGCTTGTCTATTATATTTGGCCTGTGCTTTTAACTGTATTATAGAACCCATTGGTTGCGTGACTGTTGGTTGAATCCGCTGAATAGAAATATCGGCCTGGTACTCGCTGTCTAGTTCCAGATATTCCGGTCCGAACAGCTCAAGTATCCTATCCGAGTGGTGTCGGACATTTTCGTGTTCCATGACTACTCCTAGCGTTACTTAATTTTGATGGCCTATAGGAGTTAAGAAGGTCATGGTCACAAACAGGTTTATTTAATGGTTTAATTAGGATGAGTGAAGGATTGATCCACTGGGTATACCAGGATCAGGAAGGAAGCACAAGACTCCATCTTGGGCATCAGACGGAGTGTAATAAGGTTCAGTATTTTTTTATATTGCACCGAATGACTTGTCGACCTTCGTCTTCTAACATCACAGTGTTGTTATCGTAGGTTTGAATGACAGTATATGGTCCTTTGTAAAGTGGAAAGAATTTGTGTATTCCATTGTCTTCTGCTGAGGAAAGTTTGTGTTCTTTCACTAGTACCTTTTGACCAACTTGATACTGTTGAAACTTCTTCCGCTGATCTTTGGTTTTGTTTCTGCTTTCAGCCTTAGTGCGTAATCTTCTTCTTACGATCTCGATCACTGGTTCATCGTTGATTGAACAGTCGTAGTCTGGAAATTGAATGTTTGGCGTGATTTTGGTATCAGGTTCTTGTCCAAACAGTATTTGATATGGTGTACACCCAGTAGACTGGTGATGTGAGTGATTGATCCAATGGAGTATAACAATATTATGTGTTTTTAAAATGTTCCCAGACCTTCTAGCCATTTTTTTTTTTTTTAACCAACAAAGGTTTTATAACATCGTGTACAATGTTTGATAATTTACGGTGGTGCAAGGTTGTATTCGGTATAATACAGTACAGTGGCGTAAAATACATTTGATAGTAGGCAAGCATTGGTCTAAAACCTTACTTATATTATAATGTCAGAAAATCACAGGAGTAAAGAGAATTGCTACTTATATAAATGTTATGAAGATTGGATCAGTTTTAATACACTTTTTTGATATTCTCGAAGAACAGTATATAAAACAGAACCATCCCACGATACTCGACCTTTATTCTGGCTCATGGTCCGCTCAAAATAAAGTAAAATTAAACAGATTTTTATTAATTGTATATTGGCAAAACATTATGTTTATGTTTTTATGTCGATCAACGTTTCCGTTAGTTCGAATATTTATCATAACACGTGTGTTTATAGCCTATATGTGCCCTTAAATGTATCATATAATGAGACAATTTTCTAATTTTTTTTGAATTTTTCTTCACACTTTTCTACAACACACATATAACGTATTTCGTTTGAATGCCGACACAGAACATGGCACTTGAGGTTAGACAAATCTCTGTGATATGTCTGGCAAATTTCACATTTGAATGGTTATCCACCCGTGTGAATCAATCATTTTGTGCCTAGCCAGATGGTGCTTAATTATAAAGGTTTTTTGGCAGATTTCATTTTGAAACAGTCTTATAACCGGTGTGTAATATCAACCTTAGTCGCGAGGCTTAAAAAGATCAACAACAAAAAAAAAAAAATAATAAAAAATTACAACGGTATGGTTTTTCGCCGGTATGTATCTTCAAATGTCTGAGTAAATGGTGTAAGAGTTTGAATTTAGATTTTCAGACCTTTCATTAAAACCGGCTCAAAACTGCGACAGCCACGGCTTAAAAAAACTTGTAAACAGCTGTTGGCCAAGAGTCATTCGATCCTAAGCCCGTGTTGAGAATCCGTTTTCGAATCGCCCGTGAGGCGGGGAGGGAATCCGGTCCGTATTACGAAACCCCCGACGCTGATTAGACACCCCAATAGTGGTTCGGCGGTCTATTGTCTCGTCCGGAATAAACAAATAGAAACGCCCGAGGGTCAGGCAAGAGTTCTCATTTCTCTGAAGCATAGCGCCATGTCTGATCTCTTATTATTTTCGAACAATATAATATCCATGTATCATAGGGAACACATGGAAAAAAATCCAGTCAAAATCGAACCGATGATTATTGAGTTTAAATTATACAAAAAAATGCGCTTACAGCTCAATATATTAGTATACACTACTTCCGAGAGGCCGTTTTTTAAATATTGTAAATTGTAATAAATGTTTAAGTGTGAAACGTGTCCAGCGTATTTTAAGCGGAGACAGGATCGTGAGAAATAAGAAAAAACATGCAGGCGTATATTTTTCATGCATCATGACGTGTACTTCAACGTTCAGTTACAGATCTGATCGTACTTGTCATAATATGAAAAAACGTAGAAATATATTTAATTATTTTATAAAGGAATCGTTCGTGCATATCATATTATTGAAATAGCACATCAATTGTACACAGCCTAATGATGACCAGACCAGACCTTCAATCCAATATGTTAAACCTTCGAATGCGGTATCCGATATCAGTAAGACCGCGACGGATGCAATTGAAAGTCATCCGGATTCTACAGGAGATTAGTTTTTTTTCAATTCTTACATTTTCTTAACTTAACTATTCGAAAAATCACAATTATTATAAACAGTCTACCATTTCGATATCATATTACACATTATCATTTATCAGGCAAGACAATATCATTGTAATTTATGTATTATTTAAATATTGAATTAACACTGCCCACGCCGCCGTCGATAAACGATCGGCGGCCTGTAATCGTGTTATGCAGTGACGACAAAAACGTGCCGACGCTGAGCGCAATAAAACAATGCCGTCGACGTTACATCGCCTTCTTCGATATAATTTCCTCATTTTCGGCGGACCGTCAACGCGTACTTAACGAATAATGATAGCATTGACAGACAAATAGATTTTTAATGCTGACTCCGTGTGCAACAACGCGATGTGTGAAAAATAATTGAAAATGCGTATGTCATTGACATTTTATAGGATATGGTATCAATGAACGACAAAACGCAGCCATCGCCGCCGATGACCACTAACATAATAATTCACCCGGTAGCGCATCCAACAGTCGCCGGTACAGCAGCGCTACCTGTTGACTCAAGCGCGTAGTATACGAGAATTTAAAATAACTAACTACTGAATATTTTATATATATTTTTTACAAATATAGAATGGGGCTCTCCGATAAAATACAGTATTCATATTAAAATTAAAAATATACAATATAATTGTAATCACGTTTCATTAGCATTCAGGTGTTATCAATGACTTACATGGATTTTACGATTATAATATTGTAAATATAGATACAATGAGATAGTTTTCTTTTAATTTCTATTTGAAAATTCAACATGAAAAACAAAAAACCTTCATACCCATGTTTATATTTTGATATGTTAGGCTTACCACTTGTAAGACGGAGGCAACAATTAATGAACGACTAAAGTCATCTTAAAATAATATTATTTGGTCCGGGGAGAGAGTCCGCCATCCACAACCTGGGCATGGCACGGCCGATACCCACGGATGCCCCCGGATATTTTGCCACGCTGATTTGACAACCCTAGTGTTCGGGGCTCTATTGTCTCGTCCAGGCGACCGGAATAAATGAAAATAGAAACGCCGGAGGATCCGGGAAGAGTTCTCATTTCTCTGAAGCATAGCGTCATGTCTTATCTCTAATTATTTTCGAACAATATATCCATTTATCTATAAAATAAAAGCGATTTAATTTATTTGATATTTTAAGAATATAATTTACTATGAAATATGAATTGTAATTAAAATATTTTAAATTTAAATTATTTCAAGTCACTATGTATATGGACAGTTGGCACACCATAATTGGTAGCATGGCTAAATCATAATTTAGTGAATTTGGTCTAAGATAATTCTCGTATATATATTATTTTTTATTTATTTACTGAGTAAATTGTCTACAATTGTTAAATATATAATATTGCAGTATAACAATATTATGTGTTTTTAAAATGTTCCCAGACCTTCTAGCCATTTTTTTTTTAACCAACAAAGGTTTTATAACACGACTTGTTATACAGTTTGAACCAGCGTATGCTGGCCCCAGACACGGCAGAGTGGACGATACTACGGACGGCGGCTCCACGGACGGACGGCGGAATGCGGCGTACGTTGGCGGCGGCGGAGGCGATACGAGTGAACGGATAGGTTTCCGGGACCATGTGTCAGTTTGAACCACCTTTTGCTGGCCCCAGCCACTAGTTTGTCACCGGTCCGCCTTGACTCGTATACCGTGGGTATGGCGAGGTAACTACGGAGTTCGTTTTTCGATGTCTAGTCGTCTCTCTAGAAGTGTATGTATGGACTATCGCGGCGGCTTCCGTCTGCGGGAATGGCCGGTAGTAGTGGGTATCTTTTGTTGGTATTAGGTGGTATGGTATATTTACCACTGTGGGTGGTGTGTTATTGCTTTTTTTTTTTTCTTCATTTCGTTGTTGGCGTATGAGCAGCCGTGTTTCCTTATATAATTCTTTTTCCCTCTGCTTATTACTGATTTTGTTATGGAGTGAAGTCTGAGGTGTAGTATGAGGTATTACCCCACTGTCCCTTTTCTCTGCAAGTGGAGGATGTAGGTTTTGTTGAAACGATTTCTTCATGCTAGATAAGAGTTTGTCCTCCTCTTTTGTAGGGTTTTCGGTGGGTGTTTCTGGTGTCTGTCTGGCTCGGATGGTATCCGGTATTGTGAATGTCGGTTCCAATCTATACTGTGTGAGCTTAGCTGCAGCTTGTCTATTATATTTGGCCTGTGCTTTTAACTGTATTATAGAACCCATTGGTTGCGTGACTGTTGGTTGAATCCGCTGAATAGAAATATCGGCCTGGTACTCGCTGTCTAGTTCCAGATATTCCGGTCCGAACAGCTCAAGTATCCTATCCGAGTGGTGTCGGACATTTTCGTGTTCCATGACTACTCCTAGCGTTACTTAATTTTGATGGCCTATAGGAGTTAAGAAGGTCATGGTCACAAACAGGTTTATTTAATGGTTTAATTAGGATGAGTGAAGGATTGATCCACTGGGTATACCAGGATCAGGAGGAAAGCACAAGACTCCATCTTGGGCATCAGACGGAGTGTAATAAGGTTCAGTATTTTTTTATATTGCACCGAATGACTTGTCGACCTTCGTCTTCTAACATCACAGTGTTGTTATCGTAGGTTTGAATGACAGTATATGGTCCTTTGTAAAGTGGAAAGAATTTGTGTATTCCATTGTCTTCTGCTGAGGAAAGTTTGTGTTCTTTCACTAGTACCTTTTGACCAACTTGATACTGTTGAAACTTCTTCCGCTGATCTTTGGTTTTGTTTCTGCTTTCAGCCTTAGTGCGTAATCTTCTTCTTACGATCTCGATCACTGGTTCATCGTTGATTGAACAGTCGTAGTCTGGAAATTGAATGTTTGGCGTGATTTTGGTATCAGGTTCTTGTCCAAACAGTATTTGATATGGTGTACACCCAGTAGACTGGTGATGTGAGTGATTGATCCAATGGAGTATAACAATATTATGTGTTTTTAAAATGTTCCCAGACCTTCTAGCCATTTTTTTTTTTTTTAACCAACAAAGGTTTTATAACATCGTGTACAATGTTTGATAATTTACGGTGGTGCAAGGTTGTATTCGGTATAATACAGTACAGTGGCGTAAAATACATTTGATAGTAGGCAAGCATTGGTCTAAAACCTTACTTATATTATAATGTCAGAAAATCACAGGAGTAAAGAGAATTGCTACTTATATAAATGTTATGAAGATTGGATCAGTTTTAATACACTTTTTTTGATATTCTCGAAGAACAGTATATAAAACAGAACCATCCCACGATACTCGACCTTTATTCTGGCTCATGGTCCGCTCAAAATAAAAGTAAAATTAAACAGATTTTTATTAATTGTATATTGGCAAAACATTATGTTTATGTTTTTTATGTCGATCAACGTTTCCGTTAGTTCGAATATTTATCATAACACGTGTGTTTATAGCCTATATGTGCCCTTAAATGTATCATATAATGAGACAATTTTCTAATTTTTTTTGAATTTTTCTTCACACTTTTCTACAACACACATATAACGTATTTCGTTTGAATGCCGACACAGAACATGGCACTTGAGGTTAGACAAATCTCTGTGATATGTCTGGCAAATTTCACATTTGAATGGTTATCCACCCGTGTGAATCAATCATTTTGTGCCTAGCCAGATGGTGCTTAATTATAAAGGTTTTTTGGCAGATTTCATTTTGAAACAGTCTTATAACCGGTGTGTAATATCAACCTTAGTCGCGAGGCTTAAAAAGATCAACAACAAAAAAAAAAAAATAATAAAAAATTACAACGGTATGGTTTTTCGCCGGTATGTATCTTCAAATGTCTGAGTAAATGGTGTAAGAGTTTGAATTTAGATTTTCAGACCTTTCATTAAAACCGGCTCAAAACTGCGACAGCCACGGCTTAAAAAAACTTGTAAACAGCTGTTGGCCAAGAGTCATTCGATCCTAAGCCCGTGTTGAGAATCCGTTTTCGAATCGCCCGTGAGGCGGGGAGGGAATCCGGTCCGTATTACGAAACCCCCGACGCTGATTAGACACCCCAATAGTGGTTCGGCGGTCTATTGTCTCGTCCGGAATAAACAAATAGAAACGCCCGAGGGTCAGGCAAGAGTTCTCATTTCTCTGAAGCATAGCGCCATGTCTGATCTCTTATTATTTTCGAACAATATAATATCCATGTATCATAGGGAACACATGGAAAAAAATCCAGTCAAAATCGAACCGATGATTATTGAGTTTAAATTATACAAAAAAATGCGCTTACAGCTCAATATATTAGTATACACTACTTCCGAGAGGCCGTTTTTTAAATATTGTAAATTGTAATAAATGTTTAAGTGTGAAACGTGTCCAGCGTATTTTAAGCGGAGACAGGATCGTGAGAAATAAGAAAAAACATGCAGGCGTATATTTTTCATGCATCATGACGTGTACTTCAACGTTCAGTTACAGATCTGATCGTACTTGTCATAATATGAAAAACGTAGAAATATATTTAATTATTTTATAAAGGAATCGTTCGTGCATATCATATTATTGAAATAGCACATCAATTGTACACAGCCTAATGATGACCAGACCAGACCTTCAATCCAATATGTTAAACCTTCGAATGCGGTATCCGATATCAGTAAGACCGCGACGGATGCAATTGAAAGTCATCCGGATTCTACAGGAGATTAGTTTTTTTTCAATTCTTACATTTTCTTAACTTAACTATTCGAAAAATCACAATTATTATAAACAGTCTACCATTTCGATATCATATTACACATTATCATTTATCAGGCAAGACAATATCATTGTAATTTATGTATTATTTAAATATTGAATTAACACTGCCCACGCCGCCGTCGATAAACGATCGGCGGCCTGTAATCGTGTTATGCAGTGACGACAAAAACGTGCCGACGCTGAGCGCAATAAAACAATGCCGTCGACGTTACATCGCCTTCTTCGATATAATTTCCTCATTTTCGGCGGACCGTCAACGCGTACTTAACGAATAATGATAGCATTGACAGACAAATAGATTTTTAATGCTGACTCCGTGTGCAACAACGCGATGTGTGAAAAATAATTGAAAATGCGTATGTCATTGACATTTTATAGGATATGGTATCAATGAACGACAAAACGCAGCCATCGCCGCCGATGACCACTAACATAATAATTCACCCGGTAGCGCATCCAACAGTCGCCGGTACAGCAGCGCTACCTGTTGACTCAAGCGCGTAGTATACGAGAATTTAAAATAACTAACTACTGAATATTTTATATATATTTTTTACAAATATAGAATGGGGCTCTCCGATAAAATACAGTATTCATATTAAAATTAAAAATATACAATATAATTGTAATCACGTTTCATTAGCATTCAGGTGTTATCAATGACTTACATGGATTTTACGATTATAATATTGTAAATATAGATACAATGAGATAGTTTTCTTTAATTTCTATTTGAAAATTCAACATGAAAAACAAAAAACCTTCATACCCATGTTTATATTTTGATATGTTAGGCTTACCACTTGTAAGACGGAGGCAACAATTAATGAACGACTAAAGTCATCTTAAAATAATATTATTTGGTCCGGGGAGAGAGTCCGCCATCCACAACCTGGGCATGGCACGGCCGATACCCACGGATGCCCCCGGATATTTTGCCACGCTGATTTGACAACCCTAGTGTTCGGGGCTCTATTGTCTCGTCCAGGCGACCGGAATAAATGAAAATAGAAACGCCGGAGGATCCGGGAAGAGTTCTCATTTCTCTGAAGCATAGCGTCATGTCTTATCTCTAATTATTTTCGAACAATATATCCATTTATCTATAAAATAAAAGCGATTTAATTTATTTGATATTTTAAGAATATAATTTACTATGAAATATGAATTGTAATTAAAATATTTTAAATTTAAATTATTTCAAGTCACTATGTATATGGACAGTTGGCACACCATAATTGGTAGCATGGCTAAATCATAATTTAGTGAATTTGGTCTAAGATAATTCTCGTATATATATTATTTTTTATTTATTTACTGAGTAAATTGTCTACAATTGTTAAATATATAATATTGCAGTATAACAATATTATGTGTTTTTAAAATGTTCCCAGACCTTCTAGCCATTTTTTTTTTAACCAACAAAGGTTTTATAACATCGTGTACAATGTTTGATAATTTACGGTGGTGCAAGGTTGTATTCGGTATAATACAGTACAGTGGCGTAAAATACATTTGATAGTAGGCAAGCATTGGTCTAAAACCTTACTTATATTATAATGTCAGAAAATCACAGGAGTAAAGAGAATTGCTACTTATATAAATGTTATGAAGATCTTGGATCAGTTTTTAATACACTTTTTTGATATTCTCGAAGAACAGTATATAAAACAGAACCATCCCACGATACTCGACCTTTATTCTGGCTCATGGTCCGCTCAAAATAAAAGTAAAATTAAACAGATTTTTATTAATTGTATATTGGCAAAACATTATGTTTATGTTTTTATGTCGATCAACGTTTCCGTTAGTTCGAATATTTATCATAACACGTGTGTTTATAGCCTATATGTGCCCTTAAATGTATCATATAATGAGACAATTTTCTAATTTTTTTTGAATTTTTCTTCACACTTTTCTACAACACACATATAACGTATTTCGTTTGAATGCCGACACAGAACATGGCACTTGAGGTTAGACAAATCTCTGTGATATGTCTGGGCAAATTTCACATTTGAATGGTTATCCACCCGTGTGAATCAATCATTTTGTGCCTAGCCAGATGGTGCTTAATTATAAAGGTTTTTTGGCAGATTTCATTTTGAAACAGTCTTATAACCGGTGTGTAATATCAACCTTAGTCGCGAGGCTTAAAAAGATCAACAACAAAAAAAAAAAAAATAATAAAAAATTACAACGGTATGGTTTTTCGCCGGTATGTATCTTCAAATGTCTGAGTAAATGGTGTAAGAGTTTGAATTTAGATTTTCAGACCTTTCATTAAAACCGGCTCAAAACTGCGACAGCCACGGCTTAAAAAAACTTGTAAACAGCTGTTGGCCAAGAGTCATTCGATCCTAAGCCCGTGTTGAGAATCCGTTTTCGAATCGCCCGTGAGGCGGGGAGGGAATCCGGTCCGTATTACGAAACCCCCGACGCTGATTAGACACCCCAATAGTGGTTCGGCGGTCTATGTTCTCGTCCGGAATAAACAAATAGAAACGCCCGAGGGTCAGGCAAGAGTTCTCATTTCTCTGAAGCATAGCGCCATGTCTGATCTCTTATTATTTTCGAACAATATAATATCCATGTATCATAGGGAACACATGGAAAAAAATCCAGTCAAAATCGAACCGATGATTATTGAGTTTAAATTATACAAAAAAATGCGCTTACAGCTCAATATATTAGTATACACTACTTCCGAGAGGCCGTTTTTTAAATATTGTAAATTGTAATAAATGTTTAAGTGTGAAACGTGTCCAGCGTATTTTAAGCGGAGACAGGATCGTGAGAAATAAGAAAAAACATGCAGGCGTATATTTTTCATGCATCATGACGTGTACTTCAACGTTCAGTTACAGATCTGATCGTACTTGTCATAATATGAAAAACGTAGAAATATATTTAATTATTTTATAAAGGAATCGTTCGTGCATATCATATTATTGAAATAGCACATCAATTGTACACAGCCTAATGATGACCAGACCAGACCTTCAATCCAATATGTTAAACCTTCGAATGCGGTATCCGATATCAGTAAGACCGCGACGGATGCAATTGAAAGTCATCCGGATTCTACAGGAGATTAGTTTTTTTTCAATTCTTACATTTTCTTAACTTAACTATTCGAAAAATCACAATTATTATAAACAGTCTACCATTTCGATATCATATTACACATTATCATTTATCAGGCAAGACAATATCATTGTAATTTATGTATTATTTAAATATTGAATTAACACTGCCCACGCCGCCGTCGATAAACGATCGGCGGCCTGTAATCGTGTTATGCAGTGACGACAAAAACGTGCCGACGCTGAGCGCAATAAAACAATGCCGTCGACGTTACATCGCCTTCTTCGATATAATTTCCTCATTTTCGGCGGACCGTCAACGCGTACTTAACGAATAATGATAGCATTGACAGACAAATAGATTTTTAATGCTGACTCCGTGTGCAACAACGCGATGTGTGAAAAATAATTGAAAATGCGTATGTCATTGACATTTTATAGGATATGGTATCAATGAACGACAAAACGCAGCCATCGCCGCCGATGACCACTAACATAATAATTCACCCGGTAGCGCATCCAACAGTCGCCGGTACAGCAGCGCTACCTGTTGACTCAAGCGCGTAGTATACGAGAATTTAAAATAACTAACTACTGAATATTTTATATATATTTTTTACAAATATAGAATGGGGCTCTCCGATAAAATACAGTATTCATATTAAAATTAAAAATATACAATATAATTGTAATCACGTTTCATTAGCATTCAGGTGTTATCAATGACTTACATGGATTTTACGATTATAATATTGTAAATATAGATACAATGAGATAGTTTTCTTTTAATTTCTATTTGAAAATTCAACATGAAAAACAAAAAACCTTCATACCCATGTTTATATTTTGATATGTTAGGCTTACCACTTGT
Organism: Metopolophium dirhodum; assembly: GCF_019925205.1. Taxonomy (NCBI): domain Eukaryota; kingdom Metazoa; phylum Arthropoda; class Insecta; order Hemiptera; family Aphididae; genus Metopolophium; species Metopolophium dirhodum. The sequence goes on from NC_083560.1 coordinate 136,409,845, forward strand.
AAGACGGAGGCAACAATTAATGAACGACTAAAGTCATCTTAAAATAATATTATTTGGTCCGGGGAGAGAGTCCGCCATCCACAACCTGGGCATGGCACGGCCGATACCCACGGATGCCCCCGGATATTTTGCCACGCTGATTTGACAACCCTAGTGTTCGGGGCTCTATTGTCTCGTCCAGGCGACCGGAATAAATGAAAATAGAAACGCCGGAGGATCCGGGAAGAGTTCTCATTTCTCTGAAGCATAGCGTCATGTCTTATCTCTAATTATTTTCGAACAATATATCCATTTATCTATAAAATAAAAGCGATTTAATTTATTTGATATTTTAAGAATATAATTTACTATGAAATATGAATTGTAATTAAAATATTTTAAATTTAAATTATTTCAAGTCACTATGTATATGGACAGTTGGCACACCATAATTGGTAGCATGGCTAAATCATAATTTAGTGAATTTGGTCTAAGATAATTCTCGTATATATATTATTTTTTATTTATTTACTGAGTAAATTGTCTACAATTGTTAAATATATAATATTGCAGTATAACAATATTATGTGTTTTTAAAATGTTCCCAGACCTTCTAGCCATTTTTTTTTTAACCAACAAAGGTTTTATAACACGACTTGTTATACAGTTTGAACCAGCGTATGCTGGCCCCAGACACGGCAGAGTGGACGATACTACGGACGGCGGCTCCACGGACGGACGGCGGAATGCGGCGTACGTTGGCGGCGGCGGAGGCGATACGAGTGAACGGATAGGTTTCCGGGACCATGTGTCAGTTTGAACCACCTTTTGCTGGCCCCAGCCACTAGTTTGTCACCGGTCCGCCTTGACTCGTATACCGTGGGTATGGCGAGGTAACTACGGAGTTCGTTTTTCGATGTCTAGTCGTCTCTCTAGAAGTGTATGTATGGACTATCGCGGCGGCTTCCGTCTGCGGGAATGGCCGGTAGTAGTGGGTATCTTTTGTTGGTATTAGGTGGTATGGTATATTTACCACTGTGGGTGGTGTGTTATTGCTTTTTTTTTTTTCTTCATTTCGTTGTTGGCGTATGAGCAGCCGTGTTTCCTTATATAATTCTTTTTCCCTCTGCTTATTACTGATTTTGTTATGGAGTGAAGTCTGAGGTGTAGTATGAGGTATTACCCCACTGTCCCTTTTCTCTGCAAGTGGAGGATGTAGGTTTTGTTGAAACGATTTCTTCATGCTAGATAAGAGTTTGTCCTCCTCTTTTGTAGGGTTTTCGGTGGGTGTTTCTGGTGTCTGTCTGGCTCGGATGGTATCCGGTATTGTGAATGTCGGTTCCAATCTATACTGTGTGAGCTTAGCTGCAGCTTGTCTATTATATTTGGCCTGTGCTTTTAACTGTATTATAGAACCCATTGGTTGCGTGACTGTTGGTTGAATCCGCTGAATAGAAATATCGGCCTGGTACTCGCTGTCTAGTTCCAGATATTCCGGTCCGAACAGCTCAAGTATCCTATCCGAGTGGTGTCGGACATTTTCGTGTTCCATGACTACTCCTAGCGTTACTTAATTTTGATGGCCTATAGGAGTTAAGAAGGTCATGGTCACAAAACAGGTTTATTTAATGGTTTAATTAGGATGAGTGAAGGATTGATCCACTGGGTATACCAGGATCAGGAGGAAAGCACAAGACTCCATCTTGGGCATCAGACGGAGTGTAATAAGGTTCAGTATTTTTTTTATATTGCACCGAATGACTTGTCGACCTTCGTCTTCTAACATCACAGTGTTGTTATCGTAGGTTTGAATGACAGTATATGGTCCTTTGTAAAGTGGAAAGAATTTGTGTATTCCATTGTCTTCTGCTGAGGAAAGTTTGTGTTCTTTCACTAGTACCTTTTGACCAACTTGATACTGTTGAAACTTCTTCCGCTGATCTTTGGTTTTGTTTCTGCTTTCAGCCTTAGTGCGTAATCTTCTTCTTACGATCTCGATCACTGGTTCATCGTTGATTGAACAGTCGTAGTCTGGAAATTGAATGTTTGGCGTGATTTTGGTATCAGGTTCTTGTCCAAACAGTATTTGATATGGTGTACACCCAGTAGACTGGTGATGTGAGTGATTGATCCAATGGAGTATAACAATATTATGTGTTTTTAAAATGTTCCCAGACCTTCTAGCCATTTTTTTTTTTTTAACCAACAAAGGTTTTATAACATCGTGTACAATGTTTGATAATTTACGGTGGTGCAAGGTTGTATTCGGTATAATACAGTACAGTGGCGTAAAATACATTTGATAGTAGGCAAGCATTGGTCTAAAACCTTACTTATATTATAATGTCAGAAAATCACAGGAGTAAAGAGAATTGCTACTTATATAAATGTTATGAAGATTGGATCAGTTTTAATACACTTTTTTGATATTCTCGAAGAACAGTATATAAAACAGAACCATCCCACGATACTCGACCTTTATTCTGGCTCATGGTCCGCTCAAAATAAAAGTAAAATTAAACAGATTTTTATTAATTGTATATTGGCAAAACATTATGTTTATGTTTTTATGTCGATCAACGTTTCCGTTAGTTCGAATATTTATCATAACACGTGTGTTTATAGCCTATATGTGCCCTTAAATGTATCATATAATGAGACAATTTTCTAATTTTTTTTGAATTTTTCTTCACACTTTTCTACAACACACATATAACGTATTTCGTTTGAATGCCGACACAGAACATGGCACTTGAGGTTAGACAAATCTCTGTGATATGTCTGGCAAATTTCACATTTGAATGGTTATCCACCCGTGTGAATCAATCATTTTGTGCCTAGCCAGATGGTGCTTAATTATAAAGGTTTTTTGGCAGATTTCATTTTGAAACAGTCTTATAACCGGTGTGTAATATCAACCTTAGTCGCGAGGCTTAAAAAGATCAACAACAAAAAAAAAAAAATAATAAAAAATTACAACGGTATGGTTTTTCGCCGGTATGTATCTTCAAATGTCTGAGTAAATGGTGTAAGAGTTTGAATTTAGATTTTCAGACCTTTCATTAAAACCGGCTCAAAACTGCGACAGCCACGGCTTAAAAAAACTTGTAAACAGCTGTTGGCCAAGAGTCATTCGATCCTAAGCCCGTGTTGAGAATCCGTTTTCGAATCGCCCGTGAGGCGGGGAGGGAATCCGGTCCGTATTACGAAACCCCCGACGCTGATTAGACACCCCAATAGTGGTTCGGCGGTCTATTGTCTCGTCCGGAATAAACAAATAGAAACGCCCGAGGGTCAGGCAAGAGTTCTCATTTCTCTGAAGCATAGCGCCATGTCTGATCTCTTATTATTTTCGAACAATATAATATCCATGTATCATAGGGAACACATGGAAAAAAATCCAGTCAAAATCGAACCGATGATTATTGAGTTTAAATTATACAAAAAAATGCGCTTACAGCTCAATATATTAGTATACACTACTTCCGAGAGGCCGTTTTTTAAATATTGTAAATTGTAATAAATGTTTAAGTGTGAAACGTGTCCAGCGTATTTTAAGCGGAGACAGGATCGTGAGAAATAAGAAAAAACATGCAGGCGTATATTTTTCATGCATCATGACGTGTACTTCAACGTTCAGTTACAGATCTGATCGTACTTGTCATAATATGAAAAACGTAGAAATATATTTAATTATTTTATAAAGGAATCGTTCGTGCATATCATATTATTGAAATAGCACATCAATTGTACACAGCCTAATGATGACCAGACCAGACCTTCAATCCAATATGTTAAACCTTCGAATGCGGTATCCGATATCAGTAAGACCGCGACGGATGCAATTGAAAGTCATCCGGATTCTACAGGAGATTAGTTTTTTTTTCAATTCTTACATTTCTTAACTTAACTATTCGAAAAATCACAATTATTATAAACAGTCTACCATTTCGATATCATATTACACATTATCATTTATCAGGCAAGACAATATCATTGTAATTTATGTATTATTTAAATATTGAATTAACACTGCCCACGCCGCCGTCGATAAACGATCGGCGGCCTGTAATCGTGTTATGCAGTGACGACAAAAACGTGCCGACGCTGAGCGCAATAAAACAATGCCGTCGACGTTACATCGCCTTCTTCGATATAATTTCCTCATTTTCGGCGGACCGTCAACGCGTACTTAACGAATAATGATAGCATTGACAGACAAATAGATTTTTAATGCTGACTCCGTGTGCAACAACGCGATGTGTGAAAAATAATTGAAAATGCGTATGTCATTGACATTTTATAGGATATGGTATCAATGAACGACAAAACGCAGCCATCGCCGCCGATGACCACTAACATAATAATTCACCCGGTAGCGCATCCAACAGTCGCCGGTACAGCAGCGCTACCTGTTGACTCAAGCGCGTAGTATACGAGAATTTAAAATAACTAACTACTGAATATTTTATATATATTAAAATATAGAATGGGGCTCTCCGATAAAATACAGTATTCATATTAAAATTAAAAATATACAATATAATTGTAATCACGTTTCATTAGCATTCAGGTGTTATCAATGACTTACATGGATTTTACGATTATAATATTGTAAATATAGATACAATGAGATAGTTTTTCTTTTAATTTCTATTTGAAAATTCAACATGAAAAACAAAAAACCTTCATACCCATGTTTATATTTTGATATGTTAGGCTTACCACTTGTAAGACGGAGGCAACAATTAATGAACGACTAAAGTCATCTTAAAATAATATTATTTGGTCCGGGGAGAGAGTCCGCCATCCACAACCTGGGCATGGCACGGCCGATACCCACGGATGCCCCCGGATATTTTGCCACGCTGATTTGACAACCCTAGTGTTCGGGGCTCTATTGTCTCGTCCAGGCGACCGGAATAAATGAAAATAGAAACGCCGGAGGATCCGGGAAGAGTTCTCATTTCTCTGAAGCATAGCGTCATGTCTTATCTCTAATTATTTTCGAACAATATATCCATTTATCTATAAAATAAAAGCGATTTAATTTATTTGATATTTTAAGAATATAATTTACTATGAAATATGAATTGTAATTAAAATATTTTAAATTTAAATTATTTCAAGTCACTATGTATATGGACAGTTGGCACACATAATTGGTAGCATGGCTAAATCATAATTTAGTGAATTTGGTCTAAGATAATTCTCGTATATATATTATTTTTTATTTATTTACTGAGTAAATTGTCTACAATTGTTAAATATATAATATTGCAGTATAACAATATTATGTGTTTTTAAAATGTTCCCAGACCTTCTAGCCATTTTTTTTTTAACCAACAAAGGTTTTATAACACGACTTGTTATACAGTTTGAACCAGCGTATGCTGGCCCCAGACACGGCAGAGTGGACGATACTACGGACGGCGGCTCCACGGACGGACGGCGGAATGCGGCGTACGTTGGCGGCGGCGGAGGCGATACGAGTGAACGGATAGGTTTCCGGGACCATGTGTCAGTTTGAACCACCTTTTGCTGGCCCCAGCCACTAGTTTGTCACCGGTCCGCCTTGACTCGTATACCGTGGGTATGGCGAGGTAACTACGGAGTTCGTTTTTCGATGTCTAGTCGTCTCTCTAGAAGTGTATGTATGGACTATCGCGGCGGCTTCCGTCTGCGGGAATGGCCGGTAGTAGTGGGTATCTTTTGTTGGTATTAGGTGGTATGGTATATTTACCACTGTGGGTGGTGTGTTATTGCTTTTTTTTTTTTCTTCATTTCGTTGTTGGCGTATGAGCAGCCGTGTTTCCTTATATAATTCTTTTTCCCTCTGCTTATTACTGATTTTGTTATGGAGTGAAGTCTGAGGTGTAGTATGAGGTATTACCCCACTGTCCCTTTTCTCTGCAAGTGGAGGATGTAGGTTTTGTTGAAACGATTTCTTCATGCTAGATAAGAGTTTGTCCTCCTCTTTTGTAGGGTTTTCGGTGGGTGTTTCTGGTGTCTGTCTGGCTCGGATGGTATCCGGTATTGTGAATGTCGGTTCCAATCTATACTGTGTGAGCTTAGCTGCAGCTTGTCTATTATATTTGGCCTGTGCTTTTAACTGTATTATAGAACCCATTGGTTGCGTGACTGTTGGTTGAATCCGCTGAATAGAAATATCGGCCTGGTACTCGCTGTCTAGTTCCAGATATTCCGGTCCGAACAGCTCAAGTATCCTATCCGAGTGGTGTCGGACATTTTCGTGTTCCATGACTACTCCTAGCGTTACTTAATTTTGATGGCCTATAGGAGTTAAGAAGGTCATGGTCACAAACAGGTTTATTTAATGGTTTAATTAGGATGAGTGAAGGATTGATCCACTGGGTATACCAGGATCAGGAGGAAAGCACAAGACTCCATCTTGGGCATCAGACGGAGTGTAATAAGGTTCAGTATTTTTTTATATTGCACCGAATGACTTGTCGACCTTCGTCTTCTAACATCACAGTGTTGTTATCGTAGGTTTGAATGACAGTATATGGTCCTTTGTAAAGTGGAAAGAATTTGTGTATTCCATTGTCTTCTGCTGAGGAAAGTTTGTGTTCTTTCACTAGTACCTTTTGACCAACTTGATACTGTTGAAACTTCTTCCGCTGATCTTTGGTTTTGTTTCTGCTTTCAGCCTTAGTGCGTAATCTTCTTCTTACGATCTCGATCACTGGTTCATCGTTGATTGAACAGTCGTAGTCTGGAAATTGAATGTTTGGCGTGATTTTGGTATCAGGTTCTTGTCCAAACAGTATTTGATATGGTGTACACCCAGTAGACTGGTGATGTGAGTGATTGATCCAATGGAGTATAACAATATTATGTGTTTTTAAAATGTTCCCAGACCTTCTAGCCATTTTTTTTTTTTAACCAACAAAGGTTTTATAACATCGTGTACAATGTTTGATAATTTACGGTGGTGCAAGGTTGTATTCGGTATAATACAGTACAGTGGCGTAAAATACATTTGATAGTAGGCAAGCATTGGTCTAAAACCTTACTTATATTATAATGTCAGAAAATCACAGGAGTAAAGAGAATTGCTACTTATATAAATGTTATGAAGATTGGATCAGTTTTAATACACTTTTTTGATATTCTCGAAGAACAGTATATAAAACAGAACCATCCCACGATACTCGACCTTTATTCTGGCTCATGGTCCGCTCAAAATAAAAGTAAAATTAAACAGATTTTTATTAATTGTATATTGGCAAAACATTATGTTTATGTTTTTATGTCGATCAACGTTTCCGTTAGTTCGAATATTTATCATAACACGTGTGTTTATAGCCTATATGTGCCCTTAAATGTATCATATAATGAGACAATTTTCTAATTTTTTTTGAATTTTTCTTCACACTTTTCTACAACACACATATAACGTATTTCGTTTGAATGCCGACACAGAACATGGCACTTGAGGTTAGACAAATCTCTGTGATATGTCTGGCAAATTTCACATTTGAATGGTTATCCACCCGTGTGAATCAATCATTTTGTGCCTAGCCAGATGGTGCTTAATTATAAAGGTCTTTTGGCAGATTTCATTTTGAAACAGTCTTATAACCGGTGTGTAATATCAACCTTAGTCGCGAGGCTTAAAAAGATCAACAACAAAAAAAAAAAAATAATAAAAAATTACAACGGTATGGTTTTTCGCCGGTATGTATCTTCAAATGTCTGAGTAAATGGTGTAAGAGTTTGAATTTAGATTTTCAGACCTTTCATTAAAACCGGCTCAAAACTGCGACAGCCACGGCTTAAAAAAACTTGTAAACAGCTGTTGGCCAAGAGTCATTCGATCCTAAGCCCGTGTTGAGAATCCGTTTTCGAATCGCCCGTGAGGCGGGGAGGGAATCCGGTCCGTATTACGAAACCCCCGACGCTGATTAGACACCCCAATAGTGGTTCGGCGGTCTATTGTCTCGTCCGGAATAAACAAATAGAAACGCCCGAGGGTCAGGCAAGAGTTCTCATTTCTCTGAAGCATAGCGCCATGTCTGATCTCTTATTATTTTCGAACAATATAATATCCATGTATCATAGGGAACACATGGAAAAAAATCCAGTCAAAATCGAACCGATGATTATTGAGTTTAAATTATACAAAAAAATGCGCTTACAGCTCAATATATTAGTATACACTACTTCCGAGAGGCCGTTTTTTAAATATTGTAAATTGTAATAAATGTTTAAGTGTGAAACGTGTCCAGCGTATTTTAAGCGGAGACAGGATCGTGAGAAATAAGAAAAAACATGCAGGCGTATATTTTTCATGCATCATGACGTGTACTTCAACGTTCAGTTACAGATCTGATCGTACTTGTCATAATATGAAAAACGTAGAAATATATTTAATTATTTTATAAAGGAATCGTTCGTGCATATCATATTATTGAAATAGCACATCAATTGTACACAGCCTAATGATGACCAGACCAGACCTTCAATCCAATATGTTAAACCTTCGAATGCGGTATCCGATATCAGTAAGACCGCGACGGATGCAATTGAAAGTCATCCGGATTCTACAGGAGATTAGTTTTTTTTCAATTCTTACATTTTCTTAACTTAACTATTCGAAAAATCACAATTATTATAAACAGTCTACCATTTCGATATCATATTACACATTATCATTTATCAGGCAAGACAATATCATTGTAATTTATGTATTATTTAAATATTGAATTAACACTGCCCACGCCGCCGTCGATAAACGATCGGCGGCCTGTAATCGTGTTATGCAGTGACGACAAAAACGTGCCGACGCTGAGCGCAATAAAACAATGCCGTCGACGTTACATCGCCTTCTTCGATATAATTTCCTCATTTTCGGCGGACCGTCAACGCGTACTTAACGAATAATGATAGCATTGACAGACAAATAGATTTTTAATGCTGACTCCGTGTGCAACAACGCGATGTGTGAAAAATAATTGAAAATGCGTATGTCATTGACATTTTATAGGATATGGTATCAATGAACGACAAAACGCAGCCATCGCCGCCGATGACCACTAACATAATAATTCACCCGGTAGCGCATCCAACAGTCGCCGGTACAGCAGCGCTACCTGTTGACTCAAGCGCGTAGTATACGAGAATTTAAAATAACTAACTACTGAATATTTTATATATATTTTTTACAAATATAGAATGGGGCTCTCCGATAAAATACAGTATTCATATTAAAATTAAAAATATACAATATAATTGTAATCACGTTTCATTAGCATTCAGGTGTTATCAATGACTTACATGGATTTTACGATTATAATATTGTAAATATAGATACAATGAGATAGTTTTCTTTTAATTTCTATTTGAAAATTCAACATGAAAAACAAAAAACCTTCATACCCATGTTTATATTTTGATATGTTAGGCTTACCACTTGTAAGACGGAGGCAACAATTAATGAACGACTAAAGTCATCTTAAAATAATATTATTTGGTCCGGGGAGAGAGTCCGCCATCCACAACCTGGGCATGGCACGGCCGATACCCACGGATGCCCCCGGATATTTTGCCACGCTGATTTGACAACCCTAGTGTTCGGGGCTCTATTGTCTCGTCCAGGCGACCGGAATAAATGAAAATAGAAACGCCGGAGGATCCGGGAAGAGTTCTCATTTCTCTGAAGCATAGCGTCATGTCTTATCTCTAATTATTTTCGAACAATATATCCATTTATCTATAAAATAAAAGCGATTTAATTTATTTGATATTTTAAGAATATAATTTACTATGAAATATGAATTGTAATTAAAATATTTTAAATTTAAATTATTTCAAGTCACTATGTATATGGACAGTTGGCACACCATAATTGGTAGCATGGCTAAATCATAATTTAGTGAATTTGGTCTAAGATAATTCTCGTATATATATTATTTTTTATTTATTTACTGAGTAAATTGTCTACAATTGTTAAATATATAATATTGCAGTATAACAATATTATGTGTTTTTAAAATGTTCCCAGACCTTCTAGCCATTTTTTTTTTAACCAACAAAGGTTTTATAACACGACTTGTTATACAGTTTGAACCAGCGTATGCTGGCCCCAGACACGGCAGAGTGGACGATACTACGGACGGCGGCTCCACGGACGGACGGCGGAATGCGGCGTACGTTGGCGGCGGCGGAGGCGATACGAGTGAACGGATAGGTTTCCGGGACCATGTGTCAGTTTGAACCACCTTTTGCTGGCCCCAGCCACTAGTTTGTCACCGGTCCGCCTTGACTCGTATACCGTGGGTATGGCGAGGTAACTACGGAGTTCGTTTTTCGATGTCTAGTCGTCTCTCTAGAAGTGTATGTATGGACTATCGCGGCGGCTTCCGTCTGCGGGAATGGCCGGTAGTAGTGGGTATCTTTTGTTGGTATTAGGTGGTATGGTATATTTACCACTGTGGGTGGTGTGTTATTGCTTTTTTTTTTTTCTTCATTTCGTTGTTGGCGTATGAGCAGCCGTGTTTCCTTATATAATTCTTTTTCCCTCTGCTTATTACTGATTTTGTTATGGAGTGAAGTCTGAGGTGTAGTATGAGGTATTACCCCACTGTCCCTTTTCTCTGCAAGTGGAGGATGTAGGTTTTGTTGAAACGATTTCTTCATGCTAGATAAGAGTTTGTCCTCCTCTTTTGTAGGGTTTTCGGTGGGTGTTTCTGGTGTCTGTCTGGCTCGGATGGTATCCGGTATTGTGAATGTCGGTTCCAATCTATACTGTGTGAGCTTAGCTGCAGCTTGTCTATTATATTTGGCCTGTGCTTTTAACTGTATTATAGAACCCATTGGTTGCGTGACTGTTGGTTGAATCCGCTGAATAGAAATATCGGCCTGGTACTCGCTGTCTAGTTCCAGATATTCCGGTCCGAACAGCTCAAGTATCCTATCCGAGTGGTGTCGGACATTTTCGTGTTCCATGACTACTCCTAGCGTTACTTAATTTTGATGGCCTATAGGAGTTAAGAAGGTCATGGTCACAAACAGGTTTATTTAATGGTTTAATTAGGATGAGTGAAGGATTGATCCACTGGGTATACCAGGATCAGGAGGAAAGCACAAGACTCCATCTTGGGCATCAGACGGAGTGTAATAAGGTTCAGTATTTTTTTATATTGCACCGAATGACTTGTCGACCTTCGTCTTCTAACATCACAGTGTTGTTATCGTAGGTTTGAATGACAGTATATGGTCCTTTGTAAAGTGGAAAGAATTTGTGTATTCCATTGTCTTCTGCTGAGGAAAGTTTGTGTTCTTTCACTAGTACCTTTTGACCAACTTGATACTGTTGAAACTTCTTCCGCTGATCTTTGGTTTTGTTTCTGCTTTCAGCCTTAGTGCGTAATCTTCTTCATACGATCTCGATCACTGGTTCATCGTTGATTGAACAGTCGTAGTCTGGAAATTGAATGTTTGGCGTGATTTTGGTATCAGGTTCTTGTCCAAACAGTATTTGATATGGTGTACACCCAGTAGACTGGTGATGTGAGTGATTGATCCAATGGAGTATAACAATATTATGTGTTTTTAAAATGTTCCCAGACCTTCTAGCCATTTTTTTTTTTTAACCAACAAAGGTTTTATAACATCGTGTACAATGTTTGATAATTTACGGTGGTGCAAGGTTGTATTCGGTATAATACAGTACAGTGGCGTAAAATACATTTGATAGTAGGCAAGCATTGGTCTAAAACCTTACTTATATTATAATGTCAGAAAATCACAGGAGTAAAGAGAATTGCTACTTATATAAATGTTATGAAGATTGGATCAGTTTTAATACACTTTTTTGATATTCTCGAAGAACAGTATATAAAACAGAACCATCCCACGATACTCGACCTTTATTCTGGCTCATGGTCCGCTCAAAATAAAAGTAAAATTAAACAGATTTTTATTAATTGTATATTGGCAAAACATTATGTTTATGTTTTTATGTCGATCAACGTTTCCGTTAGTTCGAATATTTATCATAACACGTGTGTTTATAGCCTATATGTGCCCTTAAATGTATCATATAATGAGACAATTTTCTAATTTTTTTTGAATTTTTCTTCACACTTTTCTACAACACACATATAACGTATTTCGTTTGAATGCCGACACAGAACATGGCACTTGAGGTTAGACAAATCTCTGTGATATGTCTGGCAAATTTCACATTTGAATGGTTATCCACCCGTGTGAATCAATCATTTTGTGCCTAGCCAGATGGTGCTTAATTATAAAGGTTTTTTGGCAGATTTCATTTTGAAACAGTCTTATAACCGGTGTGTAATATCAACCTTAGTCGCGAGGCTTAAAAAGATCAACAACAAAAAAAAAAAAATAATAAAAAATTACAACGGTATGGTTTTTCGCCGGTATGTATCTTCAAATGTCTGAGTAAATGGTGTAAGAGTTTGAATTTAGATTTTCAGACCTTTCATTAAAACCGGCTCAAAACTGCGACAGCCACGGCTTAAAAAAACTTGTAAACAGCTGTTGGCCAAGAGTCATTCGATCCTAAGCCCGTGTTGAGAATCCGTTTTCGAATCGCCCGTGAGGCGGGGAGGGAATCCGGTCCGTATTACGAAACCCCCGACGCTGATTAGACACCCCAATAGTGGTTCGGCGGTCTATTGTCTCGTCCGGAATAAACAAATAGAAACGCCCGAGGGTCAGGCAAGAGTTCTCATTTCTCTGAAGCATAGCGCCATGTCTGATCTCTTATTATTTTCGAACAATATAATATCCATGTATCATAGGGAACACATGGAAAAAAATCCAGTCAAAATCGAACCGATGATTATTGAGTTTAAATTATACAAAAAAATGCGCTTACAGCTCAATATATTAGTATACACTACTTCCGAGAGGCCGTTTTTTAAATATTGTAAATTGTAATAAATGTTTAAGTGTGAAACGTGTCCAGCGTATTTTAAGCGGAGACAGGATCGTGAGAAATAAGAAAAAACATGCAGGCGTATATTTTTCATGCATCATGACGTGTACTTCAACGTTCAGTTACAGATCTGATCGTACCTGTCATAATATGAATAACGTAGAAATATATTTAATTATTTTATAAAGGAATCGTTCGTGCATATCATATTATTGAAATAGCACATCAATTGTACACAGCCTAATGATGACCAGACCAGACCTTCAATCCAATATGTTAAACCTTCGAATGCGGTATCCGATATCAGTAAGACCGCGACGGATGCAATTGAAAGTCATCCGGATTCTACAGGAGATTAGTTTTTTTTTCAATTCTTACATTTTCTTAACTTAACTATTCGAAAAATCACAATTATTATAAACAGTCTACCATTTCGATATCATATTACACATTATCATTTATCAGGCAAGACAATATCATTGTAATTTATGTATTATTTAAATATTGAATTAACACTGCCCACGCCGCCGTCGATAAACGATCGGCGGCCTGTAATCGTGTTATGCAGTGACGACAAAAACGTGCCGACGCTGAGCGCAATAAAACAATGCCGTCGACGTTACATCGCCTTCTTCGATATAATTTCCTCATTTTCGGCGGACCGTCAACGCGTACTTAACGAATAATGATAGCATTGACAGACAAATAGATTTTTAATGCTGACTCCGTGTGCAACAACGCGATGTGTGAAAAATAATTGAAAATGCGTATGTCATTGACATTTTATAGGATATGGTATCAATGAACGACAAAACGCAGCCATCGCCGCCGATGACCACTAACATAATAATTCACCCGGTAGCGCATCCAACAGTCGCCGGTACAGCAGCGCTACCTGTTGACTCAAGCGCGTAGTATACGAGAATTTAAAATAACTAACTACTGAATATTTTATATATATTTTTTACAAATATAGAATGGGGCTCTCCGATAAAATACAGTATTCATATTAAAATTAAAAATATACAATATAATTGTAATCACGTTTCATTAGCATTCAGGTGTTATCAATGACTTACATGGATTTTACGATTATAATATTGTAAATATAGATACAATGAGATAGTTTTCTTTTAATTTCTATTTGAAAATTCAACATGAAAAACAAAAAACCTTCATACCCATGTTTATATTTTGATATGTTAGGCTTACCACTTGTAAGACGGAGGCAACAATTAATGAACGACTAAAGTCATCTTAAAATAATATTATTTGGTCCGGGGAGAGAGTCCGCCATCCACAACCTGGGCATGGCACGGCCGATACCCACGGATGCCCCCGGATATTTTGCCACGCTGATTTGACAACCCTAGTGTTCGGGGCTCTATTGTCTCGTCCAGGCGACCGGAATAAATGAAAATAGAAACGCCGGAGGATCCGGGAAGAGTTCTCATTTCTCTGAAGCATAGCGTCATGTCTTATCTCTAATTATTTTCGAACAATATATCCATTTATCTATAAAATAAAAGCGATTTAATTTATTTGATATTTTAAGAATATAATTTACTATGAAATATGAATTGTAATTAAAATATTTTAAATTTAAATTATTTCAAGTCACTATGTATATGGACAGTTGGCACACCATAATTGGTAGCATGGCTAAATCATAATTTAGTGAATTTGGTCTAAGATAATTCTCGTATATATATTATTTTTTATTTATTTACTGAGTAAATTGTCTACAATTGTTAAATATATAATATTGCAGTATAACAATATTATGTGTTTTTAAAATGTTCCCAGACCTTCTAGTTTTTTTTTAACCAACAAAGGTTTTATAACACGACTTGTTATACAGTTTGAACCAGCGTATGCTGGCCCCAGACACGGCAGAGTGGACGATACTACGGACGGCGGCTCCACGGACGGACGGCGGAATGCGGCGTACGTTGGCGGCGGCGGAGGCGATACGAGTGAACGGATAGCTTTCCGGGACCATGTGTCAGTTTGAACCACCTATTGCTGGCCCCAGCCACTAGTTTGTCACCGGTCCGCCTTGACTCGTATACCGTGGGTATGGCGAGGTAACTACGGAGTTCGTTTTTCGATGTCTAGTCGTCTCTCTAGAAGTGTATGTATGGACTATCGCGGCGGCTTCCGTCTGCGGGAATGGCCGGTAGTAGTGGGTATCTTTTGTTGGTATTAGGTGGTATGGTATATTTACCACTGTGGGTGGTGTGTTATTGCTTTTTTTTTTTTCTTCATTTCGTTGTTGGCGTATGAGCAGCCGTGTTTCCTTATATAATTCTTTTTCCCTCTGCTTATTACTGATTTTGTTATGGAGTGAAGTCTGAGGTGTAGTATGAGGTATTACCCCACTGTCCCTTTTCTCTGCAAGTGGAGGATGTAGGTTTTGTTGAAACGATTTCTTCATGCTAGATAAGAGTTTGTCCTCCTCTTTTGTAGGGTTTTCGGTGGGTGTTTCTGGTGTCTGTCTGGCTCGGATGGTATCCGGTATTGTGAATGTCGGTTCCAATCTATACTGTGTGAGCTTAGCTGCAGCTTGTCTATTATATTTGGCCTGTGCTTTTAACTGTATTATAGAACCCATTGGTTGCGTGACTGTTGGTTGAATCCGCTGAATAGAAATATCGGCCTGGTACTCGCTGTCTAGTTCCAGATATTCCGGTCCGAACAGCTCAAGTATCCTATCCGAGTGGTGTCGGACATTTTCGTGTTCCATGACTACTCCTAGCGTTACTTAATTTTGATGGCCTATAGGAGTTAAGAAGGTCATGGTCACAAACAGGTTTATTTAATGGTTTAATTAGGATGAGTGAAGGATTGATCCACTGGGTATACCAGGATCAGGAGGAAAGCACAAGACTCCATCTTGGGCATCAGACGGAGTGTAATAAGGTTCAGTATTTTTTTATATTGCACCGAATGACTTGTCGACCTTCGTCTTCTAACATCACAGTGTTGTTATCGTAGGTTTGAATGACAGTATATGGTCCTTTGTAAAGTGGAAAGAATTTGTGTATTCCATTGTCTTCTGCTGAGGAAAGTTTGTGTTCTTTCACTAGTACCTTTTGACCAACTTGATACTGTTGAAACTTCTTCCGCTGATCTTTGGTTTTGTTTCTGCTTTCAGCCTTAGTGCGTAATCTTCTTCATACGATCTCGATCACTGGTTCATCGTTGATTGAACAGTCGTAGTCTGGAAATTGAATGTTTGGCGTGATTTTGGTATCAGGTTCTTGTCCAAACAGTATTTGATATGGTGTACACCCAGTAGACTGGTGATGTGAGTGATTGATCCAATGGAGTATAACAATATTATGTGTTTTTAAAATGTTCCCAGACCTTCTAGCCATTTTTTTTTTTTAACCAACAAAGGTTTTATAACATCGTGTACAATGTTTGATAATTTACGGTGGTGCAAGGTTGTATTCGGTATAATACAGTACAGTGGCGTAAAATACATTTGATAGTAGGCAAGCATTGGTCTAAAACCTTACTTATATTATAATGTCAGAAAATCACAGGAGTAAAGAGAATTGCTACTTATATAAATGTTATGAAGATTGGATCAGTTTTAATACACTTTTTTGATATTCTCGAAGAACAGTATATAAAACAGAACCATCCCACGATACTCGACCTTTATTCTGGCTCATGGTCCGCTCAAAATAAAAGTAAAATTAAACAGATTTTTATTAATTGTATATTGGCAAAACATTATGTTTATGTTTTTATGTCGATCAACGTTTCCGTTAGTTCGAATATTTATCATAACACGTGTGTTTATAGCCTATATGTGCCCTTAAATGTATCATATAATGAGACAATTTTCTAATTTTTTTTGAATTTTTCTTCACACTTTTCTACAACACACATATAACGTATTTCGTTTGAATGCCGACACAGAACATGGCACTTGAGGTTAGACAAATCTCTGTGATATGTCTGGCAAATTTCACATTTGAATGGTTATCCACCCGTGTGAATCAATCATTTTGTGCCTAGCCAGATGGTGCTTAATTATAAAGGTTTTTTGGCAGATTTCATTTTGAAACAGTCTTATAACCGGTGTGTAATATCAACCTTAGTCGCGAGACTTAAAAAGATCAACAACAAAAAAAAAAAAATAATAAAAAATTACAACGGTATGGTTTTTCGCCGGTATGTATCTTCAAATGTCTGAGTAAATGGTGTAAGAGTTTGAATTTAGATTTTCAGACCTTTCATTAAAACCGGCTCAAAACTGCGACAGCCACGGCTTAAAAAAACTTGTAAACAGCTGTTGGCCAAGAGTCATTCGATCCTAAGCCCGTGTTGAGAATCCGTTTTCGAATCGCCCGTGAGGCGGGGAGGGAATCCGGTCCGTATTACGAAACCCCCGACGCTGATTAGACACCCCAATAGTGGTTCGGCGGTCTATTGTCTCGTCCGGAATAAACAAATAGAAACGCCCGAGGGTCAGGCAAGAGTTCTCATTTCTCTGAAGCATAGCGCCATGTCTGATCTCTTATTATTTTCGAACAATATAATATCCATTTATCATAGGGAACACATGGAAAAAAATCCAGTCAAAATCGAACCGATGATTATTGAGTTTAAATTATACAAAAAAATGCGCTTACAGCTCAATATATTAGTATACACTACTTCCGAGAGGCCGTTTTTTAAATATTGTAAATTGTAATAAATGTTTAAGTGTGAAACGTGTCCAGCGTATTTTAAGCGGAGACAGGATCGTGAGAAATAAGAAAAAACATGCAGGCGTATATTTTTCATGCATCATGACGTGTACTTCAACGTTCAGTTACAGATCTGATCGTACTTGTCATAATATGAAAAACGTAGAAATATATTTAATTATTTTATAAAGGAATCGTTCGTGCATATCATATTATTGAAATAGCACATCAATTGTACACAGCCTAATGATGACCAGACCAGACCTTCAATCCAATATGTTAAACCTTCGAATGCGGTATCCGATATCAGTAAGACCGCGACGGATGCAATTGAAAGTCATCCGGATTCTACAGGAGATTAGTTTTTTTTCAATTCTTACATTTTCTTAACTTAACTATTCGAAAAATCACAATTATTATAAACAGTCTACCATTTCGATATCATATTACACATTATCATTTATCAGGCAAGACAATATCATTGTAATTTATGTATTATTTAAATATTGAATTAACACTGCCCACGCCGCCGTCGATAAACGATCGGCGGCCTGTAATCGTGTTATGCAGTGACGACAAAAACGTGCCGACGCTGAGCGCAATAAAACAATGCCGTCGACGTTACATCGCCTTCTTCGATATAATTTCCTCATTTTCGGCGGACCGTCAACGCGTACTTATAACGAATAATGATAGCATTGACAGACAAATAGATTTTTAATGCTGACTCCGTGTGCAACAACGCGATGTGTGAAAAATAATTGAAAATGCGTATGTCATTGACATTTTATAGGATATGGTATCAATGAACGACAAAACGCAGCCATCGCCGCCGATGACCACTAACATAATAATTCACCCGGTAGCGCATCCAACAGTCGCCGGTACAGCAGCGCTACCTGTTGACTCAAGCGCGTAGTATACGAGAATTTAAAATAACTAACTACTGAATATTTTATATATATTTTTTACAAATATAGAATGGGGCTCTCCGATAAAATACAGTATTCATATTAAAATTAAAAATATACAATATAATTGTAATCACGTTTCATTAGCATTCAGGTGTTATCAATGACTTACATGGATTTTACGATTATAATATTGTAAATATAGATACAATGAGATAGTTTTCTTTTAATTTCTATATGAAAATTCAACATGAAAAACAAAAAACCTTCATACCCATGTTTATATTTTGATATGTTAGGCTTACCACTTGTAAGACGGAGGCAACAATTAATGAACGACTAAAGTCATCTTAAAATAATATTATTTGGTCCGGGGAGAGAGTCCGCCACCCACAACCTGGGCATGGCACGGCCGATACCCACGGATGCCCCCGGATATTTTGCCACGCTGATTTGACAACCCTAGTGTTCGGGGCTCTATTGTCTCGTCCAGGCGACCGGAATAAATGAAAATAGAAACGCCGGAGGATCCGGGAAGAGTTCTCATTTCTCTGAAGCATAGCGTCATGTCTTATCTCTAATTATTTTCGAACAATATATCCATTTATCTATAAAATAAAAGCGATTTAATTTATTTGATATTTTAAGAATATAATTTACTATGAAATATGAATTGTAATTAAAATATTTTAAATTTAAATTATTTCAAGTCACTATGTATATGGACAGTTGGCACACCATAATTGGTAGCATGGCTAAATCATAATTTAGTGAATTTGGTCTAAGATAATTCTCGTATATATATTATTTTTTATTTATTTACTGAGTAAATTGTCTACAATTGTTAAATATATAATATTGCAGTATAACAATATTATGTGTTTTTAAAATGTTCCCAGACCTTCTAGCCATTTTTTTTTTAACCAACAAAGGTTTTATAACACGACTTGTTATACAGTTTGAACCAGCGTATGCTGGCCCCAGACACGGCAGAGTGGACGATACTACGGACGGCGGCTCCACGGACGGACGGCGGAATGCGGCGTACGTTGGCGGCGGCGGAGGCGATACGAGTGAACGGATAGCTTTCCGGGACCATGTGTCAGTTTGAACCACCTATTGCTGGCCCCAGCCACTAGTTTGTCACCGGTCCGCCTTGACTCGTATACCGTGGGTATGGCGAGGTAACTACGGAGTTCGTTTTTCGATGTCTAGTCGTCTCTCTAGAAGTGTATATATGGACTATCGCGGCGGCTTCCGTCTGCGGGAATGGCCGGTAGTAGTGGGTATCTTTTGTTGGTATTAGGTGGTATGGTATATTTACCACTGTGGGTGGTGTGTTATTGCTTTTTTTTTTTTCTTCATTTCGTTGTTGGCGTATGAGCAGCCGTGTTTCCTTATATAATTCTTTTTCCCTCTGCTTATTACTGATTTTGTTATGGAGTGAAGTCTGAGGTGTAGTATGAGGTATTACCCCACTGTCCCTTTTCTCTGCAAGTGGAGGATGTAGGTTTTGTTGAAACGATTTCTTCATGCTAGATAAGAGTTTGTCCTCCTCTTTTGTAGGGTTTTCGGTGGGTGTTTCTAGTGTCTGTCTGGCTCGGATGGTATCCGGTATTGTGAATGTCGGTTCCAATCTATACTGTGTGAGCTTAGCTGCAGCTTGTCTATTATATTTGGCCTGTGCTTTTAACTGTATTATAGAACCCATTGGTTGCGTGACTGTTGGTTGAATCCGCTGAATAGAAATATCGGCCTGGTACTCGCTGTCTAGTTCCAGATATTCCGGTCCGAACAGCTCAAGTATCCTATCCGAGTGGTGTCGGACATTTTCGTGTTCCATGACTACTCCTAGCGTTACTTAATTTTGATGGCCTATAGGAGTTAAGAAGGTCATGGTCACAAACAGGTTTATTTAATGGTTTAATTAGGATGAGTGAAGGATTGATCCACTGGGTATACCAGGATCAGGAGGAAAGCACAAAACTCCATCTTGGGCATCAGACGGAGTGTAATAAGGTTCAGTATTTTTTTATATTGCACCGAATGACTTGTCGACCTTCGTCTTCTAACATCACAGTGTTGTTATCGTAGGTTTGAATGACAGTATATGGTCCTTTGTAAAGTGGAAAGAATTTGTGTATTCCATTGTCTTCTGCTGAGGAAAGTTTGTGTTCTTTCACTAGTACCTTTTGACCAACTTGATACTGTTGAAACTTCTTCCGCTGATCTTTGGTTTTGTTTCTGCTTTCAGCCTTAGTGCGTAATCTTCTTCATACGATCTCGATCACTGGTTCATCGTTGATTGAACAGTCGTAGTCTGGAAATTGAATGTTTGGCGTGATTTTGGTATCAGGTTCTTGTCCAAACAGTATTTGATATGGTGTACACCCAGTAGACTGGTGATGTGAGTGATTGATCCAATGGAGTATAACAATATTATGTGTTTTTAAAATGTTCCCAGACCTTCTAGCCATTTTTTTTTTTTTAACCAACAAAGGTTTTATAACATCGTGTACAATGTTTGATAATTTACGGTGGTGCAAGGTTGTATTCGGTATAATACAGTACAGTGGCGTAAAATACATTTGATAGTAGGCAAGCATTGGTCTAAAACCTTACTTATATTATAATGTCAGAAAATCACAGGAGTAAAGAGAATTGCTACTTATATAAATGTTATGAAGATTGGATCAGTTTTAATACACTTTTTTGATATTCTCGAAGAACAGTATATAAAACAGAACCATCCCACGATACTCGACCTTTATTCTGGCTCATGGTCCGCTCAAAATAAAAGTAAAATTAAACAGATTTTTATTAATTGTATATTGGCAAAACATTATGTTTATGTTTTTATGTCGATCAACGTTTCCGTTAGTTCGAATATTTATCATAACACGTGTGTTTATAGCCTATATGTGCCCTTAAATGTATCATATAATGAGACAATTTTCTAATTTTTTTTGAATTTTTCTTCACACTTTTCTACAACACACATATAACGTATTTCGTTTGAATGCCGACACAGAACATGGCACTTGAGGTTAGACAAATCTCTGTGATATGTCTGGCAAATTTCACATTTGAATGGTTATCCACCCGTGTGAATCAATCATTTTGTGCCTAGCCAGATGGTGCTTAATTATAAAGGTTTTTTGGCAGATTTCATTTTGAAACAGTCTTATAACCGGTGTGTAATATCAACCTTAGTCGCGAGGCTTAAAAAGATCAACAACAAAAAAAAAAAAATAATAAAAAATTACAACGGTATGGTTTTTCGCCGGTATGTATCTTCAAATGTCTGAGTAAATGGTGTAAGAGTTTGAATTTAGATTTTCAGACCTTTCATTAAAACCGGCTCAAAACTGCGACAGCCACGGCTTAAAAAAACTTGTAAACAGCTGTTGGCCAAGAGTCATTCGATCCTAAGCCCGTGTTGAGAATCCGTTTTCGAATCGCCCGTGAGGCGGGGAGGGAATCCGGTCCGTATTACGAAACCCCCGACGCTGATTAGACACCCCAATAGTGGTTCGGCGGTCTATTGTCTCGTCCGGAATAAACAAATAGAAACGCCCGAGGGTCAGGCAAGAGTTCTCATTTCTCTGAAGCATAGCGCCATGTCTGATCTCTTATTATTTTCGAACAATATAATATCCATTTATCATAGGGAACACATGGAAAAAAATCCAGTCAAAATCGAACCGATGATTATTGAGTTTAAATTATACAAAAAAATGCGCTTACAGCTCAATATATTAGTATACACTACTTCCGAGAGGCCGTTTTTTAAATATTGTAAATTGTAATAAATGTTTAAGTGTGAAACGTGTCCAGCGTATTTTAAGCGGAGACAGGATCGTGAGAAATAAGAAAAAACATGCAGGCGTATATTTTTCATGCATCATGACGTGTACTTCAACGTTCAGTTACAGATCTGATCGTACTTGTCATAATATGAAAAACGTAGAAATATATTTAATTATTTTATAAAGGAATCGTTCGTGCATATCATATTATTGAAATAGCACATCAATTGTACACAGCCTAATGATGACCAGACCAGACCTTCAATCCAATATGTTAAACCTTCGAATGCGGTATCCGATATCAGTAAGACCGCGACGGATGCAATTGAAAGTCATCCGGATTCTACAGGAGATTAGTTTTTTTTCAATTCTT
Organism: Metopolophium dirhodum; assembly: GCF_019925205.1. Lineage (NCBI taxonomy): Eukaryota > Metazoa > Arthropoda > Insecta > Hemiptera > Aphididae > Metopolophium > Metopolophium dirhodum. The sequence goes on from NC_083560.1 coordinate 136,432,560, forward strand.
ACATTTTCTTAACTTAACTATTCGAAAAATCACAATTATTATAAACAGTCTACCATTTCGATATCATATTACACATTATCATTTATCAGGCAAGACAATATCATTGTAATTTATGTATTATTTAAATATTGAATTAACACTGCCCACGCCGCCGTCGATAAACGATCGGCGGCCTGTAATCGTGTTATGCAGTGACGACAAAAACGTGCCGACGCTGAGCGCAATAAAACAATGCCGTCGACGTTACATCGCCTTCTTCGATATAATTTCCTCATTTTCGGCGGACCGTCAACGCGTACTTAACGAATAATGATAGCATTGACAGACAAATAGATTTTTAATGCTGACTCCGTGTGCAACAACGCGATGTGTGAAAAATAATTGAAAATGCGTATGTCATTGACATTTTATAGGATATGGTATCAATGAACGACAAAACGCAGCCATCGCCGCCGATGACCACTAACATAATAATTCACCCGGTAGCGCATCCAACAGTCGCCGGTACAGCAGCGCTACCTGTTGACTCAAGCGCGTAGTATACGAGAATTTAAAATAACTAACTACTGAATATTTTATATATATTTTTTACAAATATAGAATGGGGCTCTCCGATAAAATACAGTATTCATATTAAAATTAAAAATATACAATATAATTGTAATCACGTTTCATTAGCATTCAGGTGTTATCAATGACTTACATGGATTTTACGATTATAATATTGTAAATATAGATACAATGAGATAGTTTTCTTTTAATTTCTATTTGAAAATTCAACATGAAAAACAAAAAACCTTCATACCCATGTTTATATTTTGATATGTTAGGCTTACCACTTGTAAGACGGAGGCAACAATTAATGAACGACTAAAGTCATCTTAAAATAATATTATTTGGTCCGGGGAGAGAGTCCGCCATCCACAACCTGGGCATGGCACGGCCGATACCCACGGATGCCCCCGGATATTTTGCCACGCTGATTTGACAACCCTAGTGTTCGGGGCTCTATTGTCTCGTCCAGGCGACCGGAATAAATGAAAATAGAAACGCCGGAGGATCCGGGAAGAGTTCTCATTTCTCTGAAGCATAGCGTCATGTCTTATCTCTAATTATTTTCGAACAATATATCCATTTATCTATAAAATAAAAGCGATTTAATTTATTTGATATTTTAAGAATATAATTTACTATGAAATATGAATTGTAATTAAAATATTTTAAATTTAAATTATTTCAAGTCACTATGTATACAGAACATTTTAGCGAATCAATTGATATAAGACCGTCTTTTTCAAAAACAAAACCTGGATCAAAACGTTCGGCAGAAAAAACAAGTGCATCATACAGAGATAATATCAGCGAACGCTTGAGATCAGAAGATTTTGATGTTGAAGTATTTAATTCGCTAACATTCAGACAAGGAGATGGCGTTGTGACAATAAAGACGCCTTTTGAAGAAAACGGAAAGGATCTTTGGGTGCTAAGTCATTATAAGGTTACTAACATCGAGAATGTACCAGTAAAGGACAGGTAAATACATTGGTTTAAATTTAAAAACTATTGCTGAATCTGTTTTTTTTTTTACTGATTTTATTTACTTCTTTTGTTTTTAAATAAAATAATTTGTTGTAATAGATGGAAGTTCAGTGAAGCTACTGTTAGATTGTACACGACCGACGAATCAAAAGATCAAACACTTCATACTGGTCTTAATGAGACAATGCAAATTATATTTGATAAATTACTAACCGATCCAAAGCGTCAAACTATTAAAAGCAAGACGGTTGTTTGATTATTATACGGAAAAATGAGTTTCATTTAATAAAACAAAATATTATTATACATGTATGTTTTTATTTGTTCAATACTCAAAGGTCTTGGAAAACATAAACCTATAAACTATATAGTATGTCTGAAATTTCTAATTGAAACATTGCTATCAATTCTGTACTATCAAAATTCAATCTACTTATTTACTGAAAACATAAAATTTGAAACTAAAACGCATTAAAACTATTCTTTATGATTAAAGGTGACATGTAATTTAAGAAAAAAAGGCAAGTTTATTATTGAATAAAAAAGTTTTTATTTTTTAAATGAATAATTATTAAACATATTTATATATTTTATATTATTAGATCTTGTAAAATCATATCGGACAATGTGTTAAAATGAAATTGTAATATTTCATATAAAAATGATGTGTCATCGTTCTGTAAATGATTATAATAATTAAAATCATAGTTTTGAATATATTGGTTGGTAAATTCGTTCCTTTGGCAAGTGGATGGCAGACCACGGACATCATTTTTAATTAGGTCATATGCAGTGTTGAAAGTAATTTGATAATTTGCTAAACGTTTTTGCTTGTCTACCACATACAAATCAATCAAATTCTGTAATTGACGAAGCCGGTACAAATCTACGTGTGTCAAGGTAATATATTCCTCGTTTAGATGTAGGGTAATTGAACTCTGTTTAACATTAATTGAATATGAAAAGGAATCGGTAATCTTTACACGCCTCACCCTGGTATTTAGGTTATTAATAATTGAATTGTAATTAGATTCAGACATCAGTTTGAACTATTCTTCTAAACTTAATGTAATAATTTTCTTTGAAAGTTTACATTCTAATAATAAAATAATTGAAATCTGCTTATTAATTAGTAATCCAACTGTAATACTTTTCTTGTTAAAAGCTCGGATGTCGAATGTAGACTTACAGACAATTATTGGTGGACACATAATGAAGTTTTTTTTTGCTAAAAAAGTACACAATAAAAAGTAGGATATAACTGTTAGGAGTTATACATTGGACTGTTAGTTTTTTCCTTTGCAGTCATATTATATACTAAAACTCAGATAAAAAAAAAAAATGCAAAAAATGTGAACGTACAGTTAGCCAATTAGTGCATACTAGAGAGGGAATTTACATATTATACTTACTAACCTGATACCTGAAAAACATTTTAAATTATTATATACGCACTAACCCGCTAGGCTATACGTCCACGAGATATTAAATCGAATAATAAAACATTTAAGATAAAACATTCAATTTTTTTTTTATTTTTTTTTTTTATTCAATACAGCAAATATTATAAACAGTATATTATATAAAAAAAAACATGATTTAACAAATGGTGTCGTACGAACCGGTTTCACAATTACAAATAACTTCGGTTTTACAATATTTACTTAAGACTTTTTGAACAAACTGATTACCTTTCATTAATAATACATATAAACATTTTGGTGAGAATCGGGTATGTTCTATAAAACAATTATCATCGATTTCAAAACTATGTAGAATTACTCCACACCAATGACATTGAACTGCGTCATCGAGATTGATATAGTAAAATCCACATTCTGAGAGCTTGTACTTATTCTGGCCGGTATTTGAAAGAAAACTTTTAAAAGATCGTAACCTAGATACAAATGCAGAGAATTCTGGATACGCTGGCGTTGAATTGAATCGTATTTGATCGACCAATGACTGGACATCGTTTGCGCATTTTTGAAAATTCATTTTTGAAGAAATTAAATAACTTATACAATTTAATAAAACTTTGAGAAAATAAAGAAAAATGAGACACGACTTGAGTGAACGATGGATCATTAGTAACTGAATATGAAAAAAATAATCAGCAATCAGCTTATAACTTAAAATTATTGTAAATAATAAATAATGTTTTTATCATTATTAAAAAAATCAGTGTAACCAACATGAGTAAAAATGAAATACAGTACATTTTTTCGAGGTAAAATTTACTAACAATCAGTGTGAAATGTGTTACACGGTAAATCTGAGTGCTCCAAGGGGGACATTCCCCCTTGAAAAAAATTGGCTGTGAACATACAAATATATACTACTAAGCTCCTTAGAAGCAGTTATTAGCAAATAGCAATAGCGCATACAAGATTTTTTTTCTAATAATATTAGAAATTAAAGCATTTAGCATAGTATATTAAAATTAAATTCCCAAGAATTCATTATAATATGAAAGATACTTGGAAATGTGCATTATACTATTATTTACTAAACAAATCATTGTATTTTTAATATTCAATATAGTAAAAAAAGTGATAATAATGAAAGTGAAGCCACAATGTCATAAATAACTAAACAAGCATAATATACTCAAATACATTATATAAACATACAAATAAATAATACTTTAAAATTAATAGTGTTCAGCGGCTTAACTCATAAGCATTCAAATTAATAATTAATGTAAAAAAAAAGTACCTACTTATCCACTATATTTATTTTTAATTTGGACCTGTAATCTAACCTTTAAAATATATTAATTATTTCATAATCATAAATAATTTATTGTTGTATGATTCAAAAGTTTAACTAATCAATGAAATTCAATTGTCTCTATTTTTAAAAATTATGATAGACTAAGTAATAAATTTCTTAACATATCATTATTTTTTGTAATTGTGTATTTTTTAGAATTTAAATTAATCTTAATATTATAAAATTTAATTATTTTAAATAATTAAGTCATTGGCTAGTTTTATCAAATTTAAATATGGAAATACATTAAATACAGAATTCAAATGTACCTTTTAATGTTAACTGTATCTAATGGTTCTTATATTATTTAACATAGTCCAATAATATTTACATAATTACATTGATATTGATTACCTGATCGGGCGTATCCTAACTATCATCAGATAGTTTTACCTCAACCTCTTGAGTGTCCTCACTAACTTGCAATAGTTGCAATGAGTGATCATCATTTAGCTCCTATAAAATGCCATTTAATTTATAATAAAATAAGTACCACCATTCACCAATACTAATTTAAAACATTTTTAGAAAACTTTTGAAGTTAGTACTTAAATAATTAAATAAATGAAATAAAAAAATGTATTTCTAAATTCTTACTGTTATTAGATTTGAAGTTGAGGGTTGTTCATAATTTTTTTTACACTTTTTGTGAAAAAATGACGTAATATTACCATGGGCAATCCTTTTTTTTTTCACTCATAATGTGAAAAACTTAAAAATGAAATAAATTTAATACTTATTGACTGAGTTATTGTCTAATAAATTTCCATTGACTAACCAAAACCAATAACAATTAACAATAATTTAAAAACACGTTATCACAGATTGCTTATCCTTATCAGTTATCACACTTTAATTGAGATCGCGGTTGTAGTGATTGTAGGTGCGCGTACCCGGTAACAAAAAACGAGCGTCTAGCAAGACGTAGCAATGCAATTCCAATTTTAAGGGGAAATAGTCACCGATTACAAGTAACGAATTTCTGGTTATAATATATTTGATAAGAAATAAAGACATGATGAGAAATTTGTTCGTGGGTTGTTTCTAGACGCTCGTAATGAAGGAAGACATTTCGGGGGGGAGGGGGGGGGGGGTTACGACCTCCTAACCCCCCCCCCCCCCCCCCTGCGTGCGCCACTGAGTTCAGTATCTGAAGGTACATTCAGTTGTTTACTATCTAAGCTTTTTCCTAGTTTCGAATTCATTAGAATACCTTCATCACTATTCCTACCATACGTGCCTACATCTACCACAATAAAATTATAATGAGCATCGACGAGAGCCATAAGTACCACTGAAAACGTCTTTTTGTAGTTAAAATATAGTGACCCACTATTTGGTGGTGCTTGGATTACTACATGCTTGCCGTCCAATGATCCAATACAGTTTGGAAAGTTCCAACATTTCCAAAACTCATCTGCGATTTCTCTCCATTTTTGGCTAGTGAGTATTGGCATTACTTCAGACATTAAAGTTTTGACCAAGGCTTCGCAAGTATTTGTCACTATTTGCATATACTGTCGAATGCCCCAAACGATAACTATATGAGATCATTTTAAACGAATCACCCGTAAAAAAAAATTTTCACCGTTGAAAAGCTGGCTGTGAACATACAAATATATACTACTCACAACAATTTTTTTTTTAATAATAATATACTATCGTCATACGCTATACCATAGGAGACGAACAATGACGGAACTTAACTAGATACTTACAACAACGCAGCTGGTATGATTGTTGATTGTCTCGCTGGCAATTCCATTGCTTCGACGTATTGACTAGTAATTGTTACTTTGATCAGGGTCCTTTCTCGGAGTAATTGGTAGGTGTACAGTCTCCCAACGGTGATTCAATGAAGAATTTGCCTCCTTGAATGGACTTAGATTGCAGAAAAAATTTCAAAATTTTTCGAAAATTCGAAAAAAATTTTTAATTATTTTTCCTGTTCTCTAAGGGCTGGTTTCACCATCTAGAGTTAAAGTGCGAGTAACCATTAACTCGAAGTTAACGAAAAAAATGGATTTCACGACTAGGAGTTAGGTGGTAACTCCTGGTTAGTAGAAATGTTGACTACCGGATTTTAACTCCAGATATTACTAGGGAATAACGAGCTAACTCTAGGTTATCATTTATCAATTTTTTTTTTTTTATCTTATCACCAATTGTCGTGAAATAATTGTGATTTCTTTTACACTTTACAATTTAATTTAAATAATAAAACTGTTGTGAAATACTGAAATATGGATCACCTAATATTATTTAATAATGATGAGGATAACGAGCTCGACGAAGTGGTTATTGCAATGCAACGACGACCTCGAATTTTTTACGAGCGAATCAACTACTTAGAATTCTACGACAACCATGATTTCATAAACAGATTTCGCCTTTCGAAAGAAACGTTTCGCTCTGTCTTGAGAATGATAGAAGCAGATATTCATCCACCTTCTCAAAGGTGAGTAACTTTTAATAACAGTATGCAGTTGCTATAAAAAAGACAATTATCTTATTGCTACATTTTCTGATTTTTTTCAGGAACAGAGCAATATTAGCACCATGTAAGTTGTACATGATGCTTAGGTACCTTGCAACAGGCTCATTTTTGCGAACTGTCGCGGACTTTACTGGTGTCAGTGAATCCTCAGCTTGTCGATACATTCATAAAGTTTGTAGAGCCATAGCAAGGCATAGGTCAAAATTCATTTATTTTCCAAAAAATGCAGTTGACATGAGGAAAGTAGTCTGTGGATTTTACAGCCGTAGTAGATTTCCTAGAGTGGTGGGAGCTGTGGATTGTACTCACATAAAAATTCAATCGCCCGGTTAGCAAAAAAATTATAAATTAGGCTGTCATAAATAGGTTCTATTAACCTTTAACCTCAGATGAGGTTTTCTGTATGATTAAACTATTGTTTGTCATGAATGTTTCAGGTGGTGATAATGCGGAAACATTCCGAAACAGGAAAGGGTATTTTTTCATCAATACACAATGTATTTGTAATCCATGGCTTAAAATAATGGACATAGTGGCGCGATGGCCGGGGTCTTGTCATGATCAAATTATTTTTGATAACTTCAATCAAACATAAATTTGAAACAGGGGTCATTAAAGGATACCTACTAGGAGACGGTGGTTATGAAGTTAAGTCTTACCTTATGACACCTCTGCTGAGCCCTACTACACGAAGCCAGCAGTTATACAACGAAAGCCAAATCAGGACAAGAAATGCTATTGAAAGGTAAATATTTCTTTGTATAATATTCATTATAAATGTAAACAGATACACACATAGGCGTGCGCAGGATTTTGGTTCCAGGGGGGCACATTAAAAATTAGGGCCCATAAACATGGTTTTGCACTTAGTCACTTTTGACATGATGGCGATGAAATGAGAATAGGCATTGTCTCAATTACTTATATAATGTTATTTGTTTTAATTTTTCAGATGTTTTGGTGTTCTCAAACGTAGGTTTCCTGTGCTCAGCAAAGGCATAACAGCAAGTTTAGTTAATACACAAGCAATAATTGTGGCGTGTGCTGTTATACATAACATTTGTATTGATATGCACGATGACCTTCCAAATGACGCATTTCAGCACGAGGGCTATGATAATGTGGATATTGCAGAAGACGACCATCAAAATGAAAATGTTATAGGAGTTGTGAGAGGTAGACAAGAAAGAGATATTCTGATCAAGGATCACTTTGCCAATTTAAATTAGAGTGAAATATTACTATTATTTTAACACTAATTAACAGAAAATGTATATTAATATTTTTTAAAATTGAAACCAATCATAAATCAACAGATTCTAAAGAAATCTAAGGTTTTCTATTAAAAATGTAATTGAAGTACTTTGAATATATTTTTTTAAATATTTGTACAACATGTGTTGTTTTGTGAAGATAATACCAAAGATATCCTAAATACTACAAATTATATTAAATAAATATTTATTTTTATAACTTGGAAAACTATAGGAATAGAAATATTGTACCTATTAAAATATAATACTTTTTGTCTATTTCATTGATTAGTCGAATTTTCTTATAAAAGCTAACATATAACTGAACAAATAATAAAATAACGTTATAACTTATACAATGATTTTGTAATTAACAATTCATTATATAGCTGATAGCCATGTCACTATCATAATATTGCAGATTATGGACATTTATAACCATTGTCATCGCTCATTGAAACAATACAAAAATATATTGAGAAATAGAGTTTATCAATGATGTTTGTATTGATTCATCTTTTATGGTCAACCAATTAGTGCATATTGTTAAACTAAACAATAATATTATAACCTATAGATCATACATTGCATTTTTTAAACAATGAAAGTTAGATAAGTTTCTTTAGATTAATTTTTAATAAGTACTCTTAATATTTTGTTTTACATAATACCATTGTTTAAATAATAATTATAATACATATTTAATAATAATAATAACATTTAACAGGTATAATAGTATACTCTAATAATTAGATAAAAACATTTGGGTTAATTAAAAATAAACAATTATTATCATTATTAGTTATTAATTTTTTTTTTCAGTAGTTTAATTTCTAGCAACAATTTTTCTTCTTCTAAGGCAACATTCCTTTTTTTTACTTCGTTCATTTCATATTGTTGTTCTAGGCATTTAATTTGTAATTCTACAAGTCTATCCCTGTTCTGTAATAAGTTTGTTGCCTCTGAAGACCTGCTCTTGGATCGTTTGTCTGAAAATTTAAAATAGTGTTATACAGTATGATTTTAGAATCTAAACTTGCTAATGTAATTGTAACTCACTATTGCTTCTAAGTGGAGTGCTTATACGCTGTTTTAAATTTTGAGGTGTTACAACATTCCACTGCAGTTTTTTACTGGTACTTGCACCTTAGAGAAAAGAACATTTTAAGATTTATATTACTTTTATAATACTGTATTATTGTAAAAATATTTAAGTCAAACATACCTTTATCAAGTTGGTTTGTCAAGCATATCGGTTGTTTGTCAAAAGGTGTACCAACTGTAATTGAAGTTGAATGTGTCCAAGGTTCTGGGTCTACTTTAAGTTAACAGAACAAAACTATTAAAAATAAGATAAATACAAAGATTTTTTTTAAACTACTTAAAGTTAAGTTACTTAAATACAAAATCTAATCAAGTTAAAATATAAGTAAAATAAATAAAATAGTAAATAAAATAATTACTACAAAAAATAACTAGTTACTATTGATTTTAACGAGTTAGATCAGATTACTTTACACATTTGATTCAACTTGTTAAGCCCCTGTACTTGTGTATAATATTCAAACTAGAAACATACCTTGATCAGGGATGACAGCAATGGGTTCTTCAATGTCACCAGGCATAACTAAAAAATAATATTACCCATATTATATTTTAGAAAACAGTTCTAAATTGTAACTGTTTATATTATGAAATTTAAACTTACCAGTCACGTAGCAGGTTATCTTCAAAATCATCTTCATTGTTTTCAAAAGTTTCAGCGTCTGAAAAAATCAGACAAAATCATCAAAACTATATAATTATAATTAATTTAATATTGTATCCTTTTTTTTGAAATACGGACAAAAAAAAAAAAGAAAAAGAAAATGAAAAAAGAAAAAAATACGGAACAAACACCAAAATCTGCATCACTATCAAAAACCGAAGGGAGGCCATCAACAGACAGTCGTATAATGTCTTTTACTTTTTGCTCAACATCGTCGAGAGGTTCAGCCTGGTTTTTTCCACCTCCTGTCATTATACCTTCCAATCTTGAATATGAGAGAGGACAATTTATAAAAATGAAAAGAAATGTGAATTGTCATGAAATAAATCTCAATTGTCCTTACCTTATTGTAGCACTTTTTTTCCGTACAACTTTTTTTAAGTTTTTGTACTTAAGCTGCAACTGGGCAACAGTCCTTGGAACTAGTAATCCTAAGCTGTTGAACTCAGCAGTGAGTTTTACCCAACATGCCTCTTTATCTTTCCACATTATGGAATCCGTTTTTTTTGTTCTCGATGACATGTTGGTATTTTCGAACCAACTCCACAAGAAATTCCTCCTCTCTTTTGTTAAAATTGACGTTTCTTTTTCTTTTTAGTTCTTTGCTTGGTTCCTTATTAAATACAAGAAGTATGTATAGAAACAAAGTAAAACACAACTCAACTCACGAGACACAAATACAATTTAATATTTAAAAAAAAAACTGAAGACGAAGTGCTAACTGGCAACATTTAAAAAAACTGATCACACCAACAGTTATCAGTATTCAGTGTTATCAATTCTATCAGCGGTGTTATCAACACTATCAGCGGAATATGAGGGGAAATTATGATTTATACCGTGAAAGAACTAGCTAACTTCAGATTTACTAACTTCCACCAATAATCTGGTGGTGAAACTGAATTAATGATAACTCAGGATTAGGTACTGGTAAACTCGGAGTTAACTAATCTACACTTTAACTCCTACATGGTGAAACCGGCCCTTAAAGGATAATAATCATAGAACAAAACTCGATCCATTATGGTTAGGGCCATACGAAGTCATAGCAATAGTAGGAAATGAAAATGTAGTTATACAGCGTGGGCGGCGTAGAATCACTGTTCATAGAAACAATGTTAAAAAATATTATAATGATGCACAGTCCGATTAAAATATATATAAATATATAGTTATTTATATTTAATTAACGTGTAAATTATTAATTTAATTTTAAGAAAAAAACTAAATAGGAAGCATAATACAAGCAATGTAAGACTAAACATTTTTTTTAAATTCTTTAAAAAAAAAAAAATATAAATTATAGATAAATTTTAATTTTAGGGACAGACAAAGGGAGTTCATTTTGGAACTTGAAATCGCACTCCAACAAGAATTACACGAAACATATACTATAGGGCCGGAGAACACACCGAGGTGTTTTATAGGTCATATCAATACTGCAAATAATAACGTTGAAGAACCTTTCACAACTCTCGAAATAACTAAAATAATAGAAATTATTACTAATATTATGTATGATTTGTCACCAAATTCAGTAACGTCAGTAGATACATTATGTAAACGACTAACAAATTATATGAAACTTTTATACGATCCAAGGTGTTTGCGCCGGGAACGGTACAATTATAACGTTTACATGCACAACTAAGGTCGGTTTAAAAACTAAAGCGGTCTAATCATGCATCATGTAAACGCTTTAAAGCGACCTTAATAACATAAACCGTCTTTATTTTAAGGACGCTCGAATATGTGGTTTAACCAAATTAAATCGGTTTAATAAATAAAGTCGGCTGTATTTTTGTCATGTAAACACTCGATAAACAAACCGATCACTTTTATTTTGATAAGTGATGAAATAATATCATGATAATACCCAAATATATATCAGATTTTATTTTACGTATATTAACGTAAAACTTTTTTTAATTGTTTTCAAGTTTTTAGTGAACTAAGTCGTATTATTACCTACTCTAATAAGTTTAATTATTAACTTCATTAGTTGTATATTATAAGAAATGAATAACTCTAACAAAAGATGCAGTTGGAGTGCTGCAGAAATTGCTACATTGGTTGATTCTGTTAAAGAAAATAATATAATGAAACTCCTTGATGGGAAACGATACAGAAACGCAGATGTAAGTAACAAAACTGATTTTCTTATGCAATTTAAAATAAAATAGTAGTATAAACTAATTTACCCAACTTCCAGATTTATGAAGTTGTAAGACTGGACTTAGAAAAAATTGGTTCATCTAAAACGGTTGCTCAAGTTCGAGCCAAGTGGAAGGCGCTCAAAAGTGGCTATTCTGAGAAGAACCGTTTCAACAAGATAAGTGGAAGCAACCGGATGTCTTGTGATTCAGAAAAAGATTTAGATGAAGTCCTTGGAACTCGTCCATCTATAAAACCACTGGACTTTGGAACAGACTCGACAAAAGAAAATGGTAAGGACCTTTGTTTAGCTTTTGTGTTAAAGAAACGACCAACTTAGGGCGGTTTTGATGTTAAATAATACATTGTAAATAACTTAAGATTAATCAATATAGGTGTATGTTCAATAGAACATTTTGTTTTTAGTTAAGGTTTGAACTTTGATGATATTTGAACATTGAACATATATTTATTTTTGTTTAAATTATTATTCCTTATTTTTAAATTTGTTTACTAATGTTATATTCTTTTTAACTTGCTGTGACATAATTAACTTATAAACTAAAGTCTACTCTCCCAATACAAGCTATGCTTATAGGGAGTGTTGCATATTATTTATCTGTCCTGTATTTTTTATGTGTATTGTGTACCTATAATTGCAAAATATATACATTATTGTTATATAGATAATATGTTTGCCCTAAGCTAAACACCTGCCCCAAGTAGCTTGTTGTAGCCAAGTAGCTTGAATTATACAAGTAACTTTATAACTAAATATTTGAGAATATAATTAATTCATGTAAATTCCTACTTATTTAAATTTTGTCTTAAAAATCATAAAATAACTTACCTAACTAATTAATATATAGATATGGAGTTCATTGATGCAGTTGAAGAAAATATAACAAGTGTTAACGAAGAAAATGAAGATGTCAGTTATGAAGTAGTTTACCAGCAAGAGGACCAGTTAGACTCAAGTTCAACACAGAAAAATGAAACAAAAACTCTATCCCAAAAAAGAGAATTTCGACGTAAAACTAGAAGTAAATTAACTTCTTTGTATACAAAATTACTTTTTTTTATGCATTTGCCTACATTTTAGATTCTGGCGACTTATTGAACATAATGGATTCTTTTCATAAGACTATGGAAGGACATAAAGATTTCATTAGAGAAGAGAATGAAAAACAGAGAAAATGGGAGGAAGATCTACTAAAAGCTGAACAAGAACAAGCACAGAAAGACAAAGCAGAATTTACTAGCCTTCTGACAAGTTTACTGAAGCCTAGAGATTAATTAATTACTATTATGTATATATTTTTAAAATAAAAAAAATTGTAAACCAAAGACTGGAAAATATTACAATAAGATATGAAAGTATTAAGTTTTAAATTTATTTTGTTTTTAAATGTTTAATTAAGATTTTTTAAATTGTATGTCTTACTTAATGTTGTACAGTTGATAGTTTTGATGGATTGTTATTATACATTTACCAAAGACTAAATATTAATTAATTACCATTATGTATATATTTTTAAAATAACAAAAAAAATTGTAAACCAAAGACTGGGGAATAATGCAATAAGATAAGAAAGTATTAAGTTTTAAAATTTATTTTGTTTTTTAATGTTTAATAAAGATGTTTTAAACTGTATGTCTTACATAATTTTGTACTGATGATTGTCTTAATGGATAGTTATTATACATATAGTTTTTTAACACTTCACGAATGTCCTTTGCTTGTGGTTCAGCCCGAGTAACCGTTACTTGTCGAGGTTGTGGTCTTTCAATATTAACTTCATTGACAGATCTTAACCAGCATGGATTGAAATTATCTTTTGAATTTTCAATTATATTGTGTAATATGACACAACTATGTACTATACTTGGCATGAATTTGTAATTAATATCAGCTCTTTTCAATAACACTCTCCATCTAGCTTTCAAACGGCCAAAAGCATTTTCAACACAAATTCTTACAGATGATAGGTAAGTATTAAATGACTCTTCTTCTGGTGTAAGAGCTCCTGTGTAACCCTTTAGCAACCAAGGTAATAGAGGATAAGCAGGGTCTCCAGCCAACATCAGTTGAATAGAGCAATCAGATATAATGCGACAATGATTTGGTAATTTATCTTTAGACTGTTTAAATATATTGGAATCTTTTAAAACAGTAGCATCGTGAACAGAACCTGGGTGCTTTACTGTTATATCTCTGAACAAATAATTACAATCAACAATACCTTGCATAACTATAGATGGCCAACCTTTACGATTGACAAAATCACGATATCCATTAGTAGGTGGTAATATAGGTATATGTGTTCCATCTATAGCTCCAAAAATTTGTACCATTCCAGTTACTTTTTCTACTGATTCAGCCAAAGCTATTGCTTCTGTCACTGAAGGCATTTTTAAATAAGATGGACCAAGTACCGTAATAATAGCAATACAAACATCATATACACAATTATGCACTGAACTCTTATGAACACCAAATAAACTTGCGACCACCCTATATTCTGCACATGATGCCAATTTGTACAAAGCAATAGCTACTTTTTTCTCTACACTCAATGGTTGACGTACAGCATTTTCAGATGGTTTAAGAAAATCATTCAACTTGAAACACATTAATTGGAATGTTTCTTTACTCATTCTGAAGTTTTCGAGCCAATCTTCTTCTTCAAAGTTGCTATTTACTATTCTGTCCCAAAAATCGGAGCTTCTGTTCTAAATATCATACATTCAAATTATAACAGTGACTGATTATTACAAAAATTAATAGGTATTGATATTGAGTACCTTCATCCACATCCTTCTGCTCATATGATTTAAATTAAAAGTAATCATATTGTACATGAATTGATTAATTATTTCTATAGCCATTTGAAGGTACATCATTTTTTTTTGAAATTGTCGTCGATGGCGTAGTAATAAGAGTTTATATTTACTACGACGCGCCTCGCATTTAAGTTTATACAGATTTAAACAAGCGATTGCTTGTATAGAATTCATTTTAGTCAGCGTTTAAATAATAAACAAAAAATATTAAAATTTAAGAAACAAATTACATATTTTTTAATATTTAAATATTTTAAATTTTAATATTTGATTATTGTGATAATGGATATGTGATATATGATAATGGAGCTGGAAAGAAATATTAATGTCATGGAATAATGAATTTTATAACATACCGATTTAATATTGAAGACCCACATGTAAACAGGTCAGGAATATTAGGTCGACTCATAATAAAAACGGTTTCAATTAAGAACGGCTCAACTCGTATCATGTAAACGTAGTCAATAATAGAGCGTGTTGCCCGGTCTCCAGAAATAATTCGCACTCACACCGACCGACCTGTGTCCGTGTGTATATCTGTATAGCGACTCAATAGAGGTGGACGGGGTCGCCGAGCAAAACTAGAGAGTGCCAGTGTGTGGTGGGTGTGTAGATGTATATGTATGTATTGTGTGTGTTTAAAACTAATAGTAGATAATAAAATAATGGTAACACGATTGTTGGTAATTAAGGTTGCATGAGTTGCTGTATATTTTATTAAAATAATAATAGAATGAAAAGTAACGTGAACGCTCAGGCCTTATGGTAAAGCAGAAACAAGGTATAATATAAATATGGCCCTTGTGGCGCAACAGAATAATAATATATATATATATATCCTTACGACCAATACGTAGAATATAAAAATAATAATATTACAGCAACATAACTGTGTAAAATATAATAATAAATGGCTCTTCTAGCCTAATAGAATAGATACAATATAATAGCATTAATAATATATAATAAATAACTCACAGTTTGTCGGTGATCTGCTGCCCAGCCGATACCTATAATAACTATAATAATGATGGATACAAATATAATAATTAATAATAAAAAACGGCACCCACAATGAGTCGAAACAATAATATTATAATCACAATAATAACGCCGGCGAATTGCGCCACGACAATAACGATAATAACGATGGCGATTTGCGCCACGACTATCACAATAATAACGGTGGCGATTAGCGCCTTACAATTAAAAATATAGTGGCGATTTGCGCACACACAATAATAAAAGGAATTTTGGCTATTTGAGCCTTAAAACGTTTACAAAAAATATAAATTTACGGCGATTAGCGCACGTACCGATTTCGCACACACTTGTTAACGGACTGGTAGACTGGACAACCGTGTTAAAATGATTGCGCAGCCGGTGCGGCGGCGGCGGTAATTAACTTATAATCTACGTAATGTTATATAATAATTCACAATCACACAATTAATACAAAAATAAAAACAATTATATGCGACGGTGTTGTGTGTGTGTGTGTGTCGGTCGTTGCGGTGTGCCTACGGCTCATCTACCGTCGTGGCGGCGACACAAGGGATATACTAGATTATGATAGGTGGTTTTAAGAAAAATATATACATATAAGACAATAAAATAAGGTAGTTAGTTTAATATAAATATAATTTTATACTTTTAGATTGATGATGATGATTGGTTGTCTAGTCAAATCTGACGAAATAAATACATCAGAACTCTTTAAATATACGCCTTATGGAAATGGCAAGGGATTATATTACGAAAATTTAGGACCTACTAGGATTATAGGGGCTGAATATAAACTTGTAACATATCTTTCGCTAAAGGAGTATAATACAAAATATGATTTATTGGGGGAAAAAATGAAAAATATCACAAAAATATGTACCGATCAAAAACATATCGATTTATGCGGGAAATACCAGATAGTAATAACGGATTTATACAGCGAAATAAGTAAACAAAAAGAACGTATGTATTTGTCATTAGGAAGTGGTATGGAACAATTCGATAATAAGCAACGGAAAAGAAGGGGGTTAGTAAACATAATAGGTAACGCTATGTACACGTTATTTGGCGTATGCGATGATAAATGCACTAAGAAAACACGGGAAGCTATAAAGCAAACAGAAGAATCGGGGGCTAATATACTACACATAATGAAGGCTCAAACAACATTAGTAAAAACAATAGTAAAAAATATAGGAAATACGTTAGAACAAACCGAACAATTATATAGAAACATTTCTACTAAGGAACAACAATTATACGTAAGAATGTTACAAATACAAACTAGAACTGACGATGTTTTAGACTTATTAATGGCAGGAGAAGTACATAATTTATACACAATAATCACAAATCAATACGCCTACGAAACTCAAACGTTAGGATAAATAGTAACAGCCGCTAGAGAAGGAATAATACACCCAAGTCTTATGACACCGCAAGAATTAGCATCAACTTTAAAATCAATAGAACTAACAATTAAGAAACAATATAGCATTCCTATGGGAACAAAAGCTTCGGAATTAAATGAATTTCAAAAAATTACTAAAATGAGTATTTACTATGAAAACGATAATTTAGTATTCATTACAAAAATACCGTTAGTTATTGACATTGAACTTACATTATACCATTTAATACCTATACCAATAATCCATGTTCAAAATAATACTGAAGGGTGGTATCTTCCAACAGTTACTTATAACAATATTGCAATAACTAAAGATAGAAAACGATTTACTACATATACAGACAAACAATTGGACGACTGTACGGAGACTACAATATATAGAATATGTAGAACACCACAGCCAATTATTCAAGAAAACAGTGAACGTCAACCATGCGAATTACAATTATTCAAAGGACCTGATACTACTTCTAATCAACGGAACTGTGCAATCGAAAAATTTAATCTACACAGAAACATATACCATAAATTGCGAAACAAAAACCCCTGGTTACATGTGGGAAGTGAAGCACTGACCGTAAGTTGTACAGATATGGTCGAGCCATTTACGCTAGATACTAATAAAATTGGAGAAATAACTATCGTGAACAATAATTGTCAAGTATTTACACAAGATGCAGTACTAACCGCCACAGAAGAGATTACCAACACGAATTATAAAGATTTCATACCTACAACTAACATAAAAAGCATTTTAGAGAAGATACCTGAACACATACATAGATTCGAAGTAAATAAAGAATGGGGGGACAATCCAAATATACAATTAACGGATCTACACAGCGTATCCAAGTCCTTGGATGAAGTACAACAAATGATAGACCAAGAAGTTTTAAGAGAACAAAGCCAAAAACACCAGTTTATACACAGTAACTTACTATATGTAACACTAGTATTAGCAGCACTATCTCTCGTACTCATAATAGCAATATATATATTAATTAAATGCAAATATATTAGTGATGAACAAGTAATAGATATACCCAGAAGGATAGTTAAATATAGACCATCAAACAGAAGTGACTACATAAGGGGGTTTGAAGAGACACCATTCACTCCACCACCGTCACCAAGATAATAAAAAAAAAAGAGAATAATATATAGAAAAAATATAGAAAAAATATATAAATAAAAAAAAATATATAATAATAAATAATAAGCTAATTAATTAATATTAATAATAATTATAATAGTAATGCAATCAAATAATATAATTGTTTCAGAAAATAAACAAGAGAACGTCAAAATAAAATATACGTTAACCATTAAATTAAAATTATAAACATGGGCGAAACTGCACAAATATCTTTAGATTATTCATTTACATTACATGCAATCGATTTTATTAAAGAATTAAAGGAAGTATTATTAACTAGTGCGCATATTCAATAAGTACGAAGAAACATAGTATACGTAAGCTGTTTTGAACACCATGTACTAGAAGCAAACAATAGAATGCCCGTACCATTATCAGAAGAAGAATTAGATTTAGTGATGATTCCTTTGACCACTTATCTTCATCCATTTTGTAACCTTACACGTCCGAATAGATCAATTTGTTTAACTATAGGTGCAGTATTAAATCAATTAATTAATAGACGTATCATTACCACCGAATTCTTTTTATAAATAAATCCTTGTAAAAAAAATAAATAAAAAAAAAAAATAATAATAAATAAATAAATAAATAAGAATAAATCAAATGAAAATAAATAAATAATAATAATATTAAATAAATAATAATATAAATTATAAATACGTACAAATAGAAAAAATAATACGTAAAAATAATATTTCATAAGTAATATTAACAGAAATTAGAATAGTAGTAATATTAACGTAACTATCGTAATAAATAATGAAATTTTAACTATTTCAGAGTATAAGAAGAACGAAATATAATTACACGTAAAAGTTTAATATATAAAGATTTTAACAGAGACAAACATGAACGAAAACATACCATTGTCGGCAGAACAACCATTGACACTACAAGCAATAGAATTTTTCAGAGAGCTGAAAAACGAATTATTAAACGGGCAGCACAATCAGTTCGTCCGGGGGGATATGATTTGTGTAGGATGTTTCAAACGACACGTCATAGAGGCTAATAGGAGAATGACTATGCCGTTTACACAACGTATTTTAAATCAAGCTAACCGGTAACTGCATTTATACACGCAGTAATTGTTAACCCTAGGGCGGATAGTTCAATCTGTGTAGAAGTCGGAATGCTTTTAGAGCAACTAATTTCACGACGTATATTATCCACGGACCATATATTCGAAGAGTAAAACATAATAACAACAACACAAGAAAATTAAATATAGTAGTAATATGTAACTATAGTTATAATAATATACATAAATTTAATATTTTATATATATTCTAGCTCTCAAATCCGTTTTTTCATAATGGATTTCGAATTCACTATGATCAATAGGACCGAAATATTATTGGTATCCGGCGCCATCTCCAACAGTTTAGAAAAATATAAACCGATGGAACTGGAGGGGAATCCTCTTGTACTTACACAAGACGATAAGTTAAGGAGGTTCCGGCGCCGTGACTTGGGAAAAGTTGTGCAAACAATCAAAAGGGTATTCCGGAGTAAACCAAACTTGACCACACCATTGTTGGACCAATTATACAAAAGTATAGACCATCAGGGGGAGTCGACTTTGTCAACGGTATACCTACAGAAATATTTGCACATCGATAGCAGGGAGCCAATAATAGTTTTTTTGGAACGGAACGACAGATCTAACAATTGTAAAAAGATTAAGGTTAAGGGGTATTTTAGCGTTTTTAAATATAACGGCGTACAGTGATAGGAATAATAATGAATTTAATTTAAAACTAACTAATATAGAAACAAGAGAAACCTTATATTCAGGGTACATAGGAAAACTTAATAAAAACGGCAGGATGTTAAACTTATTAGAAGCACATGGATTGGTGTGCAATACGAATCATCATATCACGCATTGTCACGATCCAATTGCTGATGTAATTTTAACCAAATGCGTTTTTTACTATGTAGTCACGAAAATAAGGCCGATATATTTGTATAGACTAGGTAGAAAATATAGGAAAAAATAAAATATATATAGAGATTTTTAGGATAATTTCACGGTGAAGGTAATTACGTAGACTTAACACAGTTATATTATTTTAGATTTATCGAAGAATTAAAAAAAATATTAAGCACCGAAGTACATATTTATAAACTTAAGGAAAATAAGATGGAACCGGTATGCTTTAACTGGCACATATTAAAAGCAAACAAAAGATTAAACGAACGTTATGATTTCAAAAAATTAAATAAGATAACCAGAAATATTGAACTCTTTATGAATGACCATAGTAACGGAGAATGTAAGGAATTACTTAAATTAATAGAGAAAACAAGAGATCCAAGCTATATACTCGAATATCCTAAGTAAATGAAATTATGTTGACATATATGTGTAACAGTTTATTATATTATTCACATAACTTATCAATTTGTGGAAGATTTATTATAACTAACAAATATTGTATTCAAAAGGGGAAATATAAACTTATATTATATAATAACTAACATTTTAACACTTCTAATATTATAATTTCAAGTAATCAAAATTTTATATTATTATGTATTCAAATTTTATCTTATTGTAAAAAAAAAAAAAGAACACAATGTAATTAAATAATATTGTAAATTACATTATAAATGTAAAATGTAATAAAATATGTATAACAAATTGTAACCTATTATAACAAAATTGTAAATGTAAAACATATATATATATATATCAATTATTATAACTTGTTATAAACAAGATTGTAATGAAATGTAAAAATTATAACAAATTGTAAATGTAAATGTATACCAAATTGTAAAATCAACTACTGTTGACTATTGAACTCAAATAGTATTGTTAAAGATTCTTAACCTTACAGGCTAATAATCTTTTTTTTGGCAGGGAGGTGTAAAGGTGCTACGCACTCAATTCATGTATTAGTATATAAGTATTATTATACTCAGAGAGGCAGTTCTCCTTGAGTTGTTATGGTCTCCTAGACGTAACCTCATAGTTAGAAACTATATCCTATTTTGGCAAACTAATCAAGGGGAGCGGCCAACAACAAGTGACGAGCGGCGGTTGCGAGAATAACAACTTATTGAACCAGCTACATACACCGCCCCGTCCATGCGCAGGATCCATCAAAGGAACCGACATCATATATAGGAGGGCTGGGAACACAGTAAAGACAGATGTACCTGGACCAGCAACGCAGAAGCGACTTCACGCCACTAGCCATATACAGAACGACGACTACTACTACTACTATTACCACGACGATACTATACAGTTTATATTTGTTCTAATAAAACATTGTATTATAAATCTAATTTGGCTACCATTATTTCCAAATCATCTACATAGTGAATCCCTGAAGGGGCAGCACGTAACACGGTTCTGGCTCCCCACCTAGTAGTTGGTCGACTGCAGCTCTATCAGCGGCGTAAGATGTTTGACGCCGACAGTATGTGTGTGTAACGTGTTTACTGTTTACGTGTCTGCATTATAACGCCTCGACCAGACTAGTGCGACTCCTATACCCCGATACGTACCATTCAGCTGATGCTTAATACAAACACCGGGAGCGGTATAGACAATCTTACTGTGCAGTGCGCATGCGTAATACTTAAAAATAATTTGTCCAACTGCCGTCGCTGACTGCTGCCCAGTGCCCGCCGGTAATTATAATATTTTACAATATACTTGTCTACGACTATCGCTGTGTTTGCCTGCTAGTGATTAATTATTACTTTATGTCCGCTTGTGTGTTTATATTTGTACGTTATACTTATTTACCATGTCAACGTCAGAAGCTCAGCGTTCTAAAAATATTTCAAGGTGTGTCATTATCGGCTGTAAATCCAAAGGTAATAGGTATACCAATATAATTTGTTTATTCATGACTTAATAAACAAAAATGCACCTAATGCGCTCGTGCCATTTACATACACCATATTATAGGTATGAACATTTTTGTCTCACAATTTTATTTTATTAGGTATAGTATGCCATCGTT
Source organism: Metopolophium dirhodum (assembly GCF_019925205.1). Lineage (NCBI taxonomy): Eukaryota > Metazoa > Arthropoda > Insecta > Hemiptera > Aphididae > Metopolophium > Metopolophium dirhodum. The sequence goes on from NC_083560.1 coordinate 136,454,954, forward strand.
TTCCAAATCCAAACAGATACATGGAAAGACTTCTGAAATGGATTGATATTGTTGGTTTGGATAAAAGTGATGCATTATCTGTTTACCAAAAAAAGGTAATTTGTGGTAATCATTTTTAGTATAGATTTTCGAGTCCGGGCACAAAACGCCTCAATGCTAATGCCTATCCAACATTGAATCTACCAGGTATAACATATTATTATAGTAGATAATAGACTTTACACCAGATAGGTATGTTAATTTGTTTTATAAAATCCAGGTGAATGGTTATTACCGGTACCAGCAAATGTTAGTACATCAAATGCCAAAATTAACAAAGTTGCAGATATTAATATATCTGGCTCTGAAGTTCAAAATTTAGGTTTGTATTTTTTAACGAAAACATTCTTATTGCACATCTACCTGTTAAGAATTAAAATATTGTAATTGGTTTTATATATTTTTTTTATTAGAGATGAGTTTAACGACTGATAAAACTGAGTAGATGTATTCAATTCCTGCTGTGATGCAAGTTAATGATCTAAATGTATCTGGCTGTGAACTTTTTGAAAATGAATTTGAAAACACACCTTCCAATTGCAACAGTTTAAATGTTGCTCCATCGGTACTGCGTTTAATGAGTAAGTTTCAGTTTATTATTCAAAACTAATTTTTATGATTATATTAGACATTAGTTATATGGCTTATGCTTGGTGTGCTCAATGTTGGGGAAGTGACTTTTTTTGGTAGATAAATTACATTCAAGTATAAATTACCTATCAAAATTGTAAAAGTAGTTTCATTACAGTAACCTTTAAATTATGTTAAATTATTCCCCAACACTGCTTATGCTTAATATAAATTATAAATGCAATGCTTTATGTAGATGATGATGATGTAATATCAATGCATGTTGGCAATAGTAATGCTGTTAGTAGTTCATTAAAAGCTAGGGCGATCAAAAAGACAAATAATGATATAGGTTAGTATTTGTAATATTTTTTTTTTAAGTTAATATTTATTAATACCTGTGTTGGTATTTAATTACTATTATTAGACATACATTTGTTTTAATGACTTGCAGGATTGTTATGTAGTATTGGTGTAAAAAATAGAAGACAACTTACTCCAAAATGTTTGAAACTATACAACGCAACCAATATTCTGTTAAAAAAATGTAGACGTGCCAAGAGCCAAAAATGTCTTTTTAAAGACAGACTTAAAGGTGCAGAAAAACTGAATGATAATTATTTGACTGATAAATGTACAAATAAAATAAATGCAGCCACTTCATTGTTCATGAAACTACAAGTAAGAGAGACAACTAAGGCAAGCCGTGGACGAAGATTCAGTATTGATGAAAAAATGTTAAGCCTATCATTATACAAAAGAAGTCCTAAATGCTATAGGATGTTATCAAAACTTTTTACTTTGCCTAGTAAAAGGACACTCAACACAATTTTATCGACGGTATCCATTCGACCTGGCATTTGCCCTCTCGTGATGAGTGTACTCAAAGAAAATGTACAGAAATTAAAGCCAATTGAGCGGTAAATATATATACACAAATAATTCAAATATTTTATCTGTATTACTTATTCCTTATTTATTATGTAGATATTGTTCAATTATATTTGATGAAGTGTGCTTGAATGGTGGACTACAATATAATTCAACCACTGATGCTATTGATGGTTTTGTTGATTCTGGAGATTATAAAAGTCAACTACTTGCTGATCACGCTCTGGTGTTAATGGTTCGTGGAATTAAAAAAAAATTTAAGCAGCCAGTATCTTATACATTTTGCCAAGGAGCTACCAAACAACATGAACTTGTGCGGCAATTGAGAGAAGTAATGATAAAATATTTCATTTTCAAATGATATAGATTTTTAAATATATACTATAATTGTTTTCATTAGGTAATTTGTCAAGTCCAAGCAACTGGTTTGTGTGTGGTTGCCACTATATGTGATCAGGGATGTGCAAATGAAGGTGCCATAAATATTTTGAAAAATGAAACCAAATTGTATTACCTAAAACAACAAAATGACTACCGGGTTGACATTTATGAAATTGAAATTAAATCTGATGATGGTGTAGAACGCATTCCTATTGTGCATTTGTTTGATGTACCCCATCTTTTAAAATGTACAAGAAATAATCTTATGACAAAAGATTTATGCTTTTCTTCTGATGGGGTCAAACGAATTGCGAAATGGGATCATTTAAAACAATTGTACGATACTGACAGTATCATACCGGACTGTAAAATGCTTCCTCGTTTGACTGACAACCATGTTATACCGGAAAAGGTACCAAAAATGAAGGTACGATTTGCCACACAAGTGTTCAGTCAACGGGTATCTGCAGTTATGAACTTTCTTGCTTGTAAGATTCCATCTTAACTATTATTCAATCATGAGAAGTTAATTACATTTTTATTTCTAGCTAAAAGTATCATTGACCCAAAAGCATCTGACACAGCAGCTGCCTTTTTATTTTTTAATAAGCTGTTTGATTCCTTAATTGGCTCATTTGATAAACAAGTAGACGGTAAAATGTATAGAACATCTGTGAAACAAAATTCGGTTCACCATAAACTTTGGCAAGAGAGTTTGAAAATATTGTCAACAATGCAATTTGTTGGAAAGAATGGAAAAGCAGTTAAAGTACCAACACTTAAAAATTGGTCAACAACAATAAGAGGTAAATTAATTTAAAAACATGTGAAATTTAATATGACTATAGTAATGTAATTATTAATTTCTATTTTTTAGGTTTCCAAACACTGTCAAAAAATCTTTATAATAAAGGAATAAAATCATTACTCCCCAGGCATCTGAACCAAGATTCTTTGGAATGTTTCTTTGGTGCTACAAAAAGTGTTGGTTGTTCCAAACCGACTTGCAGTCTATTTATTTCAGCGTATAAAACTTTACTTCTAAATAATTTGGTGTCCTCACAATCTCCAGGAGTAAACTGTGAAGAAAGTCTGATGAGTTATAAAAATTTATTTTCATTTCAACAAGAACATCCTAAACCAATTTTCTCATCATTTAACTTCCCAGAAAAACAAGTAGCTGAATCTACTAATTCTACTAAAGATTTAAGAGATTTGACGCATACCTACATTGCTGGATATATAATCAAAAAACTTAACAAATGTGTTTTTAAAAACTGCGAAACTTGTTTACAACAACTATGTAGTGATAAAGTTCTTAATGAACATGCATTAATTGAAGCAAGGGAATATCAATCATTAAGACCATCTTTGAAATATCCAGCTGCTACTTTCAAATATCTAGTTCAAGACATAATTTCATACACCAGCAAAATACTGCCTTCAATATGTCATCACTCGCAATTGAGACAATCACTAGTCGCAGATATATTAACTAAGTTCAATGTTGATATTCTTCATTGTTCCAAACATGAAACAGATTTCAATAAAAAAATAGTAAAGTGTATTGTAGAGTTAATAATAAATCATTGGTGTACAGAAGTAAATAGGATTTTAACGGGAAAACGTAAGATACGACTACATGAAAATGACCCTATATTTTTATTTGCAAATACATGGTATTTAAAACACTCAAAAAAAAAAAAATTGTTCAAGGTAAATATAACCTATTACTATAAATTATGTTTTTTTAAATTATTGACTGAGTAAGTACTTGGATACATTTTTGTTTTAATATTATTATTATGTTGTCAGAATTATTATTATAATTTTAAATAAACCAAATTATTAATTTTTTAGTTATAATATATTACATTAAAAATGTTTTTTTCTTTTATTGCTTTATATTAATAATACATTTTTATCATGTAGATAAAAATATGTAATTTATACATTTATTGTTATTTTTTTTAATAATTGTATTTTTCTATTTTCTTAATTTTGTTCTGCAATTGACTGTACTTATACCATTTGCTGGTTGTTAAGTTATTTATATAATTATATTATTAGTATCATTATATTATTCTCATAAAATATTTTCAGTTTAAATATAATAATGTACCTAGTGTTTAATAGTTCTCGTGTTGTTTTTTAAAATACAAATATATATTTCATTTTCAATTGAATTGTTTTTTTTATTATAATACATAAACATAAATCATAATTAACTATATTTTAAACTATCGATAACTGTAAATATCGATAACGGTAACTATCGATAATGGTAACTATCGATAATAATAAATTCTCTGATTTAGTGTCATTATACAACCACCGGGAGCAGTTATGACGGTCCAACAATTTAACACAGGAGTCGCTTATCTATTCTATATACTTGTCTATGGCCTCGACGCCTTCGTGCTTGCCGCTGAATTACGCGCCTGTCCGTTTATACCGATTTGTTTGTTTGTTATTGCAATTGTGTTTTGTTTATTATATAATGGGAGATAATAATGAAATAATCACGGGAGATATCCCTGAAATGGAAGGTTGTATACCTCTGCAGCCTGAAGAAGACGTCACTACTACTTCTCCAAAAACAAAAAAATAAAAATGGAAAAGTAAGTAATAGTGATTAATATAATATTCAAATATTTAAATATTTGATATTTGATATTTCAAATTGTATTATGTATATATTATTATTTATATGTTTATTACAGTTTGTGTCCAGTCGTCAAAAAATAATGATAGTCAATATTTACAAAGATATCATTTCTAATACACCAGACAAAAAATATATTGACATTATTAACCGTATTAGAGAGTTAACTGGTTTGGTACGAGACACAATAAGGAATACCATCAGCGAATATAAATCGACGAAAACAGTATTATCTCCTAACAGAAAAAGATTGAAGACTTCACTGTTTGAAAAAACCGATGATATGAATCGCACAGGATTACGTCGGACAATTCATTCCATTTGGTTAAAACGTGAACTACCAACCATTGACCGAATTTTATTCGACGTAAACGCAGATCCGTCGCTTCCAAATTTTAAAAGGACGTCTCTATATCGTGTCATAAAAAAATTGGACTTTGTATTTACAAAACGAAAAAGGTGCAGTGTGCTGACCGAGAGGGAAAACCTAATTGTTTGGCGTCGTAAGTATTTACAAGACATTCGGAAATATAGAGCTGAAGGTCGATCTATATATTATCTGGATGAAACTTGGTTAAACGCCGGCGATTGTGTCGATCGTATTTGGAAGGACAATACGGTTCTCTCCAAACACGATGCATTCAATAAAGGCCTAACAACTGGTCTACCAAATCCATCAGGTAAAGGAAAACGACTAATTTTACTAAACATTAGGTTGGAGAATGGTTTTCTGCCAGGTAGCCTATTATGTTTCGTTTCCAAAAAAAATACAGGAGATTACTATGATGAGATGAATGGGGATAACTTCAAACAGTGGTTCGAGTCCATTATCCCTGTACTCGATCCAAATTCAATCATCGTCATGGACAATGCGCCGTACCATTCAGTAGAGCAAGAAAAATATCTAAATAGTTCTTGGAAAAAGGCAGCTATATTGGAGTGGCTCATTTCCAGAGATGTGGTTCGTGAACGACCGCTATCGTCATTGTTGAAGCCCGAACTTCTGGCGATATCAAAAGAAATGAGACCACAATACAAATCGTATGTAATAGACAACTTGGCCAAAGACAACAGGCACACCGTACTCCGATTGCAACCGTACCATTGCGAATTCAATCCCATTGAAACAGAAAAACACCACTTTCAAAATCGACGATGTTCGCCAACTACTAAATACAGCAATTGAAAGGGTTACCCCTCAAAACTGGAAAAATTTTATAAAGCACGTAATTGAAGAAGAGGACAGAATATGGAAAGCGGACGATATCATGGACGAATTGATAGATGCAATGGAACCTTATATTATGACGATAACAGGAGAAACAACTTCAACAGATGATTCGGAGTAATTAATTTATCTTTTTATTGTGTATTATATTTTTTTATCATGCTTTATGTATTATCATTTTTTTTATCATGCTCTATGTTTTATCATTTTTTTATCATGTATTATATTTTTTTATCATGCTTTATGTTTCATCATTTTTTTTATCATGCTTTAATATAATAAAGTGTTACTAATTAAATTATAGGAATTTGTTTTTACGTACCTATAACATCAGTTAGTAAAAAAAAATATAGGGATTAAAAATTGAACAAAAGAAATAGGTGTTGTACTGATAGGCGATAGCGTACACTGACGTACGTATGTGATTATGTGGCGCGCGACTGTGCGAGTGACGGTACGGAAAAATACATCACGACAGACAGCCCGCACTCCATTTGTTTCAGAGTATACAATGCAATTTAAGTTATTTGTACAGTTCGCTGGTCTACAATAGACTAATTACGTCGCTCCAGTCGTCGCGCCGCGACGGCAAAGTTTGAGACCGTGCTCGTAGTGAAACCACGCCCCCATGCGTACAACCGGCCGCCGAAGGCTGATCTCATTTGGAATAGAGAATAGTCAAAGTCGAGGAACCTCACAAACGCCGCGATATCACACAATGCCTAAACTGCCAATCCTACGGGCACACAAGAGCTTTCGCAACAGTCACTCAATGATCCATCAGATTCATCGCCTGGTTGACAAAATTTCATTTGCCCTAGAGGAAAAATTATACTGCACTGGTGCTTTCCTTGACGTCTCCCAAGCTTTTGACGGAGTCTGGCACTCAGGCCTCCTCTATAAATTAAAACCTATTCTTCCTAGTCACTACTATCTGATCCTCAAATCCCTACCTCGAAGATCGGTTCTTCTCCGTACGTGTAGGTTCTTCCTTCTCATCTCCTACTGAAATAAAAGCAAGCGTACCACAAGGTGCAGTAATTGCTCTCCTACTCTTCAATCTCTACATCTCCGACCAGCCTACTTCACCCCATACCTTAGTCGGTGATTTTGCTGACGACAAAGCCATACTAGCAACCAGCCCTGATCCTGTTTTAGCCTCCTCCTACATACAAGATCATCTCTTCTCCCTTGAATCGTGGTACAAAACACGGGGAGTAAAAATGAACGAAACCAAGTCCATCCACGGTACCTTTTCACTTCGCCAAGGAGTATGTTCAACACTTTACCTCAACAACCAACCACTTCCCCCTGCGAAATGCATACGTTACCTCGGTATCCTTATCGACCGCCGTCTCACTTGGAAACCTCACATAATTAGCAAAACCCGTATACTAAATGGCCGCTTCCGACTCCTTCGTCCACTTCTAACATCAAAGCACATGAAACCTTCCAACAAACTCCTGCTTTACAAACTCCTACTCAGACCCATCTAGACTTATGGGATTCAACTATGGGGCGCTGCCAAAATCTCCAACACCAACTGAATTCAAAGATTCCAATCCAAAACTCTACGCACAATTCTAAAAGCACCATTATATGTCTCTAACCACACCCTCCACACTGATCTCAAAATACCATTTGTCTCTGAACTAGCCAAAACTCATTATAAACGTTTCAATAGCCGCCTAGCTCACCATAAGAATCCGTTAATCTCCGACCTATCATCTACTTCTATCCCAGGTAACCCAGTTAAAAGACTTAAAAGATAGTTGTGTCGTGACCTGCTAGCCTAATTTAGTCCTACTCATGTCGTAGTACCTCCGCTGGGAGGCCTCTACATACGGGATGATCTGTTATTTATTTTTAATTTATTTTATTTTATTTATTTTCATCAATTGTTTTTATTGTTCATGTATTGAAACAGATTGAATAAAAATACTTTAATAACAAAAAAAAAAAATATTTAAAAATACAATTTTGTTTTTTTTATTATGTCATTATTTTTGTATTAAAACATAATGTAACATTTTATTGTAATATGACATTTTATTATATAATAAAAAGAAAAAACATGATATTTAAAAAAAAGTATTTTTATTTTACAAACTATTTACAATTTTCTTACATCACCATTAAATGGATTATAAGTTATAATTTGGTCGTGTAAGATGAGACAATATACTGCAGTCTTTTCACGTATAGTAATATCAGTCTCAAATTCAATACGTAGGTCCATGGTTAACGACTTCACATTGTCGTTTTGATGCGATAGATCGACAACGGCGATTGGTACATGGTTTTGATAAATATGTTTTGACAGTAACGGCTCGCAGTAGTCTCTTTCGTAGTACGATTTTTGAAAATCTGTGTAAGCTTTATACAGTATCGAAGTTTGTTTGTTTTGGAAGTTTGCTGGGAAATCTTCGTACGGATACGCTTCAGAATTTACCGGCATCGAGTGTTATATTATTTTTTCGATCTGTTTGAAATCCAATCAATACAAATCTAGGGTTTTCGAGTAAATTGCTAGACTTTACAGTCCACGAATGTGAAGTATTTTTAGGTAGCACTGGATATTCGCAGAGATCCCAGGTTCTGAACGCGCACGATAACGTTTTACGAGAATCCAATATTTTTAACAGTCTTAACTTTTCTTGATCACTAACTTTGATAATAGGCATCTTCCATAATATCTTAGTCAGTTCGACTGTAATTTTTTTATTTTTCTCAGTGTTATCAGTAACGTGTAATGTGTCAAAATCGGTTGACGAGCGATTCAAAATCAATTGTTGATTACAATTAAGTAATATTTTTTTGTAATCTTCAAAAAATCCAAATAGATGTTTCAGTCGAACGCAGCCGGTAAACACGTTGTTGGCCATGAAATTTTTATTATTATCGTTACTACCCAACGACGACCCCCCAAGCCGCATTCTCCAGCGTGTTCAAGTCGTTTGGAGTATATGAACAGTAACCTTTCAAACAAGACGAAATTCCGGGTGATTTTATTTTCTGTACTTCTGCGCCGTTTATCTCGTATCACATTTCGGAGAATAAAAACGCCAATCCATTATTCGAAAAACTAACGTCTCCAACAGCATTGGTAGGTTTATTTACTTTTCCCTCGATGTACAGATAACTCTCACACGGAAAAGTGTAAGAATCCATATTTAAAACACTTATCCTAATTTCATCGTTATTAGAAAAAGACATGTTTGAATACGGGGTAAACGAATGATAATTCTTTTGTGTTATTTTACACTCGTCGACATAGCCGGCTGCTACGTCTAAATACGAGTCATCCATGATTACATTTTCAAGGAACGAAGAAAATTTAAATTATTTTTCGTGAGTTTGGTTTCGGGTTTTTTCGGTTTGGATGTTGACTTCTTGACTGTAGATACAATACTGATACAATTTTGATTGTACCTCTTTTTATATTGATGTTACATTTGAGTGCCATACCCACGCGTTATTTGCAAGCGAATCGTAATTGGTTCGTCGCGTAGATTTATTAGACAATCGTTCTGATCTTTTAATACGATATTTACTCTAGATATCGAAGTCGTGTTGAGACCATAAAAAACTGGATGTCTAGGTACCTCGACGATTTTATAGCCTGGTGGAACAGTTGAATAGAGTTCGTGTATGATCTGGCTCGGTGCTCCGTCACAAAATGAACCAGTAATCAAGTTGCACTCTACTTTTATACTATTGAGTTTCATTATTTTGACTGTACTTTCAGATTCATGATTAAGGCCCGTAGTGTATACAACATTACCGAAACCCAACAATTTCGCTATGCTATTCTTGACGCCCAAGTCCACATCATGACTACACGAGAGCGTACACTTTAATGTGGTATTGTTTGCTTTTAATTCAAACCAATCGACATATTCGGACACATTTTTTTGTATAAAAGACTATATTATCAAACTCATACGACCCCGTAGGTATGATAACGTAATCATTTTGACCGATGATATTTCGGAAACCGATAGTATTGCAACCGGGTTCGATGTTTGGTATCGAATTATTTGTCTGTAAGCTCAAAAGACATATTTGTGCTGTGTTTTCTACTTCTAGTGGCGGAAAAATATCGCATGGCAATTCACTCGAGTTCCCGTTTAACGTCAACGTGTACATGATAAAACTTTTAAACACAAGTGTCCGCAGTTTGTAGTATTATATTTCTGATCTCTGTTGTAATTGAAATTAATGTCACAGCCGTGAAAATATTTTTGTACTTCTAATGGAGGTTGTAAATTTCCAAAACTGTCGTAATAATAGACTTGATTTCCGATTTTTTTATACGCTACCCAGTGAGTGCCTGTACCGTTTTCCGAATCCAAGTTAACAATCACTGATTCTATTCGTTTGGGACGTTCAGATAACCTGTCTCTAGTAAACACGCCGATGAAATGAGGTATTTTCATTAAACGGGCTATTTTTATAAGTTCGTAATTGTACAATGCTCTTCTGGGTAACGTAGATAATAGTTTTTTTTTACTTTTTTGCCTCCACATTTTTATATGGGGCGAGATTTTGTACGAGTTGCCTTTATACGGAGCAAGATATAACCCACCGCCCAAATGCGTTGGTGTGTTTCTTTTAAATTCATTAGCCGACTTAACGACGTTGGAAACACCGCCAGTCAGAGCTCCCAAGGCCGATAGACCAGCAAAAATCGGAATAAAGGTAGAAACACACTACTGTCACGTCACGTGAAACCACACATTGTAATGTGAGCTCACGTGAAAGGGAAAAAGTGCGGAGTGCCATTTTACATATTATAACGTGTCTCAAGCGTCTATCGATGTAGTGGCTGATTCAGGTGATTTTTCAGACGAGTTTAGAAAATGATACACCAAGTCCTTCAGAAAACTGTGGTAATGTGGATGTGGAAGTTGGACGAAATTTCCAGGCTGTTGATAAATTAACTCTAAACGATGTCGAGTCAATGGAAAACCATTACCTAACCTAACCTAACCATGATTATTCGAAATGGTGTCTCTTCCTTCGCAAGATTACGAGTGATATATAATAATACATTTTTTAGTAACTCAAAAACAGTATTTTGATTTTTTTGTATTTTAAACAGGTTTAATTAAAAAGGTATTTTGATTTTTTTTTATATTTTAAAAAAGGTTTAATTTAAAAATTATTTTGATTGTTAAAAATATCTATATCTATAAGGTATAAGGTATAATTTTTTCCTACATACCTTAAACAAACAGTAGTTATGGCTTCAGTAGTTATGGCTTTTCGAAGTTGAGTGTTTCGTTTGTATATATCACTTTTAATAAGTTCATGTATGTAATCAAATTGTTGTATTGTCATTCTAAAATACATATGGAAACGTTTCAAATCGTTTCGTAGCTCTTGCACTAGCCTTCGAAACTCACCTAACTTTTCTCTTTTGGTATTTATATCGTGTACCCATGTTCTTGTCGACCTTTTGTTTCTCTCGTTTTCATCGAGGACCACAAAAGCAGCAACAGTTTCCCAATCTGATGAACTCGAACTTTCCATAGTTAAAATAATATAAACTGACAAGTGCTCGTATCAAATATACTTTGCTAACTGTTTAAATATAGGTACTGCGAAATGTATAATATGTATAATATGTAAGAAAAAAATTGTCAACATAGAGTGTTGTTTTGAGGTGCCGCCGAGCATTTAAAATCTATATATAGAAATAGGAAACGAAAAACCTAAGTATCATTATTTTTATTACTTTACGATATCACCAAATTTATTTTGACCATAGTTAATAGTTTAATAGATTAAATAAGGCAATCAGCATTATTATCATTCGACTTACGATTAGTATCGCACTATTTATAATCGAGTGTGGACGTAAACGACGTTTTACAGTGCTAATATAAAGTTATTAACGCATTTATTCGTTTAATTTTCAATTAATTTCTGAAATGGCTATTTGTACCAGAATTAATTCAAAATGTCCAATTTTTGGTGACACTCGTGATCTTAGTAATTTAGTTTTACCTACCTATGAAGATGTAATGAAGTTCTATTTACAAGTAAGAAACCAATTAAAACAAAATAGTAATAGAAAAGATCCAACTGTTAAAATAATTTCTGAAATAGTAGTGACAGATGTAGAAAAAATATGGCAGAAAGCCTCTATTCCAATAGTATCGCACATTCGTGCACTACAATTGTTAATAAATTATCACGATAAGTACAAAAAAATAGTTAAATCTATTAAAAACAGGAAAAATACATTAACTTTTAAATCAAATCTAGAAAAATTTCAGAATAATGCAAAAGATACACTATTTGATTTAGCAGCTTGCAAATGTATTGAATTCTATCTTTGATACTTAGTAACTTTATTGAATACCTAATAATAATAATAAAGCAATATAATAATAACTTTTTTTATTTATACTTAGTATGTACCATATACAATATTTTATTTTATTTTTATAAATATTTATTTTATTATGTTGATAAACAAAAAAAACGTAGTACAATCTCAAAATTTTACAAATTATTTTTACGATATTTAATAAAACAGTCTCTACATATATATATTGCATTCATCACAAAGTGTCAAAACTTTTCTTGTCTTATTTTGCGCAGTCTTTCTTCCTAATGTTGTTGATATGGATGCATAACACTTCTGACACATTATTTTTTTTCCGTTTCGCTGGTTACAAGATTATGATTGGCCTTAAGTGGAATGGTTTTTGGAATTTCTGGTTGGTGTAACAATGATTTAATAATTTCTTCTTTAAAAAACGTAATTTTTACTTTATTTTTTGTGACAGATTTAAATAGAGATAAAGCGTTAACTACTGATGTTGATAATAAAATATCAAATGCAATTTTTCCGATACCATTTCAGTGATCTTTTCAGTGGAGATGAATACGATGCCATTTGGTCAGAACGATCAATATATGATTTGCCCATGTTATAATCTTCTACTGATTTCGGTTTTTTAATTATACCTACCATATCTGTTACGTATTTCTATAGTCTCGTCCGTGTGTTTTGTTGTTATAATATGTATGTCACGTTTGTCACGCCATTTTAAAACTACTATATTAATATTACTTTGTTGAGCAATTAGTTCCCCCTTTTTTAATTTTTGCCAATAACATCAGGTGGGTTTCCTCGTCTATTTGCTCTTAACGTTCCTACCCATATGGGTATTTTCTTTAAGAAGTTTTTCCGCCAATTCCCACACTGGAATACCAATTGTCGACGTATAAGCACCGACCAAGATTAATATAAGGTTCCATCAGCTTTAATACTATTTTATACGAGACGTTGACACGGCTACGACGGGTGGTGGCAGATGGTCCGCGGAGGAGCCGGTCGTTGATGGGGTAGAATGGACGGCACACTCGAACGTTTAAAAAGAAACGACAACACAATTTCGGTGGTGACAAGAATGATGTTTATTTCACACGGATATGATTGTAAATAATATAGGTATACTAAAAGATTTTTAGAAAAAACACGAGCAACTGACGGTGGCTATATGAGACGGTATATAGGTCGTGGTCGTTGGCGTGTGTCTTTTTTCTAGTGACTAGTCTACGACGGCCGGTACTCGTTCTACGCGACTCGCCTTCCCGTCCCACCTTGTGCCTTTTTGGCGTGGTGGGGGGGAGTTGGCGTTGTCGCGCTGTAGCCCGTAGTGGCGGTTGACGAAAAATGTAGACTGGTCGCTGCGGTACCTGTACTTTGTACTGGTGGCCGCTGCGTACCGTGTCAACGTTGGTTTCACGAACTTCATTTTTACCGGCATAAATATTGTATTGTAAAGTATAATAGTCTTTAGCACATTTATTAATGTATCTACTATTGCTTTATAACTGGACATTACAGCTTCACAATTTCTATAACGGCAATTCCACCTTGCTTAACCTTGTAATTGACTTTTTTTTTAACACCCAACTTATTTTGAATATCCATTAATTTTTTATTATTAGTCGGATATGAAAAGTGAATATGAAGGGCCTCTAATGTGTTAAAAACGTTTCTGGTTTCCTGTAATTTAATATTTGAAATATTATTAAATTGGTTTTTATTTTAAAACAAAACACATTTATTTAAAAATAAAAATATAAATAGGCAATTTAAAATAATTAATTCATACCTTTACTATTTTACAAATGTCTGGAACTACTAAATTAACTTTGTGTGCCATGCAGTGTGTGAAAATTGCATACGGATGTTGTTCTTTAATCTTTGCTTGGACACCATTAAATCGCCCAGACATAACACTGGCCCCATCGTACGACTGGGCTACAATTGTCAATTGAGGGTTTAAATTACATTGCTTGAGGGTAATCTAACATACTTTTACTTAAAGTCTCTGCATCTTGTTTATATGAACAATCAATGAAACCAAAAATATTTCTTTGATTTCTAACCCTTTGCAGTATCTCAAACATAAAACCATTTGCTCATCTTTAAAACACCTGAAAAATTCAAATTAAATTTTAATTGATCAAATTTTCAATTAACATTTTTAATTTATTACCTAGCTTCATCGCACATTATTCCAAATATGCCCACATCTTCAACTTCTTGTATTATAGTATCTTTTGATAAACCTGCACAAATATTAATAAGTTCATCTTGAACTCCATGGCTAGTATAATTTGTTTTCTCTTTATATTTCTGGGCAAATTCCGGATATAATTTAGATATCATATTACAGGCTTCTTTAAAATTTCCTAAATACAATAATTAATTTAATTTAATTATTAATAAAAAAAATTAATATCTACATCATACCTTGATTCATGGAGCTGGGAGCTTCATTGTGGCCTCTAAATGCTAGACCTTGTCTGCACAAAAACAGTGTCACTTCACATAAAGTTCTTATATATCTACGATTACTCTCAATAAGTAGCTTATGTTGAGTAGAAACCTGTGCCATTACACTACCAGTTTTTTCAATGTCTTTATGTGACTGCCATTTTTTATTAGTCAGATGATATTTTGTTGTTGCATGAGCATGAAGTCTACCTTGGCCTTTTTTAGATCCTCTTGAACCACTAAACTGTATTAAATTTAAACGTAATAAATAAAAAAAAATGTATTCAATAAAATTGTTTAATTATTAAAATGTTTACTTTATTCCATTTTTTAAAACCAATTTTGGTAAATGTATCTTCGGTATTGTTCCCAGAACCATAAATACGACAAGCAAAACAGTACAAAGCGTTATTGATGATACTATATTCAAGCCATTCAAAGCAGTCGTAATATGATGCATTAAAACTACGGTTTTGTTGACCAAATTTTGTCATTGGATAAGACTGGAACATTAAAAGTACCTAGTAGTCACTATAATAGTCACTCTATACATTTTTGCATGCATATAACTTTAATAAAAAATAAGCTACCTAAGCAATATTGCCAATATTTATCTCAAATACATAATATCTACCTTCATAATTGGACGTGATGGACCAGAGTTAATATTACCCAAATCATTTATATCATTAATTTGAAGCCGCTGAGAATCAAAATCAATATTCGATGACGAGTCGGAGTGTACTGTAGTTGTTGGCAACACGTTTTCAGAATTTACAGTTTCTGTTTCTTAAGGTTTTTTTTTTTAATATTAAATAACTCAAAATAATTTGACGTTTTAATAAATAATAATAACGATTTACAACATCAGTGAACAACGCAAGACACAACACTAAAGACGAAACGGTCGAAACAGCAATCGGCACATTAATAATGTTTATCAGTCTGAGATTATCGGAAATTTCTATTTTTGTCATTGCGATAATGCGATAACAATCCGTCGCGACGGTCAGCCGGTGCGCATCGATGACGATTAGGGGCCGCGTCACACTATCGCGGTTGGAACCGCGTGGCGTAACCGCCAAATTTAAACACATATTTATATATAGTACGCGACACACTGCAGCGTTTCTACCACGTTTTGGCCGAAATCTGCCGCTACAAACTTCGACATGTCGTGGTTTGGCAGCGGCGTGCCGCATGATATTTTTGACCACGTGGATGTAAAACCAATGGTTTTCAATTATGTACATCACATTACGACGGTTACAACGCGCGTTTTTACTCATAGAATTTTTAAAAGTTTTAAAATTCTGAATATGAACGTTTTTGACACTGAGCTTTTCATATTGAAAATTGAAAAAGAAAAGTGCTTGTGGAAAACAAATTCAAAAGAGTACATGGTTGATCGCTATGCTAAAGCCAAAGCCTGGATAAATGTAGCATCAAGTATGTTTGATGAGTGGGAAAGCTTCAACAAGGAAGAACAAGAATTAAAAGGTGAGTTTAATTTTAAACTTTGTTAAGAAATTAAGTTTATGAAAATGTTTTCATTTACAACATAATTTCTAATTACTGATAGGTACATATTCTAAAAAAAAACTGTTAAATAATAAATACTAACTTGATTTTTTTAATATTAGGTTATTTATTTATATTAAATAATAAAATAAATGAAAATCGTTCTAGAAACTACATTACCTATACCTACCTATACTAATATATACGTAAAATTATAGTATAAGTACATCTTTATTATAAGGATATATAGGTGTAAATTTAAAAAAAAAAAATGATTCTACCTGTTATTAAATATTATTTTGTTGTAACTTATTGCAAGTGTAGACTAATACTTAAATAGGTTTTAATACTTACAATACAATTATATACATAATAAATTATATTTATTAAAATAATATATATAAAAATAATAATAGTACCTAATTATTAAATAATATAAAATAGTAATCAATTAAAACGATATTGAAATGGAACTGACCCAGCGTTTACAAAATAATCAGCGAAATATTCTCGTACATCAATCCCTTCATGATGAGATCCGGAGTTTCCATAATTTTTGAATATCGTCCAAATTATGTATCCTCAAATTGATATCCGTCTCTCCCTTCGTACATAATTATGTAAAATACAGCATGCTTTCACGATACAGTCGGTAAAATCTGGTTCGACTAATATTGGGGTGTGTAAAACTCTCCATTTATTCGCTAGAATTCCAAAAGCACATTCCACATACCGCCTAGCCCTCGACAACCTGTAGTTGAAAATTTTTCTTTTATCATTAAGTCCACGTCCTGGGTACGGTCTGAATACATTTTTATGTAGGCCAAACGCTTCGTCTGCTACTATAACGAAGGGTTGGGGGAATCTGTGGGTATTAGGTAGGCACACCGGTTCGAAAAAGATTTAGTTCTTCGGAATACAGTTTTCTACCAAACGGGCATTCTTTAAAAACGGTAGAATCACCCTCTCTACCATAAGCACCGACGTCAATGGTCGTAAAACAATATTCTACATCTACTACATCCATTAAAATATTAGAGAAATATTTTTTATAATTAAAAAAACATAGATCCCTCATTTCTTGGATTCACACATCTGATGTGTTTTCCATCTACAGCTCCAATACAATTTGGAAAGTTAGTCTTTTGGTAAAACTTATTTGCAATATCTATCCATTGCTCTTGGCTAGTTAGTTCTGGCATCTCTGTAGGCTGTAAGGTGGTCCATATAACATTGCACGTTTCTTGGACGATTGTTCCAATTGTACTTCGTCCCAATAAGAACTCGTATTGCAACGCCACAAAATTCGATCCAGTAGATAAATATCTAAAATGTATTTGTTAATTTATATATATTTTGTTTAAAATGTATATTTTTTAGATTCTGAGTTGAACGAAGAATGTATTGACTTTTCAATGATGTGTGTTTTTTATTTTTTTTTTGTAAGTAAAAGTGCTTGGATTTTCTTAAATAGTATCTTTTTTGATAGGAAAGTGAATCTAGTTGGTACTTTGGGGGGTCAAAAGTAAACATTTTCCAGTAGTTTTCAAAAGCGCCGGGAAAAGCAAAAGAAAAATTAAGGAAAAACGGGAATTTTTTACACAAAATCTGTTTTCGGAAATATCGATTTTGGTTTTTGGTGTAACTCTTAAAAAAATGACCGTAGGTACATGAAATTTTGACTGAATGTTTATATTAGCATATTCTATACACCATAAAATTTACAAAATATTTTGACTCTTTTTGAGCTGTTTACGGCCATTGTCAGTTTTCAATTTTTATAGTTTTTTTTTCTATAAATATCAATAAAATTTTATCTGTTGAGTAAAAATGCTTGACAATTTAATATAAGGCTCCTAGGTTATTTTTTCAAAGGCAGATGAAAAAAATTAAAAATCCTTAGTCACAGTTTTTATTTATAAGCATTTAAAGTTCAAATTTTGACAAAATACGGAAAAATCACGAAAAAATAGCAAACTATTTTGAGTGGAGAATTCATAAAATTTTTTCTTTTTAGACCAAACCGCTCCGTGTGTAACCAGCTTTAGGGTATAATATAGTATAATAATATTATTATTATATTGACATTTATTTTGACATTTCGGGAAAAAAAAATATTTTGTAAAGTTCCAAAATGTTATCAATCGTTATAAAATAAGTACCTATTTTAATATTTTATACTATATCAAAAATGTTTAATAATTTTGGGGGGCTAAGCCCCCCCCCCAAGCACCCCCCAATCACTGCCTATGGATAATAATCAAAATAGAAGTAACACTGGTTATTACTGTGGAAAATCAAATCATTTCGCGAGGGGTGTGTTGGCAAACGAACGGTCGGTCAGGCGGGAAACGACTCGAGCAAATACACATAATAATAATCGTGATAATAGTGCGCGTAATTCTGGAAGCGGGTAATAATAATAGGAACAATACGGGGTGTTCAGAATTTACATTGTAATTTTTGTAATAAAATAGGGCATGAAATTTCGAACTGTTTTACAAAACAGAAAAACGAGAAAAATAATTCAAAAAATTCCAAAGTGCAAGTTCCAGTGGGCGTCAGGCTTGTCCAAGAGATAATACAACCGCCACAAAACGATGTTTTCACATCACAACTAAATTAATAGAAAATCATATTACTTTAAAATCACCTAGTTTTAATAAAGAGCAAATTAAATTATCAGTAGACACAGGGGCTGAATTCAATATCATTAAAATTAATGCACTAAAGCCTAAAGGGGGTATACAGAAATTAATGAAAAAGACAAGATTTAATTTAAAAGGTATTAATGAAAAAATAGTCTCAACAATAGGTAAAGCAAAAATAGATTTAATAATAGATAAACAAAACCATTCGAAACAGAATTTTATGTAGTAAACAAAACATTTCCAATAGAAGGAGAAGGCATATTAGGACATAAGTTTTTAATGGATAATCATGCAGTTAAAGATATTGCTAACAATACGATAACAATAAATGAGAATAAAGTAGAA
This sequence comes from Metopolophium dirhodum, assembly GCF_019925205.1. NCBI lineage: Eukaryota > Metazoa > Arthropoda > Insecta > Hemiptera > Aphididae > Metopolophium > Metopolophium dirhodum. The sequence continues at coordinate 136,474,051 of NC_083560.1, forward strand.
AATGAAAAAACTTCGTTGGCCTGTAGGTTCAGGTCCGTGAAATGTTGTATCAACCGGATTTCGAGATCATCCTTCGCGCCCGTATCCGACAACTCGCGCTGCCTGCATTCATAGCGCAACTCCGCGGGGGGTCAACTCATTAATATATTTTCCCGGCATGACGTCCGGTTGTTTTTTCCGGTGTTGTTTACGGGAAAATATAAAATGTGGCTGTTGTCGGTGGAACGGTCGTCGCGTTCCTTCGATCAGCTGTGTTGACCGTTTATCGGTGTTTATTTGCGTACGGAATGTAGGTCAGTGGGTTGTTATTGTTTTGTTATTGCGCTTGCCGGGCGATTACAGTAACCGGTTTTCGCAGAGTGTTGTCACGGATGCGCGTGTGTGCGTTATCCGGCCCACTACTGCGATTAAGGAAGACGGCGGCTGTCGCTTTGAGCGGTGGCGGCGGCAGTCCGATTATGTGGTATTTCTGTCACGGGTAATCGCGTGTTGACGTTATCGGCGGTGGGTGCTGGGGCGGTGGTGGTGTGGCCCTCTCACGCTCTTGCGTTCCTACCTACCTACGTCGTGTGTGTGTGGACTTTGGCGCGTCGCGCGCGGGTGTAGTCGGTGCGTCCGTAAATCGGGCGGCGCGGCTGGTCATTACGTCCTTATTGTAATGTTACGTAACGCCGGTTTTTCCGTTTTCGCCAGCTAACCACGTTTTTTTCGGGGTCGCGTCGGGGACTTTTTTCCAAGTCGCGCAACGGGGAGGGTATATGATCGATGGTAGTAAGGGGTAAGTTAATAAAGTTTTTCACTTGCCGGTGATTCCTGTACGGGGAGCCAGTTGAGGATGAGGGTGGTGAGGGGTCTGCTGACCAAAGTGAACAAAAAAAAGGAAAAAAAAAGAAAACGACACAACGATTTATTGTTCCGGGAACTGGCGCGTTTATTCGCAACGTAAACACCAAAAAAAAAACAATATAGAAAAAAAAAACAAATAATAAGCACGTTATATTGAAATCGACAGAACGATGGGTGATGCGACTACGGGGACGCAGGTAGACCGTCGTATGACCGTCAAAAAAACTAGTGACAGTGCAATCCGGTTCACCCAACGGCCGGCCGACGGTTTACGGCACGGGGTGTCGCGCGCCGGCGTCGTCCGTCGTCGATTGGCGGTTTGTTTGAGAAGCGCTGCGCGGCTTTCCGCGTAAAAGGCTATTTGAATTCAAACAGCTATTACGCGGGACCGCGTCATGTATTTATCCTTATCATTTATTATCATGATAATACGATCAAACGCTTAGTTTAAAAATATTAAATTATATAAATTATAATGTTATAATATAATACGAACACTGTCTCGCTTTGAGTATTTTATAACTATTCATTATAATAAACTCAAGACCATGTCGAACCGACGACTGAATTTAATGATGAGCTTAGCAAAAGCACAGGCCTCAAATCAAACAAACGAGCTCAATTTAACTGTAAGTGATATATTTTCAAACAGTTTTGAACAGTTACTAACCATTTATATTAAATTGATAACTTAAAATTATTGTCGTACAATTATATACATTATATCCAAATTTAAAAGATATAATAATTTAAAATAACTATTGTTAGGTACTTACTTTTTAATTTTATATATTTTATAATATGAGAGATACGGAAAATACATTAGAACATTATAATAAAATAATAGATTCAATGATTACAGTTGAAAGTATTGAAAAACCCTATTTTAATTGACAGCTGCAACCAACATGAAGGTCCCACGTCTTATACAAATCTTGAGGGTAGGTCCATTCTAAAATAAATAATTATTTCAAATGAATATATTATTTTTCCTGTTAATTTATGATTACATTTTACAAAAATAATGTATATATTCATTGATACCCACTTAATACTTAGTTACTTTTGTACTCTGTAGAATGTTTTGTGATGTTCAAGATATGAAATGTACACAGATTACATATACAAATAATATGAATATAGATTTGTTTAATGATATTCAAAACACTGCCACTTTTGTTGAAAACCTTGATATTGAATTTGACTTTCAAGATAAGCAGTACACAAATATTGAGGTAGTAAAATAAATTTTATAAATGTAAAACCAATTTATATTTTAACTAATTATTTTAATTCATTTTTAATAATTATTAGAGTTTCCAAGATAATGAAGCTTTATTTTCAACAGTTGAGAATTATAATATTACTAATACTGATGATCATTGTGTTAGAAATAATAATATTGAGAATTTTAATGAAAATTCTTATAGTCAAAATTCAGACAATTTTAAAAATACTCTGGTATATATAATTTTTTAGTATATTTAAGTTTTTACATAATTGGTAGTAAATAAAATAGGTACCTACTTATTTTAATTTGTTTATTTTAATATAGGAAAATAAATATGATAGTGGAGTATCGCACATTTCAGGTAGTGATATCCAAGATGAAGTAGAAGCTAGTGTAACTAAAAAAGGAACAAAGAGGAAGCGCCGTCGTTATACAACTTCTATTACTGAAAGGAAAAATATAAAAATGCAATTAAAACGTGATAAGCATAAGCTACGGATCCCTTGTTGTTTAACTTGTAAAAAAAAATGTATACAACATATTCCTGAAATTTTGAGGACCGAAATAAATAGGCAGTTCTGGACTATTTTAAAAAAAGAACAAGAGTTATTTGTTTTGAACTCTATTGAAAAAAAATGTGTACAGCGTCGTAGAGGAGTTAAAAATGAAAAAAAAAGGAATTGGTCAATTTCTTATTTATTGAAAAACTCAGATGGGTGACTTAAATATGTATGTAAAGAATTTTATTTAGCAACTTTAGGATTTTCCATGAACAATGATTTTTTTATTCGAAAAATATGTTCAAGCAGTGAAAATAATAGTTCTATAATTGTATCTCCATCAAATAATTCTAACAAAGAACCATGGAACAAAATAGATATAGAACCAATTAAATCTCATATAAATTCATTCAATCCTTCAGTTTTACAGTATAGAAGAGGACATGCACCTTTAAGAAAATATTTTTTCTAATGAATTAACAGTCCAATTCATGTTTTCTGATTTTCAAGAAAAAAATCCTGATTATAAGTGTTCATATGATATGTACAGGCAAATATTAAGAAAAATGAATATATCATTTACAAAACTTGGTCATGAAGAGTGTGAGTTATGTGAAACTTTCATTCAACATGACCCAAATCATAATAGGCATAATGCTCAAGAAAACAGTGACTGTGATGGATGTAGTAAATGGTCATTGCATTTTGAAATATACACAAATGCTCGAATTAAATATAATGAGCATTCAGAAAAAACCAAAAATGGTAAAGTAAAAAATTATACTCATTTGATTAATGTTATTCTTTTATTTAAACTTCTGAATTGTTTTATTAGGAGATGAATTGTATGTATCGGTAGATTTACAAAAAGTCATAATGTTACCAAGAATGGACAATTTTAAAGCTGAAATTTTCACTAAGAGGGTTATATCATTTAATGGACCTAAAAGTTCAATTAAACCCCTAGCTGTAATATGGCACAAAGGGATAAGTAAAAGAAAACAAGAAGACCTAAAAAGTTGTTACTATGCTTTTTTTTTTATTTTATAAAGACATGAAAAAAATAACTATTTGGTTAGACAACTGTTCTGTTAAAATAAGAATTGGTGCTTATTTACATTTTTAATTTCTATGATGAATTCTCAAGAACTTGAAACTATGATGATCGATATTTACTATTTTCAACCAGGCCATAGCTTTATGTCTGCGGATTCATTCCACCATCAGGTTGAACTTTCCATAAAACATATGGGTAAAATATATGACTTTTGTGATTATGAAAATCAATAAAGAATTCAAATAAAGGCCATGTAGATGTTAAAGTATTAGATGGCAAAGATTTTTATGATTGGAAGTCAGAATGCTCTTTGTATAAACTAAACAAACAAATTAATCGCCCAATGTTAAATAGTATAGTTCATATAAGGGCCGAAAGAGGACTGAAATACTTATTATACAAATGTATATATGATGAGTATACTCCGTACCATATGCTTGACTTCTAAAAACTATCATTCATTAAAAAAGATATTGAATAACCTCAACAAAAAAATAAATTAAGAGGTATTCATCCGAAAAAATAACAAAGTATTTTAAAAACACTAGTCTCGCTTATGCCAAAGAGTAGAAAACACTTTTGGTTTGATATTCCTACATCAGATACAGTTAATGATTTATATGAAGAACCTGAAAATTAGAAACTGCAAAAGTAATGTGATATATAATATTGTGATAGGAACCAATATTGCTACCATAAATTAAAATTTTGTTTCATTTTATTTTTAACAGTAAAGTTTATACTAAAAAAAATATTTATTTTGTTATTTAAGATTTCATTTATTTTAATTGTTTTTGGTGATGACCACCTAAAAGGTATTGTTTTATTTTGTTTTTTTAAATATTTAATAGATTAAAATAAAAGTCTAATTATTTTGTAATAATTTTTTTATAATAAAAAAATTTAAAATTATTTGTTTGATAGGATTGGAGTTACACTTTTTTTTACATACAAACAATGTTGTATGATCATAGACTTAAATATGGTATATCCTAAAAAGTCTAAGCAATAACCCGGTAAGTCATTTATTATAAGTCCATTATTATTATAAATTAATATATTATAAAAAAAAAGAAGAGTAGGTACCTATGCTTTAAAATACGAGGTCTAATTATTATATATATTAATATCCACTAATATTTCAGATTTTTAGCAACGGGTGATTCGTTTAAAATGATCTCATATAGTTATCGTTTGAGGCATTCGACAGTATATGCAAATAGTGACAAATACTTGCGAAGCCTTGGTCAAAACTTTAATGTCTGAAGTAATGCCAATACCCACTAGCCAAAAATGGAGAGAAATCGCAGATGAGTTTTGGAAATGTTGGAACTTTCCAAACTGTATTGGATCATTGGACGGCAAGCATGTAGTAATCCAAGCACCACCAAATAGTGGGTCACTATATTTTAACTACAAAAAGACGTTTTCAGTGGTACTTATGGCTCTCGTCGATGCTCATTATAATTTTATTGTGGTAGATGTAGGCACGTATGGTAGGAATAGTGATGAAGGTATTCTAATGAATTCGAAACTAGGAAAAAGCTTAGATAGTAAACAACTGAATGTACCTTCAGATACTGAACTCAGTGGCGCACGCAGGGGGGGGGGGGGGTTAGGAGGTCGTAACCCCCCCCCCCGAAATGTCTTCCTTCATTACGAGCGTCTAGAAACAACCCACGAACAAATTTCTCATCATGTCTTTATTTCTTATCAAATATATTATAACCAGAAATTCGTTACTTGTAATCGGTGACTATTTCCCCTTAAAATTGGAATTGCATTGCTACGTCTTGCTAGACGCTCGTTTTTTGTTACCGGGTACGCGCACCTACAATCACTACAACCGCGATCTCAATTAAAGTGTGATAACTGATAAGGATAAGCAATCTGTGATAACGTGTTTTTAAATTATTGTTAATTGTTATTGGTTTTGGTTAGTCAATGGAAATTTATTAGACAATAACTCAGTCAATAAGTATTAAATTTATTTCATTTTTAAGTTTTTCACATTATGAGTGAAAAAAAAAAGGATTGCCCATGGTAATATTACGTCATTTTTTCACAAAAAGTGTAAAAAAAATTATGAACAACCCTCAACTTCAAATCTAATAACAGTAAGAATTTAGAAATACATTTTTTATTTCATTTATTTAATTATTTAAGTACTAACTTCAAAAGTTTTCTAAAAATGTTTTAAATTAGTATTGGTGAATGGTGGTACTTATTTTATTATAAATTAAATGGCATTTTATAGGAGCTAAATGATGATCACTCATTGCAACTATTGCAAGTTAGTCAGGACACTCAAGAGGTTGAGGTAAAACTATCTGATGATAGTTAGGATACGCCCGATCAGGTAATCAATATCAATGTAATTATGTAAATATTATTGGACTATGTTAAATAATATAAGAACCATTAGATACAGTTAACATTAAAAGGTACATTTGAATTCTGTATTTAATGTATTTCCATATTTAAATTTGATAAAACTAGCCAATGACTTAATTATTTAAAATAATTAAATTTTATAATATTAAGATTAATTTAAATTCTAAAAAATACACAATTACAAAAAATAATGATATGTTAAGAAATTTATTACTTAGTCTATCATAATTTTTAAAAATAGAGACAATTGAATTTCATTGATTAGTTAAACTTTTGAATCATACAACAATAAATTATTTATGATTATGAAATAATTAATATATTTTAAAGGTTAGATTACAGGTCCAAATTAAAAATAAATATAGTGGATAAGTAGGTACTTTTTTTTTACATTAATTATTAATTTGAATGCTTATGAGTTAAGCCGCTGAACACTATTAATTTTAAAGTATTATTTATTTGTATGTTTATATAATGTATTTGAGTATATTATGCTTGTTTAGTTATTTATGACATTGTGGCTTCACTTTCATTATTATCACTTTTTTTACTATATTGAATATTAAAAATACAATGATTTGTTTAGTAAATAATAGTATAATGCACATTTCCAAGTATCTTTCATATTATAATGAATTCTTGGGAATTTAATTTTAATATACTATGCTAAATGCTTTAATTTCTAATATTATTAGAAAAAAAATCTTGTATGCGCTATTGCTATTTGCTAATAACTGCTTCTAAGGAGCTTAGTAGTATATATTTGTATGTTCACAGCCAATTTTTTTCAAGGGGGAATGTCCCCCTTGGAGCACTCAGATTTACCGTGTAACACATTTCACACTGATTGTTAGTAAATTTTACCTCGAAAAAATGTACTGTATTTCATTTTTACTCATGTTGGTTACACTGATTTTTTTAATAATGATAAAAACATTATTTATTATTTACAATAATTTTAAGTTATAAGCTGATTGCTGATTATTTTTTTCATATTCAGTTACTAATGATCCATCGTTCACTCAAGTCGTGTCTCATTTTTCTTTATTTTCTCAAAGTTTTATTAAATTGTATAAGTTATTTAATTTCTTCAAAAATGAATTTTCAAAAATGCGCAAACGATGTCCAGTCATTGGTCGATCAAATACGATTCAATTCAACGCCAGCGTATCCAGAATTCTCTGCATTTGTATCTAGGTTACGATCTTTTAAAAGTTTTCTTTCAAATACCGGCCAGAATAAGTACAAGCTCTCAGAATGTGGATTTTACTATATCAATCTCGATGACGCAGTTCAATGTCATTGGTGTGGAGTAATTCTACATAGTTTTGAAATCGATGATAATTGTTTTATAGAACATACCCGATTCTCACCAAAATGTTTATATGTATTATTAATGAAAGGTAATCAGTTTGTTCAAAAAGTCTTAAGTAAATATTGTAAAACCGAAGTTATTTGTAATTGTGAAACCGGTTCGTACGACACCATTTGTTAAATCATGTTTTTTTTATATAATATACTGTTTATAATATTTGCTGTATTGAATAAAAAAAAAAATAAAAAAAAAATTGAATGTTTTATCTTAAATGTTTTATTATTCGATTTAATATCTCGTGGACGTATAGCCTAGCGGGTTAGTGCGTATATAATAATTTAAAATGTTTTTCAGGTATCAGGTTAGTAAGTATAATATGTAAATTCCCTCTCTAGTATGCACTAATTGGCTAACTGTACGTTCACATTTTTTGCATTTTTTTTTTTTATCTGAGTTTTAGTATATAATATGACTGCAAAGGAAAAAACTAACAGTCCAATGTATAACTCCTAACAGTTATATCCTACTTTTTATTGTGTACTTTTTTAGCAAAAAAAAACTTCATTATGAGTCCACCAATAATTGTCTGTAAGTCTACATTCGACATCCGAGCTTTTAACAAGAAAAGTATTACAGTTGGATTACTAATTAATAAGCAGATTTCAATTATTTTATTATTAGAATGTAAACTTTCAAAGAAAATTATTACATTAAGTTTAGAAGAATGGTTCACACTGATGTCTGAATCTAATTACAATTCAATTACTAATAACCTAAATACCAGGGTGAGGCGTGTAAAGATTACCTATTCCTTTTCATATTCAATTAATGTTAAACAGAGTTCAATTACCCTACATCTAAACGAGGAATATATTACCTTGACACACGTAGATTTGTACCGGCTTCGTCAATTACAGAATTTGATTGATTTGTATGTGGTAGACAAGCAAAAACGTTTAGCAAATTATCAAATTACTTTCAACACTGCATATGACCTAATTAAAAATGATGTCCGTGGTCTGCCATCCACTTGCCAAAGGAACGAATTTACCAACCAATATATTCAAAACTATGATTTTAATTATTATAATCATTTACAGAACGATGACACATCATTTTTATATGAAATATTACAATTTCATTTTAACACATTGTCCGATATGATTTTACAAGATCTAATAATATAAAATATATAAATATGTTTAATAATTATTTATTTAAAAAATAAAAACTTTTTTATTCAATAATAAACTTGCTTTTTTTTCTTAAATTACATGTCACCTTTAATCATAAAGAATAGTTTTAATGCGTTTTAGTTTCAAATTTTATGTTTTCAGTAAATAAGTAGATTGAATTTTGATAGTACAGAATTGATAGCAATGTTTCAATTAGAAATTTCAGACATACTATATAGTTTATAGGTTTATGTTTTCCAAGACCTTTGAGTATTGAACAAATAAAAACATACATGTATAATAATATTTTGTTTTATTAAATGAAACTCATTTTTCCGTATAATAATCAAACAACCGTCTTGCTTTTAATAGTTTGACGCTTTGGATCGGTTAGTAATTTATCAAATATAATTTGCATTGTCTCATTAAGACCAGTATGAAGTGTTTGATCTATTGATTCGTCGGTCGTGTACAATCTAACAGTAGCTTCACTGAACTTCCATCTATTACAACAAATTATTTTATTTAAAAACAAAAGAAGTAAATAAAATCAGTAAAAAAAAAAACAGATTCAGCAATAGTTTTTAAATTTAAACCAATGTATTTACCTGTCCTTTACTGGTACATTCTCGATGTTAGTAACCTTATAATGACTTAGCACCCAAAGATCCTTTCCTTTTTCTTCAAAAGGCGTCTTTATTGTCACAACGCCATCTCCTTGTCTGAATGTTAGCGAATTAAATACTTCAACATCAAAATCTTCTGATCTCAAGCGTTCGCTGATATTATCTCTGTATGATGCATTCTATAAAAAAAAAAAAATTATTTATGCTATCATTAGGAAAAAATATTATTTTTATTACCATTTTATTCTGCTTCTTTTTCATAGGTTTTTTAACACTTGTTTTTTCTGCAGAACGTTTTGATCCAGGTTTTGTTTTTGAAAAAGACGGTCTTATATCAATTGATTCGCTAAAATGTTCATTCTGTGAAACATAAAACATAGTATATTATTTTTTACTGTTTTTTTCCATTATATATTTTTCTATGTCCCAAGAATTATACCCAAAGCGTTGAGTAATGTTACGACGCACTTCCAATATACTATGTTATAATCAGTCATTTAATATTATTTTAAGAATTATAACCATAGCGTTGAGTGGTGTTACGACCGGACTCCAATTTGCTATGGTTATAAGATATTTACTAAGTAGTTACTAACCTCTGAATCAGTTGAAGCATTTGTACGGTACGACATTTTATTTTGGTAGTATTTCTGTTGAACTGAGCTTCTTGTCCTGGGATGAAATCTTGAAGACTGGTGAATATTAGAGAATTCCCTCTGTCTTTTATACACAGATTTTTACCACTACTTCAATAATTAAGTATACAAATGGCCATAACTTTACATTATAGAAACCTGCTAAAACATGAACATACAGGTACAACAGCAAAATCACATTACATGAATTTAAATTGACGCTAACATAACCTATCCCAGCCAAATGTTTATGACATTCACCTTTTACCATAGTCAATACCCTCCTTGAATAAATTTCTACAATAACCTTACCTTAGAAGGGTGCTGAAACATGTTCATATACAACAGCAAATTACATTACATGAATTTAAATTATTACAAACAGGATTTAAAATAAATTAGAATGTATACATTCATTCTCAAAAACCAATTACATTATATGAATTATAATTGTTGCTAACATAACCTGTCCAGCCAAATGTTTTCACATTTACTAAATGCCAATGCTTAGAATGTATACATTCATTCTCAAAAACCAATTATATTATATGAATCTAAATTGCTGCTAATATAACCTGCCCAGCCAAATGTTTTCACATTTACTAAATGTCAATGCCATTATAATATTAAAACAGGATGTAAAATAAGTTGAAATGTTTAAATCCATCACAAAAAAAATTCTAATGAGAGAAGAGAGGGTATTTTCGGGTATAAAACCCAGAATTTCTTAGCTTATCGTCATCAGTTCAAGCAACAGCAGTTCCAAGAGCAGCCAGCAGCAGAACAGTCTTCTTCGCCAAAACAACAGCCAGCCAGCAGTTTACCAAACATCTTCAACAGCCAGTCAAAAGATTGTCAAAACAACTCTAACAAATAGACCAGCCATCATACTTAGAAAAAGTACCTCAATTTCTACAAGCTATGTAAGTACTATTTTTTTTTTTTATTGTTATTATTTAATTTAACATCATACTTCTTTTTTTTTAAAAAAATAAAATAGAATAATAACAATTTATTGTTGTAATGATAATACAGTTTTATAATATTACTATGGGTATTGAGTGTTTAGACTTAAAGATTTTTTTTCATAGATTATTTAAAATAAAAACATTAAAATAGAAGTAGTTGAAAGACGGTTTCTCAACTCTCACTTTTAGTCACTACTATAATATAAGCTGTTTTCTTTTTTTTTGTTAAGTTATGATCAAGTAACAATAATACGTTATAATTACACCACGTCCACAGTATAGAAGATAACTGATGTACCATACTATCATAGATTTACATAGATAAGATAGAACATCGGGCTTATCATTCATCAATAATATTGATAATTATTACCTAACCTCAAAAATCTTTAATAGTCAATCTCTTTCATGATAATAACTATAGATACCGTTATCTAGTAGTTGTTGCACGATACCTTGTTTTTATCAATGTTAAAATACTATAGCTGATTATAAATATTTGTTATAGATAACGTGATTGTTGTATTACACGTGTAATATTATCTTACGTAAAATGTTTTAATATAAAAAATTTTTTTTATTATATTAAAATATTCAATAATGTTTAATGACTGTATAAAATATATCCTAAAACATATATTATATACATATATAAATTTAAATTATTTTTTTCTATAATGTTTTTTTTATTGCTTTTACGCTAAGATTATTCGAAAGCCGCTGTCACACGTTGATAGTAAACACGTAGTTGCTTTCGTGACAACGTAATGTTACCGTACGAACTCTACGATAGTTACAATCGCCCTATCTACTATTAACTAACATATAAACTATCACGTTTTTTTCTATTATCGTGTGACGTAGCTTCACTAGCAACTAAAATTTTATTTTTTATGATATAAATGCTATATTGTCTAATTTTTAAAGTTTTTTTATTTAGCTTTGAATAATATAATCAGTTATTATTATATATACGTATATACGTACATTCGTTGTTTTATAAATAATCGCTTTAATAATTAGATTTATATAATATTTTATATTTTATACTAATGTATTTAGTCAAAAATTACAGATAATGAATTTTTGGCATTCATATGATTTTTGTAATAAACAAATTCAATATTATGGAGAACAAATTGTAACCTTAACGAAGATGATTGATGAAAATAAGATTAAAGAAAGATATGAATATAAAGATCTCAAAAAAAAAATTAAAAATCTGAAATTCATTATTTATTTAAGTAGAACAAACTCTAACCCAAATTTTTCTTATATAAAAGATTTAAACGCAAAATTAGTTTTATTAAGAGAAGAAAAAATGGATATATGTAAAAAATATAGTGATTTATATGTTACAAATTTTCGTAAGCAAGAACACTGTTTCGGTAAAAGGTTAGATTTTATTACAACAGCAGAATCTAAGCGTGAAAGATTTAGATCAGGTTAAAATTTTTTTTTTTAAATTTGTTATGAATAATTAGTAATAATATTATAAGTTTATATTTATGTATATAGGTATTCAATGTAATTTTCTTTTTTTATAGTTTATAATATATTATTGTTTTTTTCATTTACGTTATTATTAAATTATTCGTTAATTTCTGCAAACTAAATATAATCATTGAAAACTATAATTTATACACGATCTACCATCATAGTTAATTTTTATTTTGATATAAATGCTTATATTATACTTGGTTTCATAAAATAATATAAGCATTTATATGTGAACTAACCTAATAAAGAAACATTTATATAAATATATATATATATATAGGTCAGTCAGAGTGATTAATCATTACGCCAGAAAAATCGTAAGAGCTGATGACTGATGAGGCCTGTGACAACGAACAAATATATGAATGTGTATACAAACTTTCGAAACTACCGATGACTATAGAACTTTTAGAAGCCACTGGAATTGGTCTAGTGGTCAACAAATTAAGAAGTAGAGGCGGAGTCGTAGGGAAATTAGCAGAAAGAGTAGTCCTTACTTGGAAATATGTTGTAAAAACAGAAATATTATTATTTTCCCAAGGAGTACCATAGCTTTTAAGTGTTAAACATGTTAGTAAATTATGATTAACACAATTTTTTCTTATATAAAAGAGTTAAATATAAAAAAAAATAATAAATTATTATTATTATTGTACATTATTTTATTTCTATTCAATTTTTCTAGAATAAAAAAAAACAAAAAAAAAAATGGAGTCGTCACTTATCTTGGAAAAAATCAACTCCATATTACAACAACGTGACGAAAACAACCTCGGCATGGATGAAATCAAAGTCACTTTCAGAAAAAACTTGAGAGAAATAAATATAAAGATTCTGAAAGCGAGATTGAAAACGACAAGAGCAATATTAGAAGAAAAACAAATGATGATAAATAATTATAAAAATTCAAATTATACAGCGTTTCTTTGTGAAAAAAATATACAGAAAGGTCTTAGTGAGTTGTATGAACAATTAGACAAATATTGATAATATTCAGTTTTTTCAAAAAATAAAATTTGTTTTTACAAATAAATTATTTTGTTATTATTTATTATTTTGTATTATAAAAATATATCGAATGATATTGTAATAAATTATAAAATATATCATTCCTGTGTATATAATATCTGTTGAAGAATAATAAATGTTTTATATCATCAATTCTGGATAAGTTTGATAATCGTTTAAATTAAACTAATGCAATAAAAATGTTAGGAAAAGTGGTTTAGATTTAAAAAAACGTATCAATTAACAGTTAGTTTTGAAATTCTATGTAATTTTCAGAATCATGAACTCAGAAATAAATGTAGTTAAAAGCAGAACTCTAGAAGTAGAACAGCAGGTGCGTGACAATAAACGCTATTGTATCGAGAAACGGAAAGCATTTCAAAAAGTATTTACAAAAATTAATGATTGTATTAAGAAAAAAACAGTTTTTAAAAATAAATTGATAAATGAACATAATAGTTTCGAAAAATATTCAAGTGAATGTAAAGCAGATCTTCAGTGCCGGTTGACAGAACTAAACAATCGGTTAAGAGAATTAGAATCTGAGTAATTTCTTATTATATTAACCAATTCTTTTTTTCTTTGTAATAATTTAGAATTAATACTTTTATTATATTTTGAAAACAATATTCTGAATTGCTTGCATAAGATTTAAAAAAAAAAAGAAGTTGATGTTATAATAAATTTACAATATTATGATTGCTTTTACCTATGTTTTTTTTTTATTTAATCTATTTTTTCAGTTTCATAATGAAAAGAAAAACGGTTACAAAACACGAGCGGATGTCATCTTCTGATGAAGGTTTATTTGAAATCGAGAGATTTAAGAAATGTTCAAAAACATTTTTGATTAAGAATACTTTAAATTTTATAGACTACACGCTTTTTTTTAACTATGTTAGAGATAAATTAATTTTAAAGTTAAAAGAATCATGTTTACAATCATCTATAAAATTTAATTTACATGTGGATAGCGTATACGAAAGAATACTCACTCAAGAAGTTCGGGACATAGCTTTCAAAACTTCTAATACACTTGCATGTAATTCATCCAATTTCAATAAATTACTAAATGGAATGTTCAATAAATTATTATCTGAACAAGACCAGTTTTTAGCGAAAGGATCTGGGTGGTCCCTTAAAACTATAGATGTATTACAATTGAGAATTAATACAGTGAATCCTCTCAGAGGAGGAACGTATCTAGATCTACCTGAATATATAAAAGATAAAAGAGCAATTATAAATGTAAAAAATAACGATGCTAAATGTTTTAAATATTCAATACTATCTAAGTTTGATAATCGATCGAATAAAACTTATTTGAATAAGAAATATTTTAAAATGTTAGAAACAAAAAGTGGTTTAGATTTTAAATGTATTGATTTTCCATCACCAATCAGTCAGATGAAAAAATTTGAACGTACAAACGATGTATCAATTAATATTTATAGTTTAAATGATAAAAAACATATTTTTCCTTTGTATATTTGTAATACTGAAAGAAAAAAACATTTCGATCTTTTTCTGTTCAATAATGATGAAACATCACATTACTGTTATATAAAAAAAATTTCAAGATTCGTTAGAAGTCAGAAAACTAAAAATTGTACTAAGCTAATTATCTGTAAAAGATGTTTTACTACTTTTGGGAACAAACCGTGTAAAAGCAAACTTTGGGGTATGAAAGGATTGATTGAACATCAACATAATTGTAGAAAGAACCAATTAGGGAAACCTATAATGTTTGAAGAGGGAGATGATGATTTTATTTATTTTAAAAGTTATAAAAAAACTCAAAGGATACCAATTGTTATTTATGCAGACTTCGAATGTATTTTAACTCCTAAAAAACCTGATGAATTCATTCAGAGTTGTAAAAAAAAAAACATATATTACACATTTACATGAAATTATGAGTTATGGGTTTTATGTAAAAGTCGACTATGATATTATACCAAAAGAGTTAGTAAAACAGTTGAAGATTCCTAGAAAGGTGGTTATTTATAGAGGTGAAAATGCAGCAAAAAAATTTATGGAAAATATGATTGATATCGGAAATAATATCAAAACAATTTACGAAACTGCTACACCAATGGGTAAATTAACTGAAAAAGAAGAAAAACGTTTACAAAGAATTAAAAGATGTGAAAAATGTTCAAAACATTTTAAAAAAAATAATTTAATTAAAGTTCGAGATCACTGTCATTTTACTGGTAAATATAGACAATGTCTTTGTCTCGAATGTAATTTTCAAATAACTAATCCATCATTCATTCCAATTTTCTTTCATAATTTATCGTACGATAGCCATTTCATAATTCGAGAGCTCGGTTGCGATGATCAAAATATTCACGTTATTCCTAATTCATCAGAAAAATATATATCCTTCAGCAAGGAAATCGCACCTAAATTTAGTATAAAATTTGTTGATACATTCCGTTTTATGAGCGAGTCATTAAGTAAACTTGCGGAAAATTTATCTGAAGATAAGTCGAGATTTAGAGAAACTCTTAAAATATTTTCTGCGGAAGCACTAGATTTAGTTACACGAAAAGGAGTCTTCCCTTATGAATATGTCGATAATTGGAGTAAATTAGATGATACATTTCTGCCATCAAAGCTAGAATTTTATAACTCTTTAACAGACGAGAAAATTAGTGATGAAGATTATATACATGCTAAAAATGTATGGCATACATTTGATATAAAGACTTTAGGTGAATATAGCGATCTTTATTTAAAAACTGATGTTAGCATACTAGCCGATGTGTTCGAAAATTTTAGAGACTTATGTTTATCTACGCTCGAACTAGATCCTGCTCATTATATGACTGCTCCCGGGTTTGCTTTTGACTGTATGCTGAAGTATACCAAGGTCAAATTATCAAGGTTAAAGGAGTATAACATGTTGCTTTTCTTCGAAAAATCAATTAGAGGCGGGATATGTCAATCAACCAAAAGATATGTTAAGGCAAACATACCAAATATCGAAGGATTGGACTATAATGCAAATGAACCGATCACATGGATTACATATCTCGATTGTGTGAATTTGTATGGGAAGTCTATGTTAACAGAATTACGTTTTAAAGATTTTGAATGGGTTGACGATCTCAACATAGATGTAACTAAAATTGCTGATGATTCAGAAGTCGGATATATATTAGAAGTTGATATTGAGTATCCTAAGCATCTACATAAATATCATAATGATTTCCGTGTTTTTACCGTTTAACGAATGTCCACCAAATTCGAAAGTTGAGAAATTGTTAACTACTTTATCACCGAAAAAAAACTATATTGTACATTACAAAAATTTAAAACAAGCAATTTCTCACGGTCTTAAAGTAGTAAAAATTCATCGAGCTATCCGTTTTTCTCAAAGTAAATGGATGGCATCATACATAAAATTATGTACATCTATGAGAGTACAAGCTAAAAACGAGTTTGAGAAGGATTTCTGGAAGTTGCTAATTAATAGCGTTTTTGGTAAATGTATGGAGAATGTTCGAGCAAGAACTTCTATAAAACTGGTTTCTTCAGAACAAAAAGCAAGGAAATTAATGGCGAAAACTAGTTTTAAAGACAGAACTATATATTCTAAGAATCTCATGGCCATTCATCAGCATAAGGAAACAATTAAATTCGACAAGGCAATTTATGTAGGATTTGCAATTTTAGACGTTTCGAAAACATTTATGTATGACTTCCATTATAATGTAATGAAGAAATGGTATGGTACTAAAATTAAATCTTTATATTCGGATACTGATTCCCTGATATATGCTATCCAAACAACAAATTTTTTTGACGATTTAAAAAATAGTTTATTACCATATTTTGACACATCTAATTATCCTAGAGACCATTGTTGTTTTAGTGAAATTCATAAAAATCAACCAGGGTTCTTTAAAGATGAAATGAAAGGAATTATAATTAAAGAATTCGTTTCATTAAGACCGAAATTATATGCTTATAAAACTATAGATGGCGCTGAGAAAAAAAAAGCAAAAGGCGTAAAGAAATATATAATTAAAAATCACATGCAATTTAACAATTATATGAATATACTAAACGCTTTTATAAACCATAAAACTCTCAAGGATGAACAAACTCATAGAAAAATGAATTTTATCCAATCAAATAAACATGTTGTTCATTCGAAAACAGTGAGCAAACTTGTTCTAAGTGCAAACTATGATAAACGTTATATAATGGATGACGGGATAAATACTTTAGCTTATGGTCACTATAAACTTAATGACTCAGTTTAAAAGCGTTATCTAGCGGAACAAAATACAGCAGTATTATTATTTTCATTGATTTATTTACCACTAGATGACGCTTTTTGTTTTTATAAATTGTAGATATATATATATAGTTTTCAAAACAGACTAATGAGGATCAGGAGATCATGTGAAATAATTAATTCGACTTAATAAAAAAAACTGATATTTTATTTTATTAAAAAAATAAATAAATAAATAAATAAATAAATATTATACATAAAAAAACATTATTTTAAAATATCTGATGATGTTATCCATGAATTTTGACTTGAATCAAAACCTAACCATTTAACAAACATTTTATTCCCAACTTTTTTTACAATACGTTCAATGAGAAAGGTGTTTGGAAAATCAGTTAATTTAATTTCCTGTTCATAAAAACCACCTAAAATTATACTGCCTGATTCATCCTTTAGTTGATAAGTTACTGGATTTGTCTGTAAAACTTTTGAAACTGTAAATATTTCCGTTGTCCAATTTGGTGTATATCCTTTAGTAAATATATGTTTATACTTATTCGTACTTTATCGTTAACTTTAAATTTTGGTTTATACAATGTTTCAGAATTTATATATGTACTAAATTTAATTCTGTTTGTATCCATTCGAGCTTCACTAGGTGTACATTTGATTGTTCTGTGTTTTGTGTTATTATAGTAATGTATAATTTTTGATATTGTATTGTACCAATTCCATGTGCCTGTTGCAGTAAAATGCCTATATATATTATTTTTAAGAGTTCGAATCACACGTTCCGCGATAGAACATTTGATAACACTGTATGAACTGTAATGTTTAATTTTATATTTTTTCATTAAATCTTGGAATTGGACATTGTAAAATTCTGTACCGTTATCTGTCTGTAAAAATGTTGGTTTAGCTTTTTTCAATATATTAAACATTCCTTTTGTACATTCTTTACCTGATTTATTTTTCAGCGGTTCCACAAATACATATTTGCTATATGTGTCTATAACAATTAATATGAATTTAAAACCATAATTTTTTTTAGAATGAGATTGCATATCCATTAAATCAGCTTGCCAGAGGTCGTCAATAAACCGTGTTACCACACTACGTCTAGGAAATATTTTTCTCGCTGGTCGATGTAGCTCATTAGCTATACTCTCTAAGGTTGTCATTATACTATAATATTTCTCTCACGCAGTTCTTCTAAAATAGATATAATTTCATTATTGACACCAGTATTACCAACACTTTGTGATGATGTCAGAAGATTTAATCTAGTTACTAGCTCATTCGGATCGTCATAATAAACTAATTGTGTTTGAGGTAATACATCTTTATATAAACCTCTGCCTGTCTTAGGATCAGGTGATGAAGTAAAATTAATTATATCTGTAGACATGTGATCTGCAGGTGAAAAACTGCTTGCTGATTGATTAAAATCAAATGGTTCAATTTCTTGTGTTATTTTTCTACGTTTAGCGTTAAATAACCCAAAAGGAGTAGAAGGTAAAGTATTGTTAAATGATTTTAAGCTAATTCGAGGAGTTGTATTCTCATTAATTTTAGCTATTTCTTCGTTAAACTGTTTTTCCTCCATTTTCATTCGATCATACAACGGTTTTACAACAGTCATCCATTTATGGTACCTCGAGGTTCTAGGTTTTCCATCTGCTTTTAAATGGACTCCAGAAGTTTTCAAAATATTGTAATAAGATTCTATATCTTCTATAGTTGTTTTTTTTGGTTCCTTCTCACATAATAAAGACCATAGTCCTGGTGTAAATTTATAATATTTATTAAGCAGCAATAATATACCGTGACTAAAAGTTGCAGAGTGTTTTCCTATTTTATACGAATCACTATCTTTATCATAATGCGAACCATAGGATTTATCATAACGTGTTGATTTAGGACGGTTATTTAAAAAATTTTCAAATGGTGAATTTAATTCGTTATCATCATCATCTTCACTAGTACATGAGGTTTCTGATTTATTTTCTAGCTCAGTTGACTGTGTGTTCCATATTTCATTTTGTTTTGTATGTGTACTCAATGGTTCAATTATTGGCTTAAATGTTTCACGGAAATAGTTTTCAGAATCTATAACACCGCGTTTCATTTCCATTATTTTTCGTTTAATATTTTTTTTTGATGTTATTAAATTTTCCAACAAGACTTTTTCTTTGTTCATTGTAAATAATAAATGTAATATACCTGTATCGTGTGACTACCGATAACACTATGCAGATAATTACTTTGTGACGGTATATTTATATATGAGTATAAGCATATAAAATTATCTTATTTTAATGAACGTATGAAAACCACATCTATACCTTCCTTCATTCATTTCCCGAGTTTTATCGATGACCATAAACCCATAATCACTAAGATTCCAACATAAATGAGAAATTTTGCGAAATTCTGAGAAATCCATATCCGTAGATGAATGATCGTTGAATATACGTCGTAAATTTGTATCATCTTGTTTCAGTATTATTAAGAAGTTTGCGTTATCTCTTACTAGCTGTTTGGTTATTTTAGAATATGTCTGTGCTAAATAAAATACAGAGCTAGCACCCGAATGTCTACCCATACTAAAGTATTCTCTAATTACTGACTGTGGGCCACATATCACATCGTCAAAAATGATGATGGAATTTTTTTTGGTTAAGTTTGGTTTTATAACCTTATCAGCGCTTGTAAATATGAAAAAATTAGCACCCTTCATATCATCTATTATTTTTTTCAATAAAACATATTTTTCCTGATTAGAGGTTTTTGAGTATAAATAAATATTTTCAAATCTTAACCCGTTTGCATGTGTGATCAGATTATACATTATATTTGTTTTTCCTGAACCACTGGGGCCAACTAGTATAGCACGTATAGTATCGGGTAATAACGAACCATGTCTTGATGGTTTTTTTACTACCTGAACATCTACATTTATAACATCTAATTTATCTTTCTGCTCAATCAAATTCATATTATTTTCATATAAATACTCTAGATTTTTTAAATTTATAGCCAGTTATAGATGGCGTGTTCAACTCGCAAGTATAAGTCAGACAAGACTGGAAAAGGATTAGTAAACTCTCTTATAAATAGTCTCCCGTTCGAACCCCATGTTTCAGGCTATCAGTATTGCGGCCCTGGTACAAAATTAAAAAAGAGACTAGATCGTGGTGATAAAGGAATAAACCCATTGGATGCTGCTTGTCGTGATCACGATATTGTGTATGCAACGAGTAAAAATTTAGACGATAGACATAAAGCTGATAAAGTGCTAGAAAATCGTGCTTGGGAGAGATTTTTATCAAAAGATACACCTAGAAAAGAGAAATTAGTTGCGTACGCAGTAACAAACGCAATGAAAGCTAAAAGAAAAATAGGTATGGGCTGTAAACGGAAACGTGCTATAAAAATAAATGGTATACTAGCAGCA
This sequence comes from Metopolophium dirhodum, assembly GCF_019925205.1. Lineage (NCBI taxonomy): Eukaryota > Metazoa > Arthropoda > Insecta > Hemiptera > Aphididae > Metopolophium > Metopolophium dirhodum. The sequence goes on from NC_083560.1 coordinate 136,495,015, forward strand.
AAAAAAAAAAGAATCTCAAAGAAAAAGAATGGTGGTAAAAGGCTGATTTTAGCACCGAGACAGTCAGGAGGTGTAATTCCCTTAATACCTATATTTGCAGGATTGTCGGTACTTGGTAGTTTGATGTCTGGAGGTGCTAGTGTGTATAATGCTGTTCAAAATTCAAAAAGAAAAAAAGGCAGTGGTTTGAAATCAAACAAAAATAGGTTAAGAAAAAAAAACTGATGATCACGCTACCTAACAGACCGCTTTCGTCTCAAGATATTATAAAATATGTTGGAAAGTTGAAAATCAATCATTTCCGTGGAGTCTTTTCACGTGATAACTTACCTAAAAAACCGCATACGATTTAATGTGGTGTATTAAACTTGGATATATCTTCAGGCGACGGAAGTCATTGGGTAGCGTTTTATAAAAATAAGGACAAAGTTGTTTATTTCGATAGCTTTGGTGATTTACCACCACCAATTGAATTACAACATTATTTTCATGAGTTTAAAATAGTATACAACTATTCTAACTATCAAGATTTCAATACATTTAACTGCGGTCATTTATGTCTTGAATTTTTACAATGTATGAATCTGTTACATTAAGTTTGACTGGAAATACAACTATATTATCAACGAATTATTTTCCGTCCCTAAATGTTTACGAGGATTCAGAAATAGCTTTGTTATGTTTACAAACACGTAATTTATTTCCAAACATAAATTCTACTAATAACCGGCTGGAGATAGAGGTAATTCCTTCAACAAGTAATAGATTTATTCTAAAAACGTTTATCTTCATTTTGGAAGAAGGGTGTTATGAAATTGAAGATATTAACAACAAAATTAAAAAAAAGTTATTTCACTTTAATAATGAATTTAGAACACAGCTAACATTCAACGTATCTATTGATCCTGTTGATTTTAGAACATACATTAAATGTAATGGAATACTAATGTTGGATATTCCAAACAGTATAGCATCTGTTTTTGGGTTTGAAAAGAGAACCTATAAACCAATGTATGAAGCACATCGATCGGGAAAAGCTGCTAATTTAAACACAATTAACTCTATAAAAGTAATGTGTAATATAGCACATGGATCATTCAACAACCAACTTCTAAGTCATTCAATATATGAGTTTTTCCTTAGTGGGAGAACTGGATCGAAAGTAGTTCAGTCACCACCAAATTTGATATATTACAGATTAAACAAAACAGACATTAATTCAATAACTGTGCAGCTAGTTGATCAAAACAATAATCCGATCGACAACTTTAATGAGACATTGTCAGTTGTTCTGCATATTAAACGTTACGAGTCTCATTATTAAATTTGTATCTCAGATATCAGGATGTACGAGTCAGTTACTTTAAGTTTAACCGGGAACACAACCATATTATCTACAAATTATTTTCCGTCTATAAACCTTTACGAAGACTCAGAAATAGCTTTGTTATGTTTACAGACATTTAATTTATTCCCGAATATTAACAAAGATAATAATAAATTTGCTATACAAGTAGTTGACTATAATAATAATAATAATAATGATCGTATGTGGTGTTATATTAAACTGGAAGAGGGATGTTATGAAATTAAAGATATTAAGCATCGAGTTATGGAACAAATAAATATTTATAATGAAAAATTCAAAACTAATTTAACATTTGACATTTCGGTTGATCCTAACGATTTTAGATCATATATAAAATGTAATGGAATACTACACTTTGAAATTTTACATAGCATAGCACCTGTATTGGGTTTTGAAAAACGAGAATATAAGCCAGAATATGAAACTCATAGATCAGAAAAAGCTGTGAATTTAAACACAATTAATTCTATAAAAGTAATGTGCAATATAGCTCAAGGATCATTCAACAACCATCTTCAAAGTCATTCGATTTATGAGTTTTTCCCTAGTGAAACGACAGGATCGAAAGTAGTACAGTCACCATCAAATTTAATATATTACAAATTGAATAAAACAAATATTGATACGATAACCGTTCAGTTAGTTGATCAAGATCATAATCTGATTGATAATTTTGGTGAGACATTGACAATTGTGTTACACATTAAACGTTGCGGGTCTTGAGATGGGATTAAAATTCAATATAAGCCCACTACATCGGATCAGTACAACTAGTCATAAGACTAAAGTGCTACCAGTAACATCAAATAAAATAAAAAAATTGACAGTGAAGAATAAAAAAATTTTGCAAGCTCTGGGCTATCAATTAAAACAAAATGCCTGAAAGTGATATTTTGGATATAACTTCACAGTACGAAACGGATTCTAAGATTACAAAAATTGAATATCATTCATACACACCGTATACAGCATCATTTAATAATAATGACGAAATACGTATATCAATCCAGCAAACAGATGTTTATCCATATCTACATGAAAGCTTTATTTTTTTGGAAGGAAAAATTACTGATGCCACCAAAGTGAAACTATCTAATAACGGTTACTCTTACCTCTTCGAGCAAATACGATTGGAAATCAATGGGATAGAAGTAGATAGTACACGTGTTCTTGGAATCACTAGCTCGTTGAAAGGTTACTTATCTGGTACACCAGACAACTACAATTGTTATGAAAATTCTGGATGGAATTTTAAAAATGCAACGCAATCGGAAAATGATAAAGGTGAATTTAGTGCTTGCATTCCATTGAAATATTGGTTAGGTTTGTTTGAAGATTATAAAAGAATATTAGTGAATTCTAGATTGGAATTAATATTAACTCGAAGTCATAGCGATTTAAATGCTTTAAGTTTAAAAACTGGTGTAACTGCTTCTGAAGGTAAAGTCGTTTTAAATAAAATAGCCTGGATGGTTCCACATATAACTGTTGACGATGAAGAAAGGTTAAAATTATTGAAACTTATAGAAAAAGAAAAAAGTTTGTTTATTCCTTTTAGATCTTTTGAAACTTTTGAATATCCTGAACTCGGAACCGCTAAAAAAGTTGTATGGAATTTGAAAACTGCTTCAAAATTAGAAAAACCACGATTTATCATAATTGGATTGCAAAAAGGACGCAAAAATATGTTATCGAAAGATTGTAGTATATTTGACCATTGTAATTTAACAAACGTTAAAGTATTTCTGAACTCGATAGCTTATCCATACAATAATTTGAATTTAGATTTTACTAAAAATAATTTCAATTTATTATATAATATGTATACATCGTTTCAAGAATCGTACTATGAAAAAAGTATTCGTAACCCGATATTGAGTCCTTCTACTTTTCTGACAAACGCTCCAATTATAGTCATCGATACTTCGAAACAGAACGATTCAGCTACTGCCTCGGCAGTGGATGTTCAATTGGAAATTGAAGCTTCAGAATCGCTTGCAGGTGTAACTGCTTACTGTTTATTAATTCATGATCGTATTGTAGAATATGTACCTTTTACTAGAGAAGTAAGAAAACTTGTGTAAATATAATTAAGAATTAATTTTTAACAATAAAAACTATTATTTAATAATTTGTGTTCTTTACTTGAAATAATTATTTTAGTTTTAAGATTTGCTAAAAAATTTGCTACACGAAGACAAAATTTGGTAGAAAATCTCTGTTTTGTGTTGCCCCTGTGAACATACAAATATATACTACTGTTGTGTAAATTAAGATTGTGGAACATGAATTTTCGATTTGATTAAAAACATATTATAAAATTGTTCAACCTTTTAACTTAAATAAAATAATAATTTAGAATCAAACTGAATTAAATTAAATAGTAGTAGTTCGAATATTTTAAAACAAATAATAATTTAATAATTTAATAATTTAATAAATAATTAAATAAAATAAAATTTACAAACATTGAATAAATTAAATAAATTAAATATTAAAATAAAACTTAGAGCAATTTAATAAAATTAAAATAATACTTTAAATTTTTTAATTTTTACTTTTAATTAAAAACATTTTACAGTCATTTAAATTAAATCAAATATTATTATAATATAATTAATATAATTAAATAATTTTGAAATAAACTAAAATAATTTTTACAAGCGTTCATCAGACGAGTCACATTTATACACCATTCAACGGTTGTATTATTTGTGCATAATATTTTTCAATGTTAATAATGAAATACCGATGGTGTATTTGTTCGCAAACAGTTAAAGTAAAGGGTTGTACGTCTTCGTACAATTTTCAAAAATTAGTTCTGTAACGAACCCAATAATACACATAATATATTATTGTGATCGTTCCGCCTACGGCTACATTAGGCAACATAAAGATTAGATAAATATTAGCACATAGAAATTCGACTAAATAAATCAAAGTCATATATCCTATTAGAAAACCTATGGGAATATAACGAGAGGGCAATATGATCTTGAACCCGCATTTCGATAGGTCCTACAACCTCGCCTGAATCATAAATCATAAATGTACGAATATAATATTTAGATATTGCTTATGAAATATACATATATATATATAATGCACAGTATCTAAATATTGACGGATGGCGTATAACATATATTGCAAACACGATAACAGGACACGATTCTTGGAATAACCAGGCGTGGGAATGTATCGATAATTAATTGAACAATGTCCTGTGAAATCCGCAGATAAGTCGATAGACTAGGGGGGAAGTAGGAGAGCAAGAGGCCCTATAAAACCAGACCAGAAACGGCCTGTAGATCAGACGTGTAACACCACAGCACAGGCGAGCACCTTCACGAATGACAACGCAATAACTTGTCAAATTGTACTTAGAATATTTTCAATAAAACAACTAACTTTTCAATCAGTATTAAATTATTTATTAACTCTACCTGAAGAAAATCCTCTACAATCAGTCTTGCTACCTGCAACTTTATGAGCTAAGCAGTAACTCAATTGCTAGATCATAACACTGGCGCAGTCGATTACGGAACTTTCAAGGAATTGAGGCGAGTCGAGCAGTCAAAGCAGCGGAAATCAGCGGAGGAAGTGCAGCAGTGACGCAGAGCTCGATTCAAATCAACTACACGGAGGCAACTTTCAAAGTCACAGTCGTGGACCGATCACCCTTGACGACTCCGGGAAGTGACGAACAGAATTGAAGACAGGAAAGCAGACTAGGAAAAAACATGAACAGAGCAGTAGGTGCAGGGATTATGTGAGTTAAATAATTAAGTTGTAAAAATAATTACATATAGAATTGTAGCTTGGGTACACGTCTCACGTTGTTTTTTTTTTAAGGAAGCCAGCGGTAAAAATTTTAGTTTTGATTTTGGTGAAGGTGCATATAATAAGTTGTTGTATTATATAGTAAAGAAAGAAAAATATAAGTTATTGAAAAAGGAATATATATATAATTGTGGTAAAATAGACAGCAGTAGACTGATCTGTGTTGAAATAAATAGTTGAATTAAATAGGAATCAACAAATGAAATAGTAAGGGAATACTATAGTTAATTGAAAAAGTAATAGAAAAAAGAAGTATAGAATTTTATAGAGAAAATATTGGAAAAATATATATATGAATGCACGCGTAGCAGTTGAATGAATGTAATAATGCGGAAAATCAAAGTTTTAGTAAAAACGAAAATCAGGGTGCAAATGGGGATAATACAAAGCAACAGAATAATAATGGTAAAAATAATACACTTTACCGCAGTAATAACGGGCATATGAATCAAAACGGCAGGAATAATAATTTTAATAATCGAAATGGTTATAATTACGGATACGATATATTCAATAAAAATATTAATCGTGGAGGATACAGTAATTTTAATAATAATAATCGTAACGGATACAGTAATTTTGATAATAATAATCGTAACGGATACAGTAATCGTACAAGATACAGTAATTCAAATAATCGCGGCGGATATATTAACAATTATAGACAAAATTATAACGAAAATAATGATCAGCGAAATAATTTTGGTAATAATTAGAATAGAAATAACACTGGTTGTTACACGTGTGGGAAATCAAATCATATCGCAAGGGAGTGCTGGCAAACGAACGGTCGATCAGGCGGAAACGACCGAGCAAATACACATAACAACAATCGTGATAATAGTACGCGTAATTCTGGAAGTGGTAATAGTAATAGGAACAATACGGGTGTTCAGAATTTGCATTGTAGTTATTGTAACAAAATAGGGCATGAAATTTCGAACTGTTTTACAAAACAGAAAAACGAGAAAAATAATTCAAAAAATTCCAAAGGGCAAGTTCCAGTGGGCGTCAGGCTTGTCCAAGAGATAATGCAATCGCCACAAAACGATGTTTTCACATCACAACTAAATTAATAGAAAATCACATTACTTTAAAATCACCTAGTTTTAATAAAGAACAAATTAAATTATTAGTGGACACGGGGCGGCTGAATTAAATATTATTAAAATTAATGCACTAAAGGGGGATACAGAAATTAACGAAGAAGACAAGATTTATTTAAAAGGTATTAATGAAAAAATAGTCTCAACAATAGGTAAAGCAAAAATATATTTAATAATAAATAAAACAGCATTCGAAACAGAATTTTATGTAGTAAACAAAACATTTCCAATAGAAGGAGAAGGCATATTGGGACACAAGTTTTTGATGGATAATCACGCAGTTATAGATATAGCTAACAATACGATAACAATAAATGAAAATAAAGTAGAAAACGAAAACAGTGTATGCTTTATTTTAAAACCACGTTCGGAAACAGTAGTTTAAATAGATATCGCAAATAAAGCAATGAATAATAAAAATATAATAAACAAGAATTAATTAATAAACAAGAATTATCACCAGATGTATATTGCGCGAATATTTATAATACAGTTAGAAACGGAAAAATAACGATAAGTGTGTTGAATATATCGGAAGTAACGCAAAGTATCAATGTAGGTCAAGTTCGTAGAATATCATACGAGGATGACATAGTAGCACACATCGATAACGTAGCATATGACAACAAAATTGACATTGACCGCGCGAGCAAAATAAAAACATTGATTAGGACGGAGCATTTGAATATTGATGAACGAAAATCAATAATAAGAATTTGTGAAAACTACGCAGATATTTTTCATATAGAGGGGGATAATCTTACGTGTACAACGGCAGCAGAACATGTAATAAAAGTAATAAGGATTTAAAACCAATTTATAAAAAACCGTACCGTTTACCGTTTTCACAACATGACGAAATAGAACGACAAATAGGTCAAATGATGAAAGACGAATTATAGAGAGATCAATGAGTCCTTTAGTTATGGGTTTAAGCTCAGCTCCGGCAACATTTTAAAAAATGATGACGAATGTGTTGTCAGGGTTGATAGGAATTAAATGTCTAGTTTATTTGGATGACATACCTAATAGTATATGCAAAGAACTTACAAGATCATAATGATAAATTAATTAACGTATTTGAACGATTACGTATTCATAATCTAAAAATAGAACCAGATAAATGTAGCTTTTTACAGCGGGAATGTTTATTTCTAGGTCATGTAATTACAGATGAGGGTATAAAACCAGATAAAAAGAAAGTTGAAGCTGTTATGCATTTTCCAGTACCTAAGAACGTTAAGCAAATAAAAAGTTTTTTAGGTCTTAGTGGATATTATCGCAAATTCATAGAAAATTATAGTGCTATAGCTAATCCAATGGTGAAACTATTGAGAAAAGACGTAAAATTTAATTGGGATGAAAATTGTCAGAAAGCTTTTGATAAATTAAAAGAAATACTTTGTTCAGAACCGATTTTGCAATATCCCGATTTTACAAAACAATTTATACTTACGACAGATGCTAGTGGTAAAGCATTAGGAGCAATTATTTTATCTCAAGGTACAGTAGGATCGGATTTACCAATAGCTTATAGTTCGAGAACCCTAAATAAAGCAGAATGTAATTATTCAGCTACAGAATTAGAATGTTTAGCGATTATATTCGTCGTAAAAACATTCCGCCCGTACTTGTATGGTAGGAAGTTTACAATACTAACAGACCATAGACCGTTATCTTGGTTATTTAATTTGAAAGATCCGTTATCTAGATTAGTAAGATGGCGTATCGAACTGGAAAAATATAATTATGAAATAATTTATAAAATGGGAAAATTAAACACTAATGTGGATGCACTATCGCGAATGTATAATATTAGCGAAATTAAAGATGAAAGTTATACGAACTTTCTAGAAAAATTAGAAACTACAATAATTAGTAATAAAAATGTTAAAGAAGTACACGGCGAGTTAATAGACTCTCCGTCAGAATATAGTATAGTATCGGAAATAGAAAAATATTATAATTTCAGATCAGGTATTAATTACGAATTAAAAACACGATTCGGGCGTGACAAAAAGTTGAAATCTAATAAAGATTTGGGTGACGTAGTAAAATTCAAAAATGGGGATAGATATATAATATGTTTAATAACAAAAACAAAACAAAAACAATTAACTACGTATGAGAACGTACACATAGCATTGTTGAATCTTAAACATTTTTGTGAAAAACATTCGTTAACTAAATTAGCAATGAATCAATTAGGACGACAAGACGGACTAGATTGGGCTAAAATTAGGTCAATGATAAGATACATTTTTCGTAATACAAATATAGAAATAATAATTTGCACCAAGTTCGAATTCAGTGAGGAAGAGAAATTAATTATTTTTAAACAATTCCACGATTCGAAGCTAGGGGGGCATGATGGAGTTAATAGAACAATGAAAAAAATAAAAAAACAGTTTAAGTGGCCAAATTTGAAACACGAAGTGAAGGAGTACATAAAAAACTGTACAGCTTGTCAAACAAATAAAAACACTAACAAACATATTCAATATCCGATGGTTATCACCACAACGAGTACAAAACCATTTGAAAAAATATTTTTAGACATCGTAGGACCATTAATTACAACGGGGTTAGGCAACAACTATATATTGACAATGCAATGTGATTTGACAAAGTTTAGTTTAGGTACACCTTTACAGTGTCATACAGCGAACGTAGTAGCTAGAGAATTTGTGACAAATTTTGTTTGTATACATGGTATTTCAGAAACAGTTTTGACGGACCAAGGTACCGAATTTCTTAGTAAAACTTTTACGGAGGTATGCAAGTTGTTAAAAATTAATAAGATTAAGACTTCCGCTTATCACCCGCTTTCAAACGGCGCACTTGAACGTAGTCATAAATCGCTAGCAGAATACTTAAGACACTATGTGAGCAAGTTTAGACAATTGGGATGAGCTGTTACCTTACGCAATGTTCGTATATAATTTAACGGAGCATAGATCCACGAAATACCAACCGTACGCGTTGTTGTATGGTAGGGAGATTAATATTCCGGTTAAATTGAAATCAAATCCAGAACCTAGGTATAATTATGACAATTACGTTTATGATTTAAAGCAAAATTTGCAGGAAGCACATCACATAGCCAGGGAGAGATTAATTAGAAGTAAAGAAAAAAGTAAAAAATATTACGATAAAAAAGTAAAAACGGAAACGTTAGAGATAGGGAATTTAATATTACTCAAAGATCATACTCAAAGGAATAAGTTAAGTCCATTTTGGAGGGGACCATACGAAATTTTGGAGGTATTAGATTCAGAAAATGTAGTTATATCGCGAAATCGAAAAAAGTAACGATACACAAAAATGACGTGAAAAAATATTACGAAAACGATGATAAAAATAACGAACAAAATGATTGAATATACCACAAATAATTAGTTATATAATATAATAATAAATAAATAATAAAACGGTAAAATAATAATAGGAAACAGTATATAGATATAATGTATAAATAATTAAATATAGTAATAATCGAGTTATATAGCAAAATACGGATAATAAAAGTCGACGTGGGATGTGAACGTCGTAGCATAGTGAAATGATAAATAGTATATATATATATATTATAGGTTGTGTTGGTTATGGACCACAATTCAAGGAGTGTCAAATAGTTTTAATGACAATATACCAGAATATGAAGGAATATCAGAAATAAAAATCTATTTTAATGACAAACTCGGAGTTAAGAGAGGAATGGTGGGAGTATCGAATCACCAAAATGATAGGATAGTTGTACCACAATTCCGGAATGGAGGATGTAATATAGAATCGTTACAGTATATATGTAATACACTATATAAAAAAACTGATAATGTTGGTTATTTGGGAGAATATGCGTATCTTTTGGAGAAATCATGTACCATACATGTGAAAACTATGAATGGCACAGACGAACAAGTTAAAGTAGGAAAAATGGATTATTATTTAATAATAAATCAAACAATGGATATGGAGAAGGAAAACAATAATAAGTCAATATCAACTAATGGTAACACGATAACAACGAAGAGGACTGACCAAAAGTTAAGAGAAATACCTACAGAAAATACAACTATAAATGAAGACGGTCACATTAGTACTACAGAAATGAGCAAAAATCACAATAGAATAACAACGAGCACATCAATAGAACTAAACACTACGAGATTAGAGGAAGTTGAAACACATATTCAGATAACATAGTAAATAGTACTACGCATGCAGTACAAACAAAAGAACATTCAAGTTTTAATTTTTACACGACAGGAAGTGACCAAAGATCGGATATAAATAAGGGGTCACAAAATTGTAATAACGAAATCAATAATACTAATAAAAAGAATGAAACAGTTGCATGTAATCAAGGAAAAAATGAAACAAATTATGTATATATAGTGTGTGTGTTATTAGGAATGATAGTAGTAATAAAGATGTTAATAATAATGAACATATTGAAATATTATAAATTAGTAAGGAAAGAGAGGTACAGGTATTTGGTACAAACATTGACTACTACAGCACGACGCGGCGTTCAAAATAGGGAGGAAATAACTCTCACGAGTCTTTAGAAAAAAAAAATAATAAACAATAAATAAATAAAAATACGTAATAATATATATAGCAATTATGAGTTAATTCTAGTATAGATAAGATAAATAACTGTAGAATAGAGTATACAGGGTGATAAAGTTTCTAGTAGATTAATAATATACTAATAAAGCATGGCGCAGCTAACATAGAATTACTATAAATTGATAAATAAATAAAAATACTATTATAGGTTTTTGATCGCAATAACGTTCAATGGACGAGAGGCAGATAGTGAAAATCTAATAGGAAAAATAATAGGATTAAAATTCAGAGGACAGTTGGATTTAATTAATATCACGGGAGAAGTAGATGATGAATTTTATATTCCAAATTTGGACTATGAGAAAAATTATATCGAAACTATTCAAATAAAATGCGAATTATCTGATAATTATATTAGATTGGATAAAGTGTTGAATGCACCTAGAACATATTATTTACAAACATTTTGTACGATTAATTTAATAGGCGGGAAAGATAAGAAATACGAAACAACATATATACACGAAGTTAACAAATCAAATGAAGAAACGAATAAAAAATTAATAGTATCTACAAACGAAACGTTACAGCAAACAACGACACCGAAAATCGATGTTTATAAAATTTTAAAACAAATGGTTAATGATAGGGGGAATTCAACAACGTCAATTGAAGAATATTATCGGAAAAATTTTTTCAAAAATGTCTATACTAAAATGATGAAGGGACACAAACAGAATGTAACAGTAATCGCAAAAACCGAAAATAAAATAGAATCTAGTACAGCAATCAATATTATTAAAACAGAACAGGAAAAAGGAAATGAAATAAATTATATAATGATAATTTTTATGGTGACAATAATATTGGTGGCAGTAGGATATAAATATAAAAGTAGAAATAATTATACATTAACTGAACGCCGAGTAAATGATAACACGAATGTAGAAACAACAGAGTTTTGAAAATAATAAATAACATGTAATTATTTGAAAATAGTTAAATTAAGAGTAGTTAATAAAGTTAAAATAGAATATCAATAGTTAAGGAATATGAAATTAATAAAATTAATACAATTGTAGGAATGAACAAATAAGAACAATCCTAACAAATGACAAGGACGGAATAATACAAGGCATAGTGCTAAATGGCAGGGAATGGTCAGAACCGGTGTACGAACTAGCTTTAGTTGAACGAGCGGGGAGTCGATTGTTGGTGGTGGTGTTGAAAAGAAAAGGGCAATACATAAAAGAGAGAGAGTTGTTTAGATATATGGGGGTAGAACCGTTCATCTACAGAGAACGACATTCATTCGATGCATTAATAAATGGACAGTATGGTAGACTGGATGGTCTCGATACTACAAACCAAAGGCAGTCGAAAATGGCGAATTTTTGTAGATGGTTGATAGGACAGTTCTACATACCAAACAACCAGTTTGTCTCGGATTTGCCTTTTCAATACCACCGGGCGATGGATCGACCGCTGCGGGTTCAAAATGGCGCTAAGCCGGTGGGCGTGGCCACTATAATATTCCAGCAATTAGTACCACCAATCATAACAAGAGAGGAGACAGACGAGCAATTAAGGACGTTAATAAACCTAGCGCAGCGTGTTCAAGAAGAATTTTACGAGAATAATGAAAATTTAGATATAGAATTATGGGAAATATGTAAAACACGTGCAGAAATGGAATTTTTTTAACTTTTGAACCAGGTTGAATACTATTTTTCGGTAGGAATGGCAGATCATTATGCTTGTCGTGAAGTTCTTTTGGATATGATATATCGACCTCATACATCCGCCCGATTGGTGATCTATCGTTTAAATCATTTAACCCCTCTAGTTTCGGCTCAACCCACTTAAATCCTCCGTATGGCATGAATTGTGACATTGCGTAACAGTACAAGTTGTTACCTGCAATTTAAGTAATATAATAAATTAAATATAACATTATACTCACAATCCTGATAAACAAGCCATGATTTTGGTTGTGTTGGATCATAATCTGGAGTCTTTTCATTATTCGCCTTTGCATATCTCATGCTCGCCTGGGTCAAGCCGCCACGAATTCCTATAATAAAAACAGATATTTTATCACATTATTTTTTTTTTTTTAATAAATAACCTGACCTCACCTTTCTCGAAAATTAACAAAATATCATAATCTGAAATCAGTTCAAGTTGTTGACCCGTGTATTTCAGCATACAGTCAAAACTAAATCCCGGTGCTGTGTAGTAAAATGATGGGTCCAGATGGTAAGTTCTTATACAGAGGTCTCGGAAATTTTCAAACACATCAGTCAGTAGCAGCACGTCGATTTTTAAATAAAGATCAGAGTATTCCCCGAGTGTTTGACAACTGAAATGATTCCAAACTGTATTTGCATGCTCAGAATCCTCATGTTTTATATGTGATTCGTCCAATGTACTGTAAAAATATTTTTTCACCGGTAAACTGGTTTCTTCAAGCTTATCCCAATCATCTGTGTAGTCATACGGGTATACCCCCTTACGAGTAACTATAGTCGGGGACACGAAAAATGATCGCTGCCCGTCACGCGCCAAGCGGCTGTTTTTCTAAAGTGGTTATCAAATTACCAAACTAAAAGCCCGCTTTTTTTTGAAATATATTCATACATTTATCAGAATTTAATAACATGGTTATTTTGTTATAGTTAATTTTTTAATAAGATATGAACAAATAAATAATGTACATAATGTAAAAAAGTACAATATTTTTAACAGTTAATAATAAATAAAATATAAGTATAACATAATAATTGGATGCGCCGGGTAGGGAACAATGATTAGCCCGTGGCCCGATCGCCGTGTACGTCGCGCGCAATACTCACACACCGACCGACCTTTGTTTTTGTGTGTATATGTGTTATAGCTCAGCTAGAATTGGTTGGGTTCGCCGCGCAAATACTAGTGAGCTATGTGGTGTGGTGATGTGTAAGTGTGTGTATATGTGAGAGTGTACTATAAGCTTAAAACTATTGGACGGAAGGTAACTATGAAATGGTAACACGGTTGCTGGTAAAATTTTGTTGTTGTATTGTACACAAATAATAATGAATTAAGGATACAAGAATATAACAAAAATCACAGCAGCATGAAGGTATAAAAATATAAGTGATAATATTATAGCCCTTCTGGCCCAACAAAATATAATAATAGTATGCGCCAGCTATTTGAGCTATGGCTAGTATATAGATAATAAATAATATTACTCACAATTTAGGCGGAGCACGGCTGGCCAGCTGCTCCTATCCTATAAAAATGATACAGAGAATATCGAAAATACAAAATAATACACAGTAGTGCTTAGCACATACTAAAAACAATATAATTTTAAATAATATAAAAATGCGCACTTGCGCTCACAGATAATAATAAAATGCAGCGATTTGCGCTCTTATAACAGAATAATATTCAACTTTGAAAAATAATATAAAGGTCCGCTACGATTTGCACACACGGTCACAATTAACAATAATAATAAGATATGCTTAGGTATAACAAACGCACCTTCGTGGCGATTAGCGCCCACAGAAAAAACAAAAATGTATGGCTATTTGAGCCATAAAAAGTATAAATTAATAATTACTGACGATTCGCGCCCGTGAGCATTATAATATAATGTAACTTATTTAACTTGCGGCGATTCGCGCACGTACAAGTAACATAGGCACATAGCTAGTCGCGTTGACCATTTGTAACGAACTGGTGGGATAGGCGGCCGTGGTAATTGCTCTCGTTCCAGCTAGACGGCGGCGGCTGGTATCGAGTCGCGCACAATCTACATATTATATAATTCACAATACACAGCTGACACAATTAAACCGAAATAAAACAATACAAATATAAGCATGGAGATGTGTTGTGTGTGTGTGTGTGTTTTTTAAGAGTTAAATATTAAGTCCTATATTTCATTTATTATTTGGTATTTTCAAGTCGGATCAACACAGATATGTTTTATATGCTTATCTACACTACATATTAAAAGTTTACCCCCCCGATTCATATTTTTCATTTAAGTATAACTCCGGGAATATTCATGTTAGATTGTTTATTTTTACGTCAAACATTTGTAATTTTAATTCTTTATAAGTCCCCCTCATAGTAACATAGTGTAAAATCGTTTTCAAAAATGTTTGGATTTTAATTATTATTGCATTCAGATTTTCTTAAAAATTATTTTAAGAAATATTGCATTCAGATTTTGTTAAAAATATTTTAATTATTATTACGTTTCAATTTGTGAAAAAATATTTTAATTATTAATGACATAAGTTTTGAGAAAAATATTTTGGGGGGATTTTGCAAAAAAATATTTCAATTATTAATGACATATGTTTTGTGAAAAATATTTCAATTATTATTGCAATTAGATTTGTGAAAAAATATTTTGGGGGGATTTTTGCAAAAAATATTTTAATTATTATTGCATTTCAATTTTCTGAACTTTTTGTATATTGGGTGTTTTTCTGAACTTTTATTGTTTTGTAAGGCACTGCGCTAGGAATGGTACACTTATACTACTGCTATATCACAAAATCATCAAGCACCAAAATTACTCCACGCAGATAAAGGTTTAGAATTTGAAAATAAACATTTTAAAAAAGTTTTGCAAGAATATGGAATTAAAATGTATCACACCCAAAATGAAGAAAAATCGTCAATTATTGAAAGATTTAACAGAACATTAAACAGTAAAATGAGATTACATTTTGAAGTTACAAATTCTAAAAAATGGATTAAAATTTAAAAAAGTTTAATATATGAATATAATTTCAAAGACATACATCGATCTATTGGTATGACACCTTGTGAAGTAAATAAATCTAACGAAGATGATGTTTTTCACAAATTATTTTCTACAAAAAACAAACCTAAACCAAAAATTAAATTTAGTGTAGGTGATAGAGTAAGAATAACAGCTTCTAAAAAAACATTTGGTAATAAATATAGTAATAATTGGACAAAAGAAATATTTATAGTTAATGAAATTTTATACACAAATCCTATTACTTATAAAATTATAGATTTAAACAATGAAAAGATCTTAGGGAGTTTTTATAACCAAGAGTTACAAAAAACAAAATTTTAAATAATATTTTTAATAGAAATTATTCTATTAAAAAATTGAATGTAAAAAAAAATAATAAAGAATATAATAAAGAATGGATGGATTAAATAAAATTGAACCTTTTGTTAAAGGAAATGTTAACAATAATAAAATATATGCTGCTAAAACTTGTGATAAATGTAATTTAACAGTTAAATACAGCAGTTGGTCTACTCATTTAAAATCTTATAATCATCAACAAAATGATATAGATCAAACAGTTTTACCTTTTAGATTTAATAAAACATACAAGGGTATATCAATTAATCAATATAGACTAAAAAATTTTAATTATTTGAAATTAATGCGAAATAATATAAAAAATAGTATAAAAAAAATAAATGTTATGTGAAATTTTGTGCTTTTGAATACTATGAAAATTCTGAGAATGTTAAATATAATCTAAATGAAATTCCAATTGATGGAAATATTTTCATTATTAGTCAAGGAGATGTTGATTTTGGAAATGGAAAGCCTTATGTTTCTAAACTATTACATTCACCAACTTGGTTAGAACTTTGTAAAATAGCTAATGAGCAAATTATTACAACAGGTGATTATGCTCACCATTTTCTAGATGATATTAAGTTTATTCAATATTTAGGAAATATTAAAATATGTGAATTTAGTATGGGATCTTAATATTATTTAAATGTTATTTTTAATAAAAATTATTTTTATTAAAAAATGAATGTAATAAAAAATAATATTCTATATAATAAATGGAACATATAAATAAAGTTGAACCTTTTGTTAAAAGAAATGTTAACAATAATAAAATGGATAACAAAACTTGTGATAAATGTGACTTAACAGTTAGTTACAAAAATTGGTCTAGACATTTGAAATCTATTCGTCATCAAAACAATGATCCAGATCAAACAATTATACCTCGATTTAGACGAACATACAGAGGTACAACAACAACAAATGTAAGAACAAGACAAGAGAGAATACCAAAAACAGATAAAACTTGTGATATTTGTAAGCTAACAGTTAAATACAACAGTTGGTCTAAACATTTACAGTCTATTCGTCATCAAAATAATGGTATAAGACCAAGAATATCAAGAGAGATAATACCTAAAAAACATAGTTTTTTAATTTTAATGAAAAAATGTTTGAAAAAAACAACACGATTCGACCTATTTTAAAAAATGAAGAAACAGCATTTCAAAATAGATTAAAAACTTATATTATTAAAAATAATATGGGTATTAAAGATATACAAACATTTTTAAATCGTTTAGATAATCCAGTAATAGGACGACTTAAACAAGAATTAAAAAAAACAAATTTAAAAGTAAATATTTGGTTGTATGCTATATATAAGAGAGGTACTAATAAAGAAAATATGGAATATGAGGAAAAAAGTTTTAAAACACTAAATAAAATTTTAACAAAAAATTCTAACTTAAATGATTTTTATACAAACACAAAAATTAAAATTGTAAAAGAAGAAGAAGATTTTATAATGAAAAAATCTCAATAGAGACTTCATCAAATTTTAAGTTTGGGAATAAATATAAATAAATATGTTCCTTTTAAGGGTTAGGTTACGCGAAGCGTAGAGATATCATGAGAGATATAAGATAAAAGATTCAAGATTATATTATCAATAAAATGGCCAGACATCAGTCACTCAGTGTGACCAACCGCTTACAGCGATACCAAAACTATTTACACCCTACAGAGGCCGTGATTATAATTCTTAGAACTTCTATACAGATTTCTGAAAAAAATTATTATTTTTACGTAGTTTGATGTCTAGGCCTCTAGGGAGGGGCCATGGCCCCTATGCCCCCCCCCCCTAAACGCCGTGCCTGATTTATTAGTTTCATCGGTATACCGACATATTATTGCCGTTAAATGTAGCAAAACGTAAACATTGTATTATAATTTATACTATCGCTATTCGCTGGTAATACAATATTTACTACGTTTATAATGTTTATACGATGGCGTTAAAATGGTTTAAAAAATGTAAACTGTTTTAAAAGTTAAAACGCTCGCACTACGTTTACATGCATTTTGTACTCCCGTAGTTATTTCCAATGCGCATTTCAAATGTGAATCAACTAAACCGTTTTAGGTAGGTAAACCTAATTGGTATTAAACTGAATTAACAATCGTTTACATGCATTTAACTCCGGGAGTTAATTAATTCGAATTGAGTTAAATTATATATTTTTATTGTTAACTTTTCAGTTTTCATATAATATTACAGAATATTTAATTAAAATGGGAAAAAAGCTTTCGGGAGCACAGAATAGAAAACGAAAGGCAGAGGAAATCGCTGCTAAAAAAAAGGAACAAAATAGTATGGAAAAGTTCTTTAAACCTATTGATAACAAATCAATAGAATCTTTTGAAAAATCGAATGAAACTTTTGATTCCGAATTAATGGATAGTGGTACCTATAAACAAAAACCTAGTTTAGACATAGAAAAAAATGAAATTCAAACACAATATGATACACTCAGATTTGACGACGACTTAGATGTTCTAAATGAAAGTACTGTTTGTGATGTCAGTTATTTGGAAAATCCAGCCGAGTGGCCATTAGCAATAAATATGAAACGTAATATTATAGATAGAATAGTAATGATTGGTCCAAAAAAAATATTTGAAAATATATCTTATCCGCTAGATGAGCATAAAAGGCATTTTTCTAATTTTCATGTATATCGTAGTTGTGAAAATTGTGAAAAAATTAAAAGACGATGGTTAATTTATTCAAAAACTTCTGATTAAGTATATTGTTTTTGCTGCAAACTATTCAAGCCAGATAGTGGAACATCGTTAGAACACAGGGGTTGTAATGATTGGAAGCATATAGGGTCTATATTAAGTGATCATGAAAAATCTACACATCATTTTATTGCTACTAGCATATGGATTGAATCTGAAACCCGTCTAAAAAAAAATGCTTGTATAGATGCTCAAAATCAACATATATATGAACAGGAAAGTCTTCGCTGGACAAAAGTTTTTGATCGGTTAATAAGTATAATTTTGTACCTCGCTCAACACAATATGGCGTTTAGAGGTACATCTGATGAATTATTTCAACCAAATAATGGAAATTTTTTAGGCTTAGTTCAACTTCTTGGTAAGTACGATGATGTAATGGCAGAACATTTACGTCACATATCTAAAAAATCGAATAGAAAACATAACTGCAGTCATGAAATTCAAGATCAATTAATAAACTTAATGGCTAATAATGTTCGTGATACTATTATAGCTAATCTTCATGATGCAAAATATTATTCAATTATTACAGATTGTACACCAGATATAAGTAAATCAGAACAAATGTCATTCACTGTTCGTTTTGTCGAGAAAGTTGGAAATAGCATAATTATAAAAGAACATTTCATTGGTTTTAAAACTGCTACTGATTCTACCAGATTAGGTCTTTCACAGCTTATGTTGCAAACACTCAAGGATAACAATATTGAATTTACCAACTGCAGAGGACAAGGATATGATAATGGGGCCAACATGAAAGAAAAAAATCAAGGAGTTCAGGCAAGATTATTAAATATAAACCCAAGAGCATTTTATATTCCATGCAGTTGTCACTCTTTGAATTTAGTTGTTGCCGATGCTGCATCGTCTTCTAAAGAATCAATTTCTTTATTTGGATTAATTAAACGGGTATATGTATTATTTTCGGCTTCTGTGAACCGTTGGGAGATTCTTAAAAGGCATATATCAGGTTGTACTGTTAAGCAAGTATGTACAACTCGTTGGGAAAGCCGCGTAAGTGCCGTTAAAGCAATGCGTTATGAAACAAATAACATAGTTAATGCGTTAATAGAAATTTCTGATTCACCAAATTCTGACGCAGGTCTTCGTCATGAAGCTCAATGTTTAGCCGATAACCTATGTGAATTTGAATTTCTTATCTCACTTGTTGTTTGGTACGATTTACTGTTTCAAATCAATGTAGCTAGTAAATCAATGCAAGGAATCACTATGGACATAATCACAGCCACTTCAATTGTTAAAGGTTGTTTAAATTATATTATTTCTTATCGAAATACAGGATATATTTGCGCTGTTTCATCTGCTAAAAAAATTGCTGAAACTTTAAATGCTTCTTCGCCTGCCAAAAATTTAAAATTTATATTCTAGGGTATCCTATTAAAGTATTTACCGACCATAAGGCCTTAACATTTCTATTATCTTGTAAACTAAAAAATAATCGTTTAACCCGCTGGACTCTTGCCCTACAGGAATTCGATCTCCAAATCCATCATTGCCCCGGTAAAGACAACCCTATCGACACCCTCTCTCGACACTCCCTAGGTCTAGATGACCAACCCCCTAAAGACTCCCCTATTATTCTTCACTATACTCTACCACCTCCCATTCCCCCCGACAGTATCCCTCTCTTTCAAATTCTCTCATTCAAACAACAAAAAGACCCTAAATTATCAAAAATTATTTCCTCAATCAAATTAGATCCCCCACCAGTATGGCATCAATATTATACCATAAAAAACGACATATTATTTATCCGCAAATTCAAGTACGACACTCATTGGTCTTTATTTCTGCCCTCCCACCTGGTAACCCCAATTATTCTATTATTCCATGATTATTATGCTCACACTGGTCCCCTTAAAACTGCTCACGCTCTCCGAAACATATGTTACTTCCCCTCATTCTATAAAACCGTCCGTTTTATAGTACAAGCATGCGAGTTATGTCAGAAGTGCAAACCGAAGACTACCCGTATTGCTGGTCCTATTCAACCCTTTCTCTCACAAAAACCCCTTGAAAAATTGTTAGTTGACTTCTATGACCCTCTCCCCGTAGGTATGTTTCAATTTTCCTATATCTTTGTAATTGTAGATAATTTTTCCCGTTTCATTAAGCTATACCCTCTCCGGCGAGCCAATGCTAAAATCTGTATCAAAAAATTAACCACTGATTATTTCCCGAAATTTGGAGTTCAACAAAATATTGTGTCCGACCACGGTCGACAGTTTATCAGCAAGTATTGGCAAACCTCCCTTAAAAAATTCAATATTCAAATTTCCCACACCAGTATTTACCATCCACAGTCCAACCCCGCAGAAAAAGTCATGAGAGAGCTAGGTAGGATGTTCCGGACACACTGTCACCAAAAACACTCAACGTGGCCCCAGTATGTACCATATATCGAATGGACACTCAACAACGTACGCCATGAGTCCACCCACCAAACTCCCTCTACACTTTTCCTGAAAAATTAAAAACATAATCCACTAATACAGTTTATACAATTCCCCCATAGCAACCCCCCTTTCGAATACAATAGACAATTAATACTCGCCCAAGAAATTCAACTCACAAAAGCAGAATCCCGTAAGAAAATTCAAATGTCAAAATTAAACCCCACTCACTTTAAAGTAGGCGATCTCGTACTAGTCCGCACCCATATGCTCAGTAATCAATTAGACAAAAAAATATCCAAATTCTTTCTCCTCTACAATGGCCCTTTCAAAATTAAAAGTATTAAAACTATTAACGCATACGAACTTGTACACCCTGATGATGGTACACCCAAAGGTACCCACAACATAGTCCACATTAAACCTTATGTACCACCTCCCGGGTAACATCCTCAAGTGTGATCACTCATAAAAATTATTTCTCCAACTCGTTTCTTTTTACACACACAAACAATTAATTAATTATAAATTCTAATCAAAATCTCAGTTCTCCATTTAAATATACAGTAAATCAATGTCAGCTTAACAATTCAATCAATTAATACCTTTTTCTTTTCTTTCGATTCAAAATCAACACAATTAGTATACATACCAGGGGAATTTTCCCAGGGACTCCATGAAAATGGGGGTTCGCATGTGGTGTACTCTGCCTAACACGGAGTCACCACCGTGCGCGAGCTTCAGCTCAGCACAACTGTGCACCACAGTTGTACGAACAACATTCGTAGATCCGGATCATTTAATTCGTAACTTTCCGCGTTCTCCCCCCCCCCCTTCCCCCCATAAATCACTATACTACCCCGCCTTTTTTCTGTCTCTCATATACCTTCTTTCGAATTTGTTGTCCCCCCAGCTCGGTAGGGTCCCCGTCGTGCAGAGTGTACTGATACTACACTCTGACCGGCAAAGAGTGTGGGACACTCTTCTTTTTAACTTAACCGGTGTTGTGGTGACGCTCCGTCCCAGTGAGTGTCCGGGCTTGGTCGGCATCGTGTGGTTGCCAATCAGGGCTTTGCGGGTAGTCTCATGCCCATTCACACACAGCTAGCGTAAAACCCAGTTGTCCCTGTGCACGGAGTATGAGGCCCCGGACCACGCTTACCACTATTGGCCCGTGGCCCGATGATCTGGAGGGTGACTTCCCGCAAGGGGGTAAAGGAGCCACCAGACCCCGCCTCTTGACCGCTCTTTCGCCACAACATGCAGGAACATTCTTGATAGCCCCCCCCCCCTTAATAATGTTAGGTCCCACCATGGCTTGCCATGTGTGTAAAAGTAAAATGTCCAGAGACATCCACGGAGTGCAAGGTCCGTGTTATCTTGCCTGTACACAATAGTTTTATGTTTATTTTATTTGTCTTGCCCCTTCCACATTACGTTCCCATAATGCGGTCGTAGCCTGTTCACCAGTGCCCTCGTAGGCCACTGCTGTCCAGAGTCCCTTCCCCCTTTTCCCCATTTAGGTCTCTCGGTATTATATTGTTCCCCGTTAGGATTATAGTGGTAGATGCGTAGGTTTTATTATAATTTTCCCTGTGTACCTTACACTAAGGTGTGGTATATCTTATTCATATTATTATTGTGATGTTAGTACCCTTACCACCAATACTCCCTAGCCCAACATTATTACCCATTTATGGTTGCAAACCAAACTTTATTATTATTACCTTAAACTATTATGATGCTGTCCCCAGTTAAAATATTGTATTCCCCCAAATTGTATGTCTATGGTCCCCTAAAATTCAGTTCCTCTTTCTCTACAACAAGTGGTTTTCGGTTCTAACTTAGGTAATAACCTTAACAACTTGTTGGGTGGGGGGGGTTATGTAACGTAACGGAATTTTTAGCCTCCTTAATAAATTATAATATCCCCGAGCATACGGTATATACGTTAGTATACGTTGTTGACAAGTCAACGCACCTTTATTCTTCCCACCATGGGTAATAAAACTAGATATCGCGCGCTAGTGCACTAATGACCGCAGTGTTATGTAATAGTTGTTCCCCGATCCCCCCTTTACCATGCAGTGTCCATCGTCAAAGTGTCGCGGTTGCCCGCCGGCGCTTTCGTCGCGTCCGCCAGCACGGCCCGCAGGCAATACTGTCCCTATATCCCAATTAATGTATGAATTCCCGCAAACTTACGACACTGACCTGCCCCACTCCATCAAGACCCAACACCAAGTTCAGCAACGGCCTGACTGCTTGGCCACCGACCACTTACTACTTTTGATAACGGCCAACACGTCGGACGTGCCTTTTCTTAATAGAAAAATGTGTCAAAATCGCTCCAGTCTCACCGCTATCACAGACCTCGTGATCGCGCGACGATTGTTCACGTCACCCACGACACGGCCGGCAGTTTTTCGATCTTTCTTTCCAACGAGGTCCATACCAGCCATGATGGGCTAAGCCGACCTCCATGGGCCCGATGGGGCGAAGTCAACCCACATCAGCACCATCTTATTCAGACCACACCAGCACCGTCGATATCGTAATTATGTCTTTCCCATGTCCCCCCCTGAAAAGCACGATATTAGGCGTCGCAAGACGCGGGCCCCTCTGTAATTTTTCCCCGGTTTAAACGAACCACCTGTACATTTTCCCGGTAACCCCGTGAGGTCACACCGTGATTGATACGGTGTGTAGCCTCCTGTGGGCCGGGAAAAATGTCCCCATGTTTCGTTCTTATATTATATTTATTTAAATTGTATATGCCGTGCGCCACCTTATAAATTAATAACTATTTTATTTGTGTACAATACACTCACCTGATTACCCGTAAAAAAGCATTCGTATTATTTATTTTATTTTAACTTATTTCCCCCATAAATCTTGAGCTTTCATTAGCCCATGCGTGTAATAAAGCCTGTGAGCTCCACCGACTTGACCCTCGGGTCTGACGCGGCGCGGCTCACAGGTCACGACCAAAGGGGAACACCCTTTGGTCGTGGGTAGTTTTTGGTAGGGTAAAATCTACCAAACTCTTACACTATATAAAATATGATTGAACAATATTATTCAATTTGTGATTTAAATTTATTTTGCAAACATTATATTGTGTGTGTGTTAAACTTGGGCGCAAAAAAGTCCCATTAAGTTGTTGCAGACCTAATGGGGGCCGCGTGGGTGAGGTGAGGTTGAGGTAACCAAAAGTTATACGACAACAGAAAAAAAAAAAACAAAAAAACACAACTTTTGCACTGCGATGGTTAACTTTATTGTTACGGCATTTGCCCGGTCGGTAACCGTTTTAACGCGAGTCCAAAACAAACAAAAAAAAAAATAAGAGAAAAGACGATTGGCCGGGGACGTGTCGGTGTCCGTCTCGTGCGGGTCGTCGATGATAAACTAGTGACTTTTCAATCCGGTTCACCCAACGGCCGGCCGACGGTTCACAGCACGGGTGTCGCGCGCTGGCGTCGTCCGTCGTCGATTGGCGGTTTGTTTGAGAAGCGAAGCGCGGCTTTCCGCGTAAAAGGCTATTTGAATTCAAACAGCTACTACGCGGGACCGCGTCAAAGTGGGGACCCTCATTTTGTGGAGGCCCGGGGTCCAGACCCCCCCTTAATCTGGCCCTGCGTATGTCGGAAGGTTCGATTTTTTTCGCAAATCCCGCCGTTTCGACGTTCGTCGACGGCGGAGCACGTCATCTGCTTACCGACGCGGCAACGCGGTCGCGTCGCCCTTTACGACGCCCTGTGTGGACGTCGAAACCGCGTTCGTAATTCGCCGGGGAAACAGCTTAAGAGTCATAGATTCGACGCCAGTTTTCAACTCAGTAGGTAGGTAAGTAGGCAAGGCGTTGGTGCGGATGACCCGGGGACGGGGTTTTGATGCCGACCGCAGGGATTGTTGTTAATTTGCGGTGGCTGTGTTATTCGGAATTCTTTTTTCACCTTTTTTTTTTTCGTTATTTTCCTTTGCTATAACTTCCGCCTTATCATATTATTCGTATTTAACGAAAATGTTACGGTTTTTTTCAAAATTCGAGTTTTACCCCTTTTGAAGACATCGGATCTCCCCGTCAAAGACTTGATCGCGTTCCCCTCTAAATTCATTGACCGTCTGTGGCCGTATTTCGTTTGCGTCAAGTGCCGCGGCGAAGATGGAAAGCGGACAGCGCCGTTATTACTATTGTTGTATATGTATGCACGCGTATGTATGTATGCATGTATGTATGTATGTATGTATGTATGTATATAATATATACATACATACATACATATATATTATGTATATATATGTATGTAATACATATATAGGGATAAATGTGTTAACTCAGGATAAGACGAGTGTGTGACCGATTCGGTTCTCACGATGGTCTACGTGACCGAAAGGGCTGGGTTAGCACATTCTTAGAGGCCTGGACGGACCGTTGCGGTGGGCCTCGCCTGGCGGACGGCAGTCGTGTAAGGTCGAAAGAGTGAGTAACACCCGTGTTACTGGTCAGAGCATCTTTTATAGTTTATTACAGAGCCTCATATAGTTTTAACCAGAACCTCTCTCAGTGTCAGTATTTATATAGATTCATTACATAAATTATATATACATTAATTCTTTTGTGTTCAATTGAAATATTTAGTATTAATATCAACTTATAAAAGCATTATATACATTATTACAACAAGTGTCTGATTTAATAAATTGGTAATCTTAGTATACGTAATCTACGTGTTACTTATTTAACACCAATACCTACGGTTTAACGTCATTCGACGGTGGATCACACTTCATTGGTGGCAGCGGTGGGATCTCTAAAAGGGAAAAATTGTCATAATTTATTTTGTGACAGTGCAATTTTGGAGATCACTAAAGAACCTACGTGGACCACCGCCGTTTGGTTTCAACCGGCTTGGTGTCAGAAAATCAATACGGAAAATCAGTACAGGAAGATAAGGCAATCACGTTCAATAATCGGAGACTCGAGTGTCTAAAGGTATATATATATAGTATACATATTTAAAAAAAAATATAGTGTAGATCGGAAAATTACGCACCGCCGTCGTCAGTGTCGTAACGGCGTATTACATTATACATTCGGCCGGTCGGATATAATATATATGTATATACGCCGGTGTATACTATATACATCTATACAATTTATTACCGGACGGGCGTGCTGACATCATCGTTCCGCAGCCGCCGTCGAGGCAACCCGATCATATAAAATACGATCTAAGAAATAGTGTTAATTCGTTCGATATGCGCTGCTGGCAGTTTCGTTGTTGTGCGTCATATATAATATTCATACGCGTCACCGTAGCCGCCAAGGCAAATCGTTCATACGCTGTGGGTCAGCGTCCCGTACACACGAGCGAGGAGGGAGGGGTCGGTTGTCATCGCCTTCGTCGTCGTCGTCGTCGTCGTCGCCGCCGCCGTGTTGAACAGTGTCATCGTCGAGGAGCAGTACGCGACGCCGCCGCAGGAGTAGGGCAAGGTCAACGCCACCGTGTCAGTGGGTCAGAGTATCAACAACATCGTGCCGCTATCTACAGAAGCGTTATCGAGAGTAAACGGGAGGCGTTCAAAATCCCGACAATGATAATCCCGAATGGTCAAAAACCCGAAACCAAAATCCCGACAGTCTAAAATACCGACAGTTCAAAATACCGACAGTTCAAAATATCGACAAAATAAAATAATTTTATCTTATCTTATAAAAGTTTAATTTAGTACCTATATTATCTAAAACGCTCAATTACTTGTCCCAAGTCTCAGTGAACGATCGAACATTTCAACTGAACAAACGTATTTTTGCGTGTTAATTGTATAGTACCTTTGTTTTAAATATAAGTTAGGAGTTTTTTAATTATGAGTGAAATATGTCAAATTATCCCATCTCAAAAAGGAAATGCCAAAATATGTGTCAAGGGATATTTAATGACAAAAGACAAGAATCGAGAGGACATATATTATTGGTGCTGCGAAAAAAGAAAACTAATGGCCTGCACAGGTAAGTTATTATTTCATTAACCGGAAAGACAAATTAATAAATTGGTTATATGACATAAGCGCCAAAGGTACGAAAATGACATATCATTTGCGCCAAAATAAATATTTTATATAAGTAGTTTTTCAAAATTGATATATCTTATAAAAATGATATTATATGTATACTATATTATATTAATATTAATAAATCATAAATTATGATACATAACATTTTTTTTTTTTGGTACACCTCAATGACACATTACCACTGGCTATTTCTCGTAAAAATCTATATTTTTGCTCTTTAAACAAAATACACACAACACCTATATTCGTAACAGTTTTTGTGAATTTATAATGATTTTAGTTAATTTGTTAAAATTTAAAAATATTATTCGTGGGTATTTGACATTATATACGTTAAAGACGTTTATGGGTGTCAACATTCCTTATCGATATTACCGTGCCGTTAAATTGCGATTGTAGTGTAATGTATTGTTTGAGTTTTTAAATGAAATTGTTGAATAATGAACATGATAATATTATGTAAATATGTTTGGTCGGGATTTTAAACCGTCGGTATTATGATTTGTCGGGATTTTAAACAGTCGGTACTGTGACTTGTCGGGATTTTAAACTGTCGGTATTGTGATTTGTCGGGATTTGGTATGTCGGGATTTTACATGTCGGGATTATAATTGTCGGGATTTCGACCCAGACCCAGAGGGAGGCGTTCAAAATCCCGACAATACAGAGTAAACAACAACAGTCGACTACAATTCAATAATATGCAACAATATTTATTAGGCACAATTTTGTAAGTTTCATTTTATTATATATATGTATGTCGAAATCAGGGTCGGACAATAATATTAACACAGATTTAATTGATTTTGATAGCTCCAGTAGTGATCCCTCAAGTGGGGACTTGTATGAGCCGAATAGTGTATTAGGCAGGGCAAGAGACACCTTAGGACGAACAGACGAACTTTTAGGTGAAGCTAGGTACTTTTTGCGTAGTCAAACGTCGGGCAGAACGTCAGAGCTTCAAACCAGTACCGAAAATCCAAAGCATCAAAAAGTCAAAAGTTCAGAGTATCCAGAGCAACCGGAAATCAAAAGTTCAGAGCATCCAGAGCAACCGAAAATCAAAAGTTCAGAGCATCCAGAGCAACTGGAAATCAAAAGTTCAGAGCAACCAGAGCAAACGAAAATCAAAAGTTCTGAGTATCCAGAGCAACCGAAAATCAAAAGTTCAGAGCATCAAGAACATCAAAAAGTCAAAAGTTCGGAGCATCAAGAATATCAAAAAGTCAAAAGTCCAGAACATCCAAAGCATCGAGAAGACAAGGAGCACACGGAACACACAGAAACTCAACCAAATTTAGAGCATCAAAAATATTCAGGAAGTACAAAAAGGCAAAAACCGTCAGAGCAACAGATAGAAATTATGAACAACGATACCTCTAATTCTATGGAAGGACCCAAATCCGGAGTAAGCATGGAAGCAGCGATGCGAGTAGTACCGAACTTTGATGGAACAAATCCCGACCAGGCATACCATTTCTTAAGGGCATGTGATTTTGCAGTCAGGATCGTCGATCCGGAACAGGTGGACCTTCTAGTGCAAGGATTAATAGTAAAGCTAACAGGAAGAGCATTGCGGTCGTAAAGGTACAAGGATATAACGACAAACAAGGAGTTCCGGAAAAATATTGTGGAAATATCAGAAACGAAAAAGCTAGTACCGCAACTACAAATGAAATTACTCACGTGTAGGAAGATCCCTGATTAAGGAGTGCAAGAATACTATGATAAAATGGAACAATTATTGCATGACTTGATCGATGCAACAATGGAGGCAGGAGAATATTCGAATGGAACGGATATTGACAGGCTATTACACAATCAGGTACTCAACGCCATTATAAGTGGGTTACCAGAATCTTATCGGCTACTATTAAAGGCTCGAGGTCCGAAGAAGTTAAGTGACGCGTTAGCCTTTGCGTTGGAAGAGGAAACAGAAGAAAACTTGACAAAGGAGACACAATTATTCAGTCTGCAGACGACTACCAGAAGTCAGCAACCGCAGTCAGGGAAATCTAATCTCGGAACGTCTAAACAAGGAAACCACAGTAGAAACAATAACTCAAATAAGGGCTGTTTCAAGTGTGGCAGGACGAATCATTTCGTCAGGGACTGCAGAGCATCACAAGGGGACCAAGCAAAATTTAAAGCCAGCCAGCTAAGTGGACAGTCGAACTCAAAAACCTCCGTAAAAACGGTAATGATATGCAGGTATTGCAAGAAGGAAGGACACGAACTTGAAGAGTGTCGGAAAAGAATGTATGTTAACGGAAAAAAGGAACAGGGCACAAAGGGAGATACGACGGTGTAACGTCTCTTCTTCACCTGGGCTCTTACCCGTTCCGGTGTCGTTCTGTTTATATTAACGAGGTCTCGGAGACTCGACCTCGGTGTGTGATATTATTACTAGGGATCAGGGTTACCTTATGTGAAGCAAGTACTCCACGTAATGTATTATTATTTACTACAAGTTACAACATTGAAAGTATACTTATAAATTATAACTCCGGGCTACCGATCGGGCCATGGTGTGTCGTGGGTGCCGATGTCCAAATGTGGGTTGAGCTGGTCGTCCGCAGGTCCTCTTCAGGTCGTTGTCAGTCCTCGAGTTCCTCTATCGACCACCGACTATGACTCTTCATTCTTGATCATCCAACTATCAACCCCGAGCCTATTCTATCGACTCCCTCACCGTAGACTCTATCATAACTAACTCCCGCCAGGCGTCCAGGTCGGTTATTTATACGATGTGAGCTAAACATCGCGTCAGCATAATATATATCTTTCATACATATATACACATTTGTCATTACAACACTCAGCATATTAGCCGTGCTCAACGTAGGGAGTAATGTACGATGTCGATTACGATAATCGTTACAACGGAGAATCAGAGTACAAAAAACGGGGAAGAGCCGAACCCAGTCAGCGCACGTTCGGTTCAGCAGATTCAGAGCGCTGTCATAAGTTTGCAACGACCCTGCACTTCTTGGCAAAACTCGTAAATAACTCAACTTCACTCAAAATTGTACAGCGTGTCCAAGAGGAAGGAAGAGTAATAGTGGACACAGGAAGCGATGTAAATATAATCAAAATTTCGGAATTAAGAAAAGAGGTATTGGTAAACGAGAAAATAATCTATGAGCTAAAAGGTATCAATTCGCAACCAGTACTCACTATAGGATCGGTTACTTTAAAAGTTCAGCTTGGGACAACGCAGACAGATGCCGAATTTCAAGTGGTTCACGACAACTTTCAAATTACGGAATCGGGAATTTTAGGCGCGCCATTTTTCAAGGACAATGGCATCAATATCAATTTCAGAAACTCCAGTTTATCAACAGAAGATCCAGAAAATCCAGAAAATCTAGCAAATCCAGAACCTCTAGAGTACGCGGTTTCCTCAATAATCTTGACTATCCAGCCGAGATCGGAAACACTTATACCTATCTTAACGGACAAGGAAGACGGCACAGCCTTAATAATTCACGTGCAAGACATTGGTGAGGGTAGTATCCTGTTAGGAAATGCCCTCAATACGGTGGAAAATGGCCAAATATTAGTGTCAGTGATAAATCAATCAAGTGATTCCGTTGAATTCACATCACCTCAGCTAGAAAGTGTACAATATAACATTTTTGAAGGGGCGAGCACACATTTATGTTCGAAATCGGAAGACAGTGTAAATAAGGAAGATTGTATAGCGGACATATCTTAGGTAATTCACACAGACCATCTAAATCATGAAGTGTTGTACATTCGTCAAGAAAATCTGTACATTCTGTATATGATAACGAAACCAAAATATTGGCAAAAACCATCTTTGGAGGATATGTTCCTGACTTTACAGAGCCTCAAATCGGGGTGCATCGAGCTCAATATCGACAAACATGCGATGCCCCGTCTTGGCAGTGGACTAAACCAACTTGATTGGTCTACCATTCGGACCATGATCCGGTTTGTATTTAAGGAAACAGATATTAAAATCCATGTTTATTCTCTAACAGAGTTGACACATGCGGAAAAACTAGATATCATCGCAGATCATCATTCCAGCCTCTTAGGAGGACACCGCGGTATAAACCAAACCCTAAAGCGCATTCAAACACAATTTAACTGGGAAGGATTGGCAGATAATGTGAAGGAATATGTGTCCATATGTCCATCATGCCAGATAAACAAAACGTGTAACAAGAACGTCAGGCAACCAATGGTCATAAGTACCACGGCCACCGAACCTTTCGAGAAGGTATTTATCGACGTGGTCGGGCCCTTACCGAGAACACATAGCAATAATGCCTACATCTTAACAATGCAGTGTGACCTCACGAAATTCTCCATGGCCAGTCCAATGGAAAATCATGAAGCCAACACTGTGACGTATAATTTCGTGACCTCTTGTGTATGCCTCCATGGAATACCAAACATGCTGGTTAGTGATCAAGGCACAGAGTTTTTAAGCAAGATCTTAGCCGAGACATGCAAACTGCTGAAGATAAAAAAATGCAATACATCCCCCTACCATCCGCAAGCTAATGGAGCTCTGGAAAGAAGCCATATAACGCTAGGGGAATATCTGCGGCATTTCGTTGACAAAGATCAAACGAATTGGGATACGTGCATTACATATGCCATGTTCGTATTCAATTCCTCAGAACATCGTTCCACAGGAAAACAACCCTATGAACTATTGTATGGTCGCACTGTGACAATGCCAAACTCGTTCACAAAACTACCAGAACCTCGGTACAATTATGAAGATTTCCATGTAGAATTGAAGCAGAAACTCCAAGTGGCCCATCAAATAGCCTGGGATCGTCTGTTGGAACACAAACAGAAGACGAAAGAGGCTTACGATCAAAATCAGAATCAGATCATCATTCAAGTGGGAGATCGTGTACTCCTCAAAGACAACGCTCGAAAAGGGAAACTTAGTCCTAAATGGTTGGGACCTTATGAGGTGATCGAGCTTAAGGCAAATGAAAATGTAACATTGCAAAAGGATAGAAGGAGGTTACAGTACACAAAAATCTTATCCGTCTTTTTGTGGACTGATCATTGTAAATAAGCGATAAAATTAAATATTAAGTTAACAATTCTAAAACTAACTTAGATGTAAGAAATGCAATGCTGTACATAAACCTCTGAGGGGAAGAGAAATTTTCTATTAACAATAACAAATATCGTTGAAGAACTGTCATTCAATTCAGTGTGCTTAGCACTGGGCAAATGGGATACAAACCGGAACGGCAATTAGAGGCAGTCAATAAGGTTTACAACATCACGTCGTTTCCAGACCATCAGGGGTTATATTTCAAACACCATGGTCCAGTAAAAGTGACTCGCCTCAGTTGGGATCTAGTAGCTTATATTGACCTAGCAACTCCAACTTCTAAATTTTCGGTAATAAAGTCAAGGTATGAAAATGCCGTGGAGGTCTGTAAGCAGGTGACAGAGCGGTTCTTAGAGTTATCGCCCACCTGCGATCAGTTCGTTCAGACGTTTGCCCGTGCAACGTTACCTTACATGTATGAAATTGAGGCCAATCATCGCAACATGATGGTATCAATTGGCTACAATTCTTCAGAAGGGGGAAGAACGCGTCGAGGATTAGGCAGCAAAATTCAACGCATGACGAATTTTCTATATGGTATATATTCAAAGACCGATACGGAGTTTATTTTCGATAAAATCTTGGCATTAAGCGAGAGCAAAATCAAGGATTTAAACTTAATTCCGGAGAGGACTAGAATCGTTCAGGTGGAAACAGAAAATCAAATGAAGCAATTGTCTAAACACCAGCAGAAACTCGAGGAAAACTGTGAGTTTTTACAAGAACAAGCTAAGCAGATCATCCAGAAGCTCAATAAGGTAGAATTCAGGTCAAGGTTACTGGAACAATCGTTCCTGTTTGAGGTTATATTAAATCAATATGCCTACGAAACCCAAAATCTAATGTCCATAGTTAACTCTGCCCTGGATGGCAAGATCCACACCAGTGTATTCACTTCGAGCAAACTACTTACAGAATTAAGGGAAATAAAAATTAATTTTCCAGTAGGAACCACCCTCCCGTTAGTAGTAAACACCGAATCTCTAACAGAGCTTATTCGAATCTCGGAAATAGCAATTTTCCATAGAGGCGATCATTCAGTATTTTCCATAGCTATTCCTCTTGTAAGTAACAAAGAATATACCATGTATCACCCCGTTTCTCTGCCCATTCCATACGACAAAGATACAGTAATTTTAATTGACCCTGAAGTCGACTACCTTGCTTTAAGTAATAATAATGAACATTTTTTTGTATTAGAATTAAGTCAATAGGAACTATGTATTAGGCTAGAATTATACACTCTTTGTAAGGGTGATCAACCAATACACCACCGAACGGGATCTAGTTTGTGTGAAATTTCACGGTTGGCTAACTCGCAAAATACATTAGGAAATTGTAAAATTAAATTTGTTACATTAGACACACCCATTTGGAATCGATTGCCAAAAACCAATTCTTGGTTGTACTATGCACAACCACACACGTGTACGATTACCTGTTCAGAACCTCTGCAAAGCTATACCGTGGAGATCTCGGGCGTGGGTAGGTTGACCACCTCATTGTCATATGAAATTTTTACGGAAAATTCTGTACTCGTACCGTTAAATAAAAACATTAGAAATGTACAAGCAGACGTAATCCCAGA